>NC_034600.1:58186378-58191099 GCF_900095145.1 Mus pahari
TGGCTCTGGTGAAATGCAGTCTGCTGTCAGAGACATGGAGAGCCTGACAAAGAGCACACAACTTAAAGGAACTGAGACACTCATCATAGACACACTCACACACACACACACACACACACACACACACACACACACACACACGAAGGAAGCACGTCCTGAAGATATCACAAAGGAGTTCGAAACTTGAGATCAAAGCACTAGTACCCCCAGGGAGATGCTGCGTGATTTGGGATCATCACTAAATATTTCTAATCTTCAGTTCTCCCACCTGGGAAATAAAATGAAAATGGATGTCCCTGTCTCATTGTTAGTCACTGTCGAGAGGCAACAGTGAGATCATGTCTGGGAAAACACTGAGATTATCAACTGCTTTTCTGGCTGAAGAAGGATGTGTTCCCTCTGGAATGATTCCAGAGCTCTTAAAATGCTAAGGTACCTAAAAAACTGAAATCAGCCTTCTTCTTGGTCCTTGGAGACTTGAGTTTTCTGCAAGCAACTCAAAAAAATTAGCACTTGCGCTGAAAATGAAATCTAATTTTAAGAAATACCGGAATTTATTAGGTCGTTGGTGGCCAGGGGTGTTTCCTCTTTCAAAACAACTATAACATAAACAGCATCTACTCCTAGATGTCATTCCAGTGTCCTGGCCATCCAATTCACAGCTTTTTCATTTCCTGAGTTTGTTACTGTTTGATCAGTTGATCTAGATGCTGCCCTTCCCAATCTTCCTGCACATTATCTGTCTGTTCCAAATCACAGGCTGGTACTCACGCTCCTATTCGCTTCTCTCCCTTCAGGCTGGGCCTTCTGAGTCCCAGCAATTCATTAACCAGAGCTACTGCAGCCTCATAGCAACATAATGAGTGACGCTTTAAAAACCAGACGTTGCCATATGGTTAGAATCATACAGTTGCATCAACACTGACTTCAGAAATCATATTTTTTATTGATTTATAATATTTTAGTAGTATGCATCTCATAGATAGTCAAATATCTAGTAAAAGACCAATTGTAAAATAGAATCTGTCTAGGCAGCTAGGACAGGAGTAGGAGCTACAGCCCTCATGCATTCTACTGCCTGTTTTTTCAGTAGAGTCTGAGATTTCTGTGGGACATCTGAAAATCACTCACAATAATCTAGCTTCCCATGCAGGGCTTCGGTCTCATCCAGATGACCTGCCATTGTGGTGGTGGGTCAGCCTTTCAGCGTTTCCCACAATGCCCAACCTCCCAAAGGCCATCTTTATGAGGAAAAGCTAAACTGTTGACTTAGAAAGTTCATGCTTTTATCTTTTGACAAGTTCCTTTTAAACTCTCTTTGTTGATTCTAAAACCTAACCAGAATAGTCCCTGCTCCACATAAGCATTTAAATCAATCACGCTCCCCTGAAAACATGTTCTTACAAACTCTTATATATATTTATTTATTTGTCATCTTCTCATAATATAGGAATGTGTAGATCTAACTTGGTGGTTCTAACTGCTCCCTTTAGACTTTAGCTTGTCCGTCCTAGAACACTTTTGTGCCCAAGAGCTGTAAACAGCAATTCCTATATTGACTGCAAGCATCAAATCTCTCACTGAGAAACTTCTGTTGCATTCATGTCATCTCGAACTTCCTTGATCCTGAGGAGATGTGTGGCTCTTAATCAACTAATCCCCCCAAATCAGCAACCAGTTCACCACTCCAGAACCACATCTCCCGTAGTACGAACTTGTAAAATTGTTTGTATTGCTTCGTGTGGTCATTTTCCTTTGCTTTGGCACATGGTGTCAGCCACACAGCTCTGTTAGAGAGACTTCCAGGTCCTTGTCATTTATAGGGTCTGGTTTGTGGCATCTGGTGAATCAATGTCTCAATATTTGTTTGTTCTTTATTCTGCCCATCATGAAGAAACCCTCTTCTCCATAACTCCTGTGGCTCATATTAATATAAGCTGCATGGGGGTAGGGGGTTGCTTTATATTCAAACTAGGCAATACCAGGGGCTCATTTACATGTGACATATGACAAATGTCCCTCTAACTGCATTTTTGAAGGCAGTGGAGGGTTCACTGGAAGCCAGAGAGAATAGGAGTGGTCATGAGCTGGTTTTATTTACATCCTCTACCACCACCACCCACCCACCCACCCATTCACCCACCCATGCCTTAAAACAAAACCTACGCCCAATGAGGAGCTTTACCTACAGTTAAGCAAATGAATTTTTAAGCATTAGGCTGTATGTCTGAATTTTCATTCTTCCCTAGAAATTTTCTCGGCCCTGTGGGTTTCAGCAGGATCCTCTGCTCTCCTTGAGCATATTTTCATGTGGTTTCATAATATTTATTCAACATTATTTTCCATTAGTTCTCTAATTTTAATTGTTGGTAACCATTTCAGTGTGCCGCTATTACACGGTGCAGAGCTGATTTATCCACATTCACGTCTGAGACCATGACCCACTTTTATTTGCTGCGTGGTCAGCTCCGGTATTCATGGAGGGTTCTCTGAATATTTCTGACGAAGCTGTTAAGCACATGCAATTCTGAAAACACATTCCCATTCAGTAAGACTTACACAGGATGGTAAGCCCAACATGGCAAAGGGTTTCTAAAAAATTCCATAAACATTAAGCATATTTATGCCATAGCATTAAGTTTGGTCAATTTGAAACGTACTGTATTGTAGTATAAGAGGTACTTTGTCTGCTGTTAACTTTCCCAGGAGTAAATGCGTTTTGGTTAACCACAATGGCAAACTTAGTCAAGACATTTATGTCAACAAATCCTACTGCTCAACAAAGTCACATTCTTAGTTTCTAGGACAGCAGACTGGATTCTAAGTAATAAGGTGTTTACAAGGCGTGCTGTAAATCTGAGTCTATAAACATGTCTAATTTTCTGTTAAACCTGCCGCTGTGCATGAAGTACAATCAGTTCTCTCTTTGGTTTTATGGTAGCCAGTATGCTGGGTTGCCAGTCAGGATCACTGTTGATTCTACTGTTCCCAAAAGCCTCCTGCCAAGCTCTTGACCCAAGTCATGCTCCCTGGTGATGTCATAAGGCCACTAAGAATTTGCTCATTCACTGGACCTGCTGGGATGCCCCAAGAGTCACATACCTTCTCTGTTAGTCATGCACTCCTTGGAGAATAACACCTTGAAAAAGGCAGAGGCACTCCCTTGCTCCCTTCCCTAATTTCAAAGCTATTACATTTTTAAATCTTTAATAATGAGCTTATGGATATAGTAAGAGGATTATTACATTTATGGAAATCACTTTCAATGCAACTTTTTCTCTAAGGCTAATAGTACTAATTTTATTGCTTGGACAAAAACATGATATTTTCTGCATTTATAAACAAAATTTATTTTTAATTCAATACACATTTACCAAACACAGTACCTGGTATTTAAAACTCTTGCCATAGTCACTGTTGCCAAATATCTGGATGAAAAGGGAGAAACTAGTAACAGATCTAGACATTTTATTGCCCAGTGTTAAATACATCTATTTGGAAGGAACTGATCACTCTTAACTTTTCACCTCTTCCCCAAAGATTAGGCATTTATGGAGCTATAACCATACATCTTTACATTTTGAGCCATTCAAAATGCTTACAGAATACTGTTCTAGAGCATAACATGAATAACCCACATGATAACAGTTTCAGACAACAATACATATATTCTCTTAAAGTTCACCCACCAAATACACCAAGAAAGACCACGTTAGGATAACAAGACACAAGTCTTGGTAAGCTTAGAAAAATATAGATCAAAATGGTATGTTTTATGACCATAAGGGAAATAAATTGGAAATCTAAAATCAATAAAAGATCTACAAAATTACCTAATATTTAGAACCAAAATAATAGTATCCTTTAGTTCAAGAGTCAAAGAGTAATCTAGGTAATAATTTAAATTTAAAAGAAGAACTATGAGTACAAAATCTCACTAACACAGCTAGTGAGAGGAGTGAATTGAATGTCTTCAGTGGGATACAAAAAAAAAAAAAAAAAAAAAAGCCTTGAACGCTTACCTTATCTTATACCTAAGAACCTAGAAAAGCAGAATAAACAAAGCTAACGGAAGCAGGAGGAAGATTAGAAGAGATATGAACTAGAGGGAAAACAATATATAGTACTAATCACCTAAAACTGTTTTCTTGAAAAGACCAATAAGACTAATTTTTTAAACTATAGTCAAATTAATCAGGAAGACAAAAGGAAAAAAAAAAAAGATACAAACTACCCATTTGCGGAATGGAAGGTCACTGTGTCCACAGATTCCAACTGAGAAGAGAAATGATATCATGAATAACTTTATGTCAACCAGTTCTCCAGCACAGATGAAATAGACTAGCAATTTGGAAACGCATATGTACTATCAAAGCACTGTGACAAAATACTAAGCAATCCGGGTATTCCCCCACCTGGAAAACTCCAGCCTCTAAACATACCCTGGCTTCACTCCAGCTTTCTCAACAACATCGAGAAGAGATCATTTCCCAAATCATTTCTGATACCAGCGCTGTCCTGATGCCAAACCAAAAACTATAGCAAAAGAAAACTTCAGGGCCAATCTCCTTCAGAGACATCCATACGTATTAATAAGGTTTTAATAAGTCAATTCATGAGCATTTATTTGGGCAACTGCTTCTTCATAAAGATGAAAAGGAAATCATTGCAGGGAGGGAAAGGTGCTGGAGGGTGTGTGTGTGTGTGTGTGTGTGTGTGTG
>NC_034600.1:58191109-58233768 GCF_900095145.1 Mus pahari
AGAGAGAGAGAGAGAGAGAGAGAGAGAGAGAGAGAGAGAGAGAGAGAGAGACTGAAATAAACAAAACACTTTTGCAAGCAGCCAGATAGCAATTACCCATCAGCTCTATAAAGATTATCACTGAGGGCACAGCATTAAAACTCTCTTCATGGAACACTGGGGAGCCCTGTGGACTCTAGTTTGAGAAGTAATGCCATAACTGGTGTATAATTCTGAGCAAATTCTGGAGCTAAATGGCTCAAATACTTGTTGGTAATCTAGACCCAAATTTTCCTCTTGGATTCTAGGAAGGGGTGAGGCCATCTTGGATCTCGAGGACCAAAATGATCTTGTGATGGACATTACTCTTGCATGTCTCCATCCTGCTGCAGCTGGAAGGTTTCTATCTCATGCCACAGTCTTCACCCTGGCACACAGAAGACTGCTTGAAAACCGCTGGCTGTTACACGTTCTTCAAGTGCAGACCTGGGTGTGAAAAACACTGCTTCTAAAAACCTCTTCCTTAAAAACGCTCCCCAAGACCCTTTTGAATTACTTATGGACAATGACAAAGGAAAGCCCTCAGGATGATTAAATAAGTACGTCAAAGCAGTGAGTGAGCCTTTTGATCATTTCTGAGAGCCGAGAACATCATGGGCGCCCAGCTTGGTTTTCTACATTGTCGTTTTCATTGCTGTGGCCTTGGGAGGTATTATGACTAGACAGCTCATAGCCTGGTATAATCATCATCCAATCTACAGAATCCTTGTTCTTGAAAGCATCAGCATCTTGAAATATTGTAAGAAGAAACAGATTCCTTATCTTTGAAGGAATCCTACCTTTAGTACTCATGAGGGACACCCCTGTGCTCCATATTCTCCGTAAGGGACTGGGGGAGATAGAGAGTAACAGAAAGGCCAGATTAACAGCCGCACATTTTATACTCTAATGTATGGCTCCCCGGGCAAACTCCCTTGTTTTCCAGTATCTTCTCACCCTTCCTAGTCTTTCCCCCAGACTCTTCTCAGCAGATCGTGGCTGCAGGTCACACTCGAGCTGTCTGATGAAAAGGTCAGGTCAATGCCTTCTCGGTCTGAACATCCTGTGAGATGCACGAGAAGATATGATGAGAAGAGACACTGCCATCTTGGCTTCTTCTACATGTTTGTAAATGGCTCTTCTTTCTCCCACTGTTTTTCAGTTTTCCTTCCTGAGCTCGCTGAGATGCCTGCCTGTACCTTGCCTCCCGCTTGTTTGGTTTATTTGGTTGGTTGTTTCGTTTTTGTTTCCTCTTTCCGTTCATGCCAATGTTACCTGTCATTGGGGGATATCCAGATTGCTTCCTATTTCTATGAAAAATAGTTTTTGCTCTTTAATTTGCACCTCTTTTGTGCTCTTAGGTGGGATAGCAGACTCTTTGACTTAATTATAATGAAATAAAAATTGCCCAGATTGCATTTCGGAAGATCTTTTCAGTGGGGCAAGGAGGCTGAGTTTATGATATTTGAAGCTACCTCAGTGATTGACAGGTTGCTACCCTTCCTTTCAGGTACTTGTTAGCAACAGCTAGACAGGAAAAGACCGACAGGTGAATCGCAGAATCATTAACGGGGCAGAACAGAAACAACTACCAACAGAGCTACAGAGACACGTGAGTCCAAGGAGGTAAGGGGAGTGCAGTCATCAGTGCTACTCCCTTGAAATTTGGATAGAGATAGTCCTGGCTATGTGCATGCCTGCTTTATAATACCTTTCAAAAGTTAAAGGAGAAACATCCCATATACTCCCTGTAGATCTTAGAAAGACATCTTCCTTCCTTGGCATGCTCCCAGGCCTTTATAGGTCTGCTCAATTCGTTCAAATGTCACTTCAAACCAAAAGTACTTTCTTTTTTTTTATTTATTATTATTTTCTTTATTTACATTTCAAATGCTATCCCGAAAGTTCCCTATACACCCCCCTGCCCCTGCTCCCCTACCCACCCACTCCCACTACTTGGCCCTGGCCTTCCCCTGTGCTGGGTCATATAAAGTTTACAAGACCAAGGGGCCTCTCTTCCCAATGATGGCTGATTAGGCCATCTTCTGCTACATCTGCAGCTAGAGACTCGAGCTCAGGGGGTACTGGTTAGTTCATATTATTGTTGCACCTACAGGGTTGCAGCCCCCTACAACACCTTGGGTACTTTCTCTAGCTCCTCCACTGGGGTCCCTGTGTTCCATCCAATAGTTGACTGTGAGCATCCACTTCTGTGTTTGCCAGGCACTGGCATAGCCTCACAAGAGGCCGCTATATCAGGGTCCCTTCAGCAGAATCTTGCTGGCATGTGCATTAGTATCTGGCCAAACGTCCTTTCAAATACAGAGTTCCTCAAGGGAGCTAACTACCTTATTGGCAGACTGCTGAGCAAAACGGGGCTTCACATTCATTATATGTGAGATGCATTGCCATACGTGTCTAAATAAGTAGAAACATACCTAGTAAGACTGACCAGCTACTTACCATGCATGTTCACTTTCCTTGAGCATATAGATAAATGGCAGTTCCCAGACTTTTGGATTCTATATTGCATACCCAGTTCTTACTCAGAATGAACAGAGGGTTTTAAAAAAAAACATTCAGGAATAATTTTTATATATTTATTTCCTATTCCCTTCATCAGCTGGCTAGATTGCACCAAAGGAACCTGTTGAAAGTACACTTTGAAGGTCACATGACCACACTTTTTGGAGAGCATTTACAGGAAATAACTCTGCATTGGGTTAAGCACCAAGATTTATTTATTTCAGTATTAGAACTTTTTAATCCTAAGGAAAATGATATTTTAACAAAGAAAAAGCACACGTCATATTGGGCGACTTTGTGGTCTTTTCAACCCAAATCACTTTGTACACTGGGGCCCGCTTAGCCATCTCTGGTATTTTAACCATAAGAGGTTAATCCTCTCTCACACAACTTCACGAGTCCCAGGAAGAAGCTAGGGACTATATTATTCTATGTCAGACTTAACAGTTGTAGATCAGCACAAAAGAAGCATTAGTCTTAAGAATCAGGCCTCCCCACAATAACTCTAAGTTGGATGTAGTAGCATACTATATAATTTCAGTTCTTAGGGAACTGAAGCAAGAGGAGTCTCATGCATTCAAAGCTAATCTGGGCTGCATAATAAATACGTTAGGTAGACATCATAATTTCTTGTCTCAAAATAAATAATAAATATAATACTTTGAGTATTATAATGGTGATCTTTTAATATATGCCACGTACTATTCAAAATATTATCACAGCACTACTTCATTTAGCATGAAAGAAAACTATAATCTCACTCAACCCTTCCTAGAAATGTCCACACAGACATACTAGAGGCATTACTCTTAATTGATTACAAATCCAATCAAATTGACAATTAAGGTTAACCATTATGATCATTTCAAATGACAGTTCAAAGGTGAAATACTTAAGTACAAATTAACAAATTTATAAATAAATAAAAATCTATATAAGGAAACTTATAATCATTGAATGAAATAACTAAAAGCATTGAGAAATACTGGATGTTCACTGATATGAATTATCAATATGCTTATGATATATGTCTTAATTAAAGTTTTACTGCTGTGAACAGACACCATGACCAAGGCAAGTCTTATAAAGGACAACATTTAATTCAGGCTGGCTTACAGGTTTAGAGGTTCAGTCCATTATCATCAAGGAAGAAACATGGCAGCATCTTGGTATGCATGGTGCAGGCAAAGCTGAGAGTTCTGCATCTTCATCTGAAGGCTGCTAGCAGAACACTGGCTTCCTAGCAGCTAGGATGAGAGTCTTAAAGCCCAAACCCATAGTAACACACCTACTCCAACAGGACTATACCCTCTAATAGGGCCACTCCCTGGGCCAAGCACATACAAACCAACACAATATATATCCTACAAATGTAATACATAGATTCAATATTGTTTTAATCGGCTTATTTGAAAGTGCACATGATGACGTGAAAGACTCAGAGCAGCCAATACTGTGTTGAAGAGGAATAAATTCGAAGGATCTACGATTTCTGACTTCCAGACTCACTAGCCTGGAGAGCCGCAGTGTTCAAGACAGTAGAGTGTGGGAAACAGAACAAAGAATCAACAGAACAAAGAATCAACAGAACAAAGAATCAACAGAACAAAGAATCAACAGAACAGGATATAGGCACCTGAAACAGACCCCTGTACACACAGGCAACTGATCTCTGACAAATAAGCAAAAACAATACAGTGCAACAAAGTCTCTTTACCACGGGGAAACAGTTAAACATTAATGCCAAGGTGGTAATATCAATAAATACTAAACAGAGAACTAGAAAAACTCCCAGAAAATAACACAGGAGGAAGAAAAAAAAACACAGACAAACCTTGCATTTGGTGGTGACTTTTTGTTCATAGTCACTAAATGTGTAAAAGGAATAAGCAGTAAGCTAAATTATCATTAAAAGTAAGAAGTACCACTTTCAAAAGTAAGGAAGGCTAGATACTAAAAGAAAATATTGATAGATGATATCTGAGAAAGAACTGATTTAAGAAAAAAGAAGAAACGTGAAGTTCAACCAACGAAGTAAATCTTAAAATCCTAAGAGAACTGAAGAGCCTGCCAAAGACATCCAGATGTGATGAGAACACAGAGAACGCTCAACATCTGCCACTCAATGTTGCAAACTGAATTAAAGATGAGTTATCAATACATGCCTAACATCCAGAACCCAGAACACAATTGCTACAGTAGATATAGAGCAGCAGAAATTCCTCTTCACCGATGATGGGAGCCCAGAGTGATACAGCTACAAAACTAAACACACACTTGCCGAAAGGTCTAGCTCCTTAACTGGTTGGTTACCCAAGTGAGTTGAAAAACTTACATCTAAGCAACGACCTGCTCACCAATGGTTAGCGTTTTACTTATAACTGCCAAACCTTGGATTAAAACTGCCTTTTGATAAATGAGTGTGGACGAACCATGTTCACAGGAACATGAACAGAAAGGAATCTATCATTAAGCTAAAAGAAATGAGCTAGGCAAACAGGAAGAAAAAACTTCAGTGCACATCGGTTACTGATTGAAAGGAGTGGATGTGACAAGGTTGGGTACTGTAGCAGCCTATTGTGATATTGGGGAAAAAATGAACTGCTGGAGACAGTACAAGGTTCCATAGCTGGCCAGGACTGAGGCCAGTAAGAGGTGACTTGGCAGAGCATAGAGGACTTTAAGCACTGTGAAATTACTCCATACGATGCAAATATGGCAGACACATAACATTAAATGTTTGTTAAAACCCACAGAATGTCGACCACCCTACTGTGATCCAGAGTTTTGCGGTGATAGCCGTGGATCACTGACTGGGACAAAGATGCCACCCCAAAGTGGGACTTTGATAATAAGAAAGACCATGCTGATGTGGCCACAGGAAATAATGGAAACTTTCTGTAACTACATCTCAACTTTCTGTGACCCAAAAGCTTTTCTAATTAGTAAAATCTGTGGAATAAAAATCACCAAGGACAATGTATAAAACAGACTATATTGAGGCCCTGCTATGGGGCTGGAACTGTTGCAGATACGTGGTAGGGAGAGAAGAAGTGAGGGAAGTGAAGGGGCAAGATGGAAGTGAGTGTAAACCATCATTTACATCCTCAGCACCTAGATTATAGGTGAAAAACAAGGTACAAAAAGCACCCACAAATATCCAACCTCACTGTACTTTCCATCCCAAGACAGGGGAGATTTATTTGTGGCATATAATTTGGAATTTTATTTGATACCCTCTAATGCATCAAGTTACAAAGAGGATGCAACCTAGTGAGTTGAAATCTCTAAAGACTGCCGGGACCTGGAAGATGACAGAAGTAAATAAAACAGACAGTATGTGGTATTTAGGGAAACACAGGGTTAAGGAGGTGAGGGAGAGCTGTGGTCAAACAAGCATGCATGTAGGCTCTGCCCCAAATAATCCAAATTCACATTAAAAGCCAAATCAAACTAAAACAAAACAAAATTGAAAAGCTCATACCTGCTGAGCGAAGCCAGCCTTTGCCAGATGTGTTTTCGGTCCTAAACTGAATTCTTTAAACGTTGGGCCACCAATCAATTAAGTAATACATAGGTGGCAAATACTTGCTTGGGATAATAAAACACTCAAAGAGCAAAAGGAAAAGAAAAAAAAATAATCTGTAAAAGACAAATGAGCCTGAGACTAGAACAGGGAAGTAAGAAACATCTGGAAGCCCAACAGGGTACCTTCTATGGGTGTTGTTTGTGTTTTCCAAACATTCACCAAGTGTCTATTAAGGTATCATGAAGGTCTTGGCACTAGTGGATACATTCGAGTGCTCCTCATCGTTCTCTTACTAAGTTATGGGCATTTTCAGAGTAGAGAGGGAGAGGAAGGAGAATTATCCCAATTCCCAGTCCACATGGAAAAGTGTTCTGACTACAACATATCCCATCTTAGCAATTTCTTCAAGACCCAGGACCAGTCTCTGTGGCTTCGCTGCTTCCTTAGAACTAGGAGGCACAGGAAGATTCTTCAGCACTCCTGAGTGCAAACACAGCAAGGGGAAGCAAAGGAATAGAGTGTGCTATAAATGAGGGTAGAGACAGGATGCAGAGAAGGGAGGAAGTACTCCCTCTGTACCTTTTCTTGTGCATCTAGGCCAAGTTGTCTGCCACTGAGCTGAATCCCCAGCCCCACCTCCCCTTTACAGCTTTCCTTTAGCAACATGACTTTTCTCTCTCCCGCCACCTGCTTTCTCTGTGACTCCACATTGACCCCATGCCTCTGAGAGTCATGGAGGACTGGAAGTAGGCTGTGAAGGGACAGGGGAAGCAAACTGCTATACAACTAAGGGACACTGTTAGGGGCAATGAGCACACACTCTGCCACCCGGTTTCTCCTTGGCGTTGGTTAGTTGGTTAGTGTGCCCTGGGCACCTGCCTTCCCACCGTTGGTCCTCCTGAGACAATGCTTCTATGACTTAAAGCATGAATCCCCTCTTCCCACCCCGCTGAAAGCCTGAGAAATCATGGTTTAAAGGTACCTTTAGCAGACAACTTCCCTAGGGAACAGTGTAACTAACTCTTATCCATACTCTTTTTATATCTAATTTAACCCACTAATCAAGACTACCTTTTTCTTAAAGCAATTGATAAAGAAATTATAGTGTTTGTGTGTTTGAGTGTCTGTGTGTGTGTGTGTGTCGTTGTATGTGTGTCTGTGTCTGTGTGTCTGTGTGTTTATGTCTGTGTATTATGTGTGTAAGTATGTATATGTGTATGTGTGTCTCTGTGTATGCCTGTGTGTCTGTGTGTTTGTCTGTGTATTGTGTGTGAATGCTTGTATATGTATATGTGTTTGTGTGTCTGTGTGTGTGTGTCTGTGTATGTGGGTCTTTGTGTGTGTGTATGTGTGTGTTTTTATGTGTGTCTGTGTGTATGTGTGTTTTTGTGTGTCTTTATGTGTCTCTGTGTGTGTGTGTGTGTGTGTGTGTGTGTGTGTGTGCTGTCTTATTATTTTACTTTTTCTGGCACTCTAACACTAACCTTTGGAAACAAGAAGATGATGGAGAGGGGAGGAGGTGGGAGTGACAGTACTGAAGGACTGCCTTGTTTATGCTTAGAAAAAAAATCAAAATGAAGAAGAAAATAAGAATCAACCTGTAGAAGTTTAAATGAGTAATGTCCCTATGGTCTTGGGCATCTGAGCACTTGGTCCCCAGGGGCGGCGTTCCTTGAGAAGGTTTGGGTCCTGTAGACTTGCTGGAGGAAGTATGCCATTAGGAAAGTCGTTGAGGGGACAAACCTCACACCATTCCCAACTTGCTCTATTTCATGCTTGCATTTAGCACTCCGGATGTGCTGACCCCTGTGATTTCCCCAAATGCGGGGGAAACTCGACTGCATAATTTGTGATAGTGGGGGACTGCGTTCGCGCTCTCCCCTGTCTAAAAAAAAAAAAAAAAAAAGAAAAGAAAAAAATGTAAACTCTTGCCTTCCTTCTCAGGCCACTGTATCATATTCACCACCTGCTGCCCTCCCTCCTACACCATGAAGAATTCTAACATGGTGTTTTATCACAGTAACAAAAAAGCAACTAATACACAAACTTTAAATCATTTAGGTTAAAGAAAAAGTTCCCAACCAAGATGAGTCAGAGAAAATACAATGGCCAAGTGCAGTGTGGGATCCTGGATCATATCCTAAAACAGAAAGATGACCATTAGGGAAAAACTAAGGAGTCCTTAAACAGGAACATCACATAAATATCAATGTGTCAATAGGTGTTCATTAACTTTAACAAATATGCCATACTAACACCAAGCATTACCTACGAGTGGAGTTTAGTGAGCACACTATCCCATCATGATAAAATTTATGTACATCTGATGCTATATTTTTAAAAACATTTAAGATTTTGTTTAAATAATTAATAACAATACACATGTAAATTCGGTTCCCCACAGACAAGAGTTTTTAATTTGAACATATGTTGGTGAAGCATAGCTGTCTAAAAGATATATGATAAGAAAATAAATACATGCTGCCTCTATATAGCTAATAGCTATAAGATCATATGGAAAAATAACTATTGAAATGTAGTTGTCAAAATAGTAGAAAATAGCAACCTATGTGTTGTTATTACAGCACCAGATACAAGATTAGCTAGCTAGCCAATTAGCTTCCCTAACTTGGAATCACGATAAGTTTAAGGAGTGGTTTCAGGTCCCTGTACGACTGAAAGCAGACAGAAAGTATTTTTATCTCCACGAGTGAAAGCACACAGATACTGTTTGTTTTCTTGTGGCTTGTGACGATGCGAGGAAAAGCTAAGATTCAGCTAGAAGCTGTAAGAAACCAAAGTGGCCGCCATTCTCTAGTTGGGTTCATAAACGTCGTGCACACTTGTATCTACTCTACCAGTTACACGTTTACACCTTATCAATCACAAATACTAACCAATCACAAATACTTCAACATGTCCTGCAGTTAAGAACCCGGGACTCGGGAGGCAGAGGCAGACAGAATCTCTGTGTGTTTGAGGCTAACCTGGTCTACAGAATGGATTTCAGGACAGCCAGGGCTACACAGAGAAACCCTATCTCAACAAACAAACAAACAAACAAACAAACACTGAACTGAAGGGAATACTACTTACTTGGAGTCTACAAGACCCCTGGTGTTTAACTGGAGCTTCTGAGCATGGAGAAAGTTTTGAACAAATACTGTACAGAACAAGGATTGCGAGTAGGCTAACGTCATGCGGTGTGCCTCTCTGAAACGTGCAAAGCTTCCTTCTTGCCTGACATCTGTTTCTCCATCACCTGAGGACCTTGGCTCCAGGGCGGAGGAACGGGTGATAAACCTGTGTCCGCTGTTAGATGCAACGCACATCTCAGCCTCTCTGCACTTCACTTTATATTTGCCTCCTGAACTGAGTAACAAGTTCGACGTTTATCCAGAAGCTTTAGATTGTTGCGCTTCCTCCCTCCATAACTACATTCTCTACACCCTGGACCTGCAAAACTGAAACTCACCACACAGTCAAAAATCATGTTTCTAGAGAATTTACTTATATAAATACTAATAATCTGTGGTTGGTTTACACCTTATCCATCACAAACACTTCAACGTGGCTTCTAAATTTCTTTCTACCGCCTCCATCTCCACTTACCAAGTACTAATAGAAAACCTGAGCTATACCATCTGAGAAGAATGCATAGTACCCTGGCCCTAAAATACTTGCTCACTAGCCATTTGGCAGTGCCAAATAAAATTCTGTAGGTAAACACTCAGGGGTATCCCCATAACAGCTTTGAGTCTTCACACACACTTTCCTGTTGATGGTATCTGTCATTGCCTCCCTCCCAGAGGGGCAGTGCTGGCCCCACAAATCAGATTTCTATTTACCAAGAACGGAGCCTGGCAACCCTTCGACCACAAGTAATCTAAAAACATTTACCTGTCTAAACCTATCTTCCTCTTGACACACCAGCAGGGTGTTGCCAAACGTGGAAACATTTAATCTCCAGCAATTAAGGTCTAATGAGATGTCCTTAAGCCATCCCTTCTTTTATTTTATTGTGAGCAACTTTGCATAAGCAATTTAATATCATAAAATCTGAAATAGGCTAAATGAATTCTTGGAAGCTGGTTCACACACGTCTATTTGATTCTGACCAGATACTCCAGGCTAATTACTAATGCCTATGAATGCTGCTGTGTTAAAATATGAATATGTGGGTTTATAAAAGGAGAAGTTGCTTGATCGTTTTTTTTCGCTCCCTCTAGCAGAAGCATGTCTGGGCTTGCTGAGTATCAACGTACTTAAAACTCACCGGTTTTGCTGGCTTCAATTTGAAATTTGAAAACAGTATTTTGGGGGTGGGGTTTTTTTTTTCTTTTCCTTACTTTTCTGTGATCCAAACTGGGGACTTGGTAAAAAGAGCAAACACCACATCAGCAACATTCAGTGCTCATTAGTTCTTCTTGGCACGCTTCACGCCAGGGCCAGAAACGTTCTTCCCATTGCTTACTGTGCCTGCTGTCTCTGTAGAGGTGTAGAGTGGACACGCAAGCACGCAAAGCGAACTGCAGGAATGAAATCAGTTCGGTTAATTGAAGCCTCTACTCTCTCAAAAAATCAACTTTTTCTCTTCTCCCAAAAGAAACAGGAAAGGGTTTTGTGAGATTAGAGTTATCTATGCTCTGTGATGTCACCATAATAATTTACAAAGAACACAGACCAACAACAAGGAAAGAGATACAGCCAAAGGCTGTAACAAACAGCCTAAAGGAAGTGCCTTCAAACCCCTCAAGCCTCCGGGAGCTTTGGGGCCCTGGCCAACGGCATGTGAGTGCTTGATCGACTTATTTCCCCTTCTTTCTTAAATAGAAATAAAGAAAATAGGATTGAAATAAGCCTTTTTTAACGAGCTCCAGTTCATAGTTTGTGATTATCTTAAAGCCATGAGTTCTTAACTCATTGACCTAAGCAAACTTAATTTGAAAACCCCACAGAGATGCCTACTTTGAAATTCTGAAAGTTAAAAACATTTTTAAAATTGTTATTCTCTAGCATGATTCTCATTTGATTAAAAATCAAAGGATCTCATAATGCCAAAAGGGAGTAAGAAAGACGATAATCTGAAAATAATGAATAGATATTTCAGTAAGTTCAGTTTATGTGTGCCCTAGTCAGCTTTAACTGTCCACACAGCACAGCATAACCTAAGAAGGAAGTCTCAACTGGGGGATTGTCCAAATCAAATTGGCCTGTGGCATGTTTGTAGGGATTGCCTTGGTTGTTAATTGATGTGGGAGTGCTCAGCCCACTATGAGCAGAACTGTCCCTAGGCAAGGGGATCTAGGCTGTATAAGAAAAGGCATCTAAGCTTAAGTCTTGGGACGAGCCAGCAAAGAGTGTCTATGCATGGTTTCTTCTTCAAGTTTCTGCTTCAGTTCCTGCCCTAGCTCATCTTAACTATGGACCATGGCTTATAAGGTAAAATATGCCCTTCTCCCCCGCCCCATACTTGCTTTTGAACATGGTATTTGTAACAGCAACTGATAGGAAACTAAAACAACCAACCTGTTAGTTTTCTGTCACTGTGCCAAATTCTTGACAAAAACAACTGCAAATGAGGATAGACGCATTTGATCCCCCAGTTTCTGAGGTCTCGGTTAGTATTCTGTTGGCTTTGTTGTTTGTGGGGACAGTGGTGAGACAGGACATCATGACAGGAAACACGGGACAGAGCACGAACAGGCAGTTCAATGTCCAGAAAACAAAGAGAGAGAGAGAAACAGGAGAGGGTGGTTGAGATTCTAATACTTCCTGCAAAAATCGATCTGAAATGACCTTCAACTAGGCTTCACCTCTTCCAGGTCCCACCTCTGCCCAGAGCGCTCGGACTGATAACCACGCATTTAACATATGGAATTAGTGGAATACCTTAGACCTAAGCAGTAATACTGAAGTTCCCCTTCATGTCCTACTCCGCTACACTAGACATCTCCCTGCTCATTCTGCTACTAAATATCCCCTCACCTGTTTGACCCTTGACCCGATGTTTTGCTTTGTATTTGGTCTCCGTAGAGATTCAGTCTCATTTCTGAAAAAGAGAATTTGCCACAATTAAGCTAATTGTTTATACTAGTTGCCTAGCTCAGTCCCAATTTATGTTTGTTGACCCAATGTGATTAATAGCAGCAGCTGCGTTTGGTGTCTAGCTGTCCAATCTGAATGATAAATTGTATGAAATCTTGCCTAGAAGATCAACAACCAGGATGGTGAAGTGTATACAGTTAGCTTTCCTTACCACATCAGGGCTATGAGTGTATTTTTATTAGAGCTTATTCCTGGCTTATTTATGTATAAAGTTCCCAACTATACTTTAATTACAAGCCTATCCCATACTGGCGGACCTGGCAACTATACTCTATCCTCTTGAACACAAATGTATTCACGGTATCTCTAATAACCAATTCTGCCTCGGGATTTATGATGTGTTATCTGCAAGCTCAGGAAGCAATAGGCTTCATTCCTCGAGGTATGTAAATAAAATATTTCATCTGATGCTCCCCTCAAGTGTTCCAAAATTAAAATACAAATCCCTGCATTGTGAAGGAGAAGGTAGAAATACCTTTTTTTTTTTTGTTTAACTCACTACTAAGGGATATGATGCCAACAAGCAGGGAAGCAGAGGTTAAAGTAAAGCCCGAACATGGCCTTTGTCTGTCTGTACATGTCTATCTCAAAGAAGCACCCATCTGAGTCTAGGTAGGTGAGTGGTTTTTTTTTTTTTTTCCATTAGATATTTTCTTTACATTTCTAGTTTTATCTGGGTAAGTGTTTTTTAAAAGCCTGATGATGATTATTATACCTTGCATGGGATGGGGACTCACTAGTCACCCTATCCTTCCAGGACAGTTTGTCTCATGGAAATCCAGGCCCACACTTGCTATGTTTTTCTTACCCCCTCTAAACAAAGACCCCAGAGATGCTATTCTAATGAGCATCTTTTGTTTTTGTAAGATGCAACTCTGAGACCCATCAGCCTCTTGTAGACCACTAAGAAAAAATAGACAAGTGTGTTAGAGCCCTAGGAGTAGAACTGAATGTTTTGCTGAGCACCAGAGCACCTTGACTCAATCCTGTCTCATCAATGTTGAGTGAGGTAAATCTGGTGACATCACAGGAACATAGGCAGTTCGAGGATGGGTCCAGGATGCTGTCCCCTGTATTTCTGCCATTTATTAACATGTTACCTCAGGCCTGTTTCCTAACCACTCTCTGCTTCAGTTCTTTAATATCCAAAATGGACAATAATGGTCTCTGTCCCCACAGAACTGTGTGAAACAGAAGGGCTTATCAGACATAAGGCATGTGGCCTGCCACAGGATAGAATGAACAAGCACCCAGTGTCAAATGGCTGAATTTTTCAACGTTTCTTTTCTCCCTTAGCTCTTCTTCCTACCCCAGCACTTGCCTGGGTAGATGGGTACCCTTTCTTTGAGCTTTTCTTGCCCTTAAATTATACTTCTAAGTTGTCTTGTGCAGTTTTTTTTTAAAGTAACATGTCATTTTTAGTAACTAGTCACTTCATGTCACACAACAGATATAAGCCATTTCAGTTCCCTTTCCTGTTGTTGGTACTGAGTACTTGACAAGAAGCAACTTAAAGCAGGAAGGGTTTATTTTGGTTCCCAGTTTGATGAGACACAGCCAACCTTGGTGGAGAATGCTTGGTGTAACGCAGCTCCACCGTAGCAGGGGTGTGTAGCTTTCTTATAATGAGGTGAAACAGGAAGTAGGTAACAGGAAGTGGGTCCCACCATAAAACTTCAAGGCTTACCCCACCCCCCACCTCAGAGACCCACTTCCTCCATCAAGGCTTCATTTCCTAAAGGTTCCTCAGCCTTCTAAGTTAGTGCCACCAGCTGGGGACCAAGTGTTTAGACACATGAGTTTCTTGAGGGACATGGCACATTCAAACCACAATGCTAAATAAGTATTTTTGAGTGTGTGAATAGATTGATGTATGGCATAGAATAGTTGAATTGCATAATCCACCATAATCCACTGACAGTTCAACAGAACTGTTGGTGACTGTGGAGCCACATGCTGCTGGATGTGGCCTGAGGAACTCTGGTCTTAGAGACCTTCACTCAGGGGAAGCCAGCAGTTGGAATCGTGTTGTAATCAAGAACGTAGCAATGAATCTGAATGAAGCAGCTGGGATTCCGTGAAAAAAAAAAAAAAGATAAGAGGTTATAGTTCATAACTTAGATTTAAACACGGGTATCGAGCATATGCACATGCACACAAACACACTGCAATCACACATATGCCCTTATATGTATACACATGTGCACACACGCCACACTCGTGCAAAATATGTACAAGTGCACACACACGCGCACACCACAAACACATATGCATGTGTCATACACATATGTATGCATGCACATTCATATACATGTGCACACATGCACACATATATGATTTTGCAGCTTTGGAAGTTACAGTACACAATGTAACTTCACTTTATGACCAGGTTTAACAATTAAGCAAAATTTAGAAATTAAGTAAAACTGTAACCTGATTTGTGTATTTCTCTTAAATCACTTTCTTTAATAAGTGAGATTGTAGGGTGGTTCTCATGGGCATTGTTCGGCATGATGGAAGAGACGGGATAACATCAAAGGTCACATCCATTTGAGCCTTGTGCATGTTTTATTAAATGCTTTAATACCCTTATTTGAGATTTCTCTTAGGATAGAGCATATTATCTCCATAGGCAATTGTCACAACAGTTTTTATTCTGCCATGGGTCAGTTATTGACCCTAGGCCAAGGAGAAACTAGTCAAACTCCAGGAGTGAGGGGTTTCTAGCCTTTCCCATGTACCCTCAATTTTCTCTCTTCTATTCTCCTCAGGAAGATGCTAAAATAATTCAAATGACTGAGCAAGTTCCCTAGGCTATGCACTACAGATATCATAGAAATGCTCACACTATCACAAGGTCCTTTTTTAAAAAAATCCTTGTCCTGGAGCAATGGCTTTAAAAACGTTTTGGGATGGGTCCCAGTTTGGGCCAGTCACTGGACCTCCTTTCCCTCAGTCTCTTCTCCATTTTTGTCCCTACAGTTATTTTAGACAAAAACAATGCTGGGTCAGAGTTTTCACTGTGGTTTGACAACCCCATCCCTCCACTTGATACCCTGTCTTTCTATTGGAGATGGACTCTATAAATTCCCTCTCCGCACTGTAGGGCATTTCATCTAAGGTCCCTCCCTTTGAGTCCTAAGAGTCTCTCACCTCCCAGGCCTCTGGTACATTCTAGAGGGTTCCCCCACCTCCCATCTCCTGAGGTTGCATATTTCCAATCATTCTTCTGGCCCTTGGGCTTCACTCCTGGTCAACACACACACACACACACACACACACACACACACACACACACACACACACACCAATACCTGATCATGTTCCTGATGCTATGATGTACTTACAGACAGGAGCCTAGCCTGGCTGCCCTCCAAGAGGCCCAACGAGCAGCTGACTGAGACAGAAGCAGATACACTCAACCAATAGTCTGAGGTTGGGGATCCCTGTGGTTAAATTAGGGAAAGGCTGGAAGAAGTTGAGGAGGAGGGCAACCCCATAGGAAGACCAGCAGTCTCAACAAACCTGGACCTCCAAGATCTCTCTGACACTGAGCCACCAGCCAGGCAACATACACTAGCTGGTCCATGCCCCACCCCCAACCCTGACACATATATAGTAGAGGACTGCCTGATCCTGCCTCAATGAGAGAAGATGTGCCTAACCCTTGAGAGACCTGAGGCCCCAGGGGATGGGGAGGCCTGGCAGGTTGTACAGGGTGGGAGGAGGGGAACATTCTCTTAGAGAAGGGGGACATCCCCTTAGATGAGTAGGATAGGGAACTGTCGGAGGGTAGAAAGGGAGGGAGGTAGTGACTGGACTATAAAAAAAAAAGATTAAAGATAATAATAATAATAATAATACCACAAAGTTAAAATATGGTATTACTAAACATGTCAGTATCCTGAGTTAAGATAATACTAAACTGAGTTTTCTATTTATTGCAATTCCTTCCTTTGTTTATTTTTAGATTGTTTTTAGACAGGATCTATCTAGCTATATAGCCCAGGATGGCCTAAAACCTGCAGAATTCTACCTCAAGCCTCCCCAAGATACTAAAGTTTATTGCTATTCTGGACCTTAGTGTAACCATTCACAATTGTATTATTCTGACCAATAATGAAATGACAGAGGGCATGAATATGACTAAACCCAAATTATGTTAGAATGCTTTCGTGACCATGACTGTTCTCCTCCTTCTTAACCTCCACCATTCCTGGAAGAGTCCTGAAGCTCTTAAGTAAAATGTTCCCAGCATGGATACTTCATTCCTCCTTAGAATAAGGAACAAAATACTCATGAAAGGATATAGGTACAGAGACAAAATTTAGAGCTAAGATGAAAGGATGGACTATCCAGAGACTACTCCATCCGGGAATCCATCCCATCATCAGCCACCAAACCTAGATACTAATGCACATGCCAGCAAGATTGTGCTGAAGGGACCCTGATATAGCGGCCTCTTGTGAGGCTATGCCAGTGCCTGGCAAACACCGAAGTGGATGCTCACAGCCAGCTATTGGATGGAACACAGGGTCCCCAATGGAGGAGCTAGAGAAAGTACCCAAGGAGCTGAAGGGGGCTGCAACCCTGTAGGTGGAACAACAATATGAACTAACCAGTACCCCCTGAGCTTGTGTCTCTAGCTGCATATGTAGCAGAAGATGGCCTAATCGGCCATCACTGGGAAGAGAGGCCCCTTGGTCTTGCAAACTTTATATGACCCAGTACAAGGGAAGGCCTGGGCCAAGTAGTGGGAGTGGGTGGGTATGGGAGCAGGGGCAGGGGGGGAGGGTATAGGGAATTTTTGGGATAGCATTTGTAATGTAAATAAAGAAAATAATAATTTAAAAAAAAAGAAAAGAAAAAAATGTTCCCAGCAGTTAACTCAAGACTGAGTGTATTCACTAGTGTAGTAATAAATTTATCCTAGTGATGAAAATAAAAATGTATATAGTATTCAAAAATAATAATTTAGGCCTATCAAATACATCTTATGGGAAATCACAATTGCAAAGCTCTACACTAGCAGATAGAAGCTGTGTGGCTCCCTGCTGGAGGCTGGAGGCAGGAACCCCACAGCTTCAACCACTTTCTGCTCCTGGAGCTCTCCCTGAGAAGGCATCTCCAACACGGGTCTCCACGACCCACTTCACCTCCATCCCAGCTGTGCCTCAGTTCACACCCCCACCCTGGGGTGTTAGTCATCAGTAAAGATTTAACTTGAAGAGCCAGTGGCTTAAAGGCACCTGTAAACAAATTACTTTAGAGATCTGATGTAAGGATATTTGAAAATGTCATTTGGAGATTCACAGCAATACTTATGACCGAGGCGGTTGGTTCTTTGCAAGGGATATTTTAAATTTCTTCTGGGAAAAAATACTGGGATACAATGCAAAGTTTCTGAGGACTCGGCCTTGCCAGCTCTGGTTTCAGCTTTGGCATGGATGAGATACCCTAACCCTCCTTGTTTTCTGGAGTGTGGTAAGACACAAGAGGAGAAAGCAGTGGGTGGGAAAGGATTTGGTGTTAGTCTGAGTCTTCTGACAAGATACAAAAATAAAATAAAATCATCTAGAGAGCGCTTAGCCAGTAAAACCAGAGGAGACGCATCCAATGAGAAAGGAAGGCGTGAAGAAGCTAGAGATCTGAGTGGCCAGCCGAGAACTGAGATGCCAGGTGTAGTGGCTATTCCTGGTTGTTCACTTGACTATATTTGGAATGAACTACAACCCAGAATTGGAAGGCTCACCAGTGACCCTAAACTGTTGGCTGGGAGATAGAAGTTTCTGATCTGGATCTTGGTATGGAGATCTTGAGGCATAGTTGGCTATGGATTCCAGAAGATTAAGACAGGGAGATCTCCGAGGTGGCACACACCTTTAATCTGGGCTACACCTTCTGCTGGTGACCATATAAGGACATTGGAAGAAGGGAGTCTGGTTCTCGCTCTTTCGCCTGCTTGCCCTGTGGGACTAAGCAACTGCTAGATCCTTGGACTTCCATTCACAGCTACTACTGAACCATTGTTGGGAATTGGACTGCAGACTGTAAGTCATCAATAAATTCCTTTATTGTATAGAGACTATCCGTAAGTTCTGTGGCCCTAGAGAACCCTGACTAATATACCAGGCATATCCTATGAAATAGAATAATAAAAATAATTAGGCAGTGTTTCTTACTAAAAGTAATAGTTTCATGATAACTACTTACCTATAAATAATGTCTCCACAGATTCATTCTAGAATGCAAGACCACCCTCATAACTACCTGGACCACAAGCCAGAATATATTAGTGGCCTTTGCACAATGACCTAAAAGTTCAATGAAAAAGAACTTAGCTTCTTACAAATCTGGGATTAACACAGACTGTTCTTAACCCTGTCTGCGAGACAGCTAAAAAGGTGCAAAGTGTCAAAGATAGTATCATGCATTAAGCTATTGGTCTTAAGAGAAGAAAAACAAATGAAGCAAGACCTGTTGTCTCCAGTGACTACACAAATAAGTGGAGTTGGCCCATCTTGTCACAGCTCTTTGATGAAGATAAAAATTAAGTTGAGGTAATAAGGCACCCACGATGTAGATCACATGTGATCTGGCTGAGACTCGATGTAGTTCTCTTGACTTTAACATCTTCTTCGAAAGCCCCTCTCTATGCAGGGTGATTGGAAAGTTTACTTCTGGAAAACATAGACTAATTTTCACACAGGCTCCCACTCTCAACCTGCATACTTCTCTATCTTGGTGGGGAGAAAGTATTCAAGTGCCTAGTTTATGTTTTTAATTTATCTTTAGATCTCCATTATTTAAAAATAAACAGTTCCCCTTTGCCATCAGTATCTGTTTACTTTGAGCCTTGGGAAACCACTGCCCAGCTGCCTGCTTTTGAGGTGACAGAAAGGACTCTGACTCCGAGGAGTTGACATATGGAATTATTTTGAGGACATCTTACAGCCTCCTCTTCTCTTAAAACAAACAATTCTAAATTATCTGTCACTCTGCAAAATCTCAAGAACTTCAATAAGTGCAACCATATTCGATTTATGGAAAGACTCTAGTTCAATATTTTCTTTTTGCATTTTTTTCCTCGCTCTGGGATGTTCTTCAATCCAGACAGTTTCCAAGATGTAAGGGACTTTTAGTTCCTTGTTCAAAACACAAATAAAGTTGCTTTTTGCAAGCAGTCATTTTTTGAGAATCAGCAACTGACCTCTAGGACTCAGCTAGTTCCTTTTTCAGAAGACTCCTTAAACAAATGATTGTAAGCATATGAAAGTCTCCTTAGCTTGAGCGGGGGCTCTTTTATTTTGCTTCATTGTTGGTTTCTATTTAAATGTTGAAATCTCTTCATTATTCTCTATCCTTGCCTCAATAGTCCCCTTTTACTCTTTTTCCTTGGCTGTGGTCATCTTCTATCTCCTGGTTGCAGCTATACACTCTAGGGAAGTCCTCATGAGAATAAAAGATCATACATAATATCTCCTTAAAATCTTCCTGGAGACTACATTGTAGAGACTCCACCAAGCAAATTTTCAACAGCCATTCAAATGCTAAAGAAATAAAATTACCAATGGCCTCTTAGGTTGGTTTAATAAGCAATGAATACAGAGGTTTAAAAGGCACTTTCGGAGGACTGGTCCAAGTCTACAGGGCGGGACGCTGCCCTTCTTTGGTCTTTGCAGTGATGAAGATAGGGTGTGGGGCCTCTAATTCAATCAGCGGCATCTTAGTGCTGACCGACGTGTCTGGTAAAAGGAAGATGAGAGGCAGAGCACAGGGAAGATCTAGAGTGCTAAACACTCAGTATGGTATTGATAATGGTGGGTCTACATCATCACACATGTCAAAACACACACAGCTCACAGTTCAGAGAAGGAATCCTCACATGCACCATGGACTTTAGTTACTAATCACACATCAGTACATGTTCATCAGTGGTGACAGGTGCGTCACACAGGAAGGGATGAGTGGAGAAAGAAATGTGAAGAGAGGGGATGCATGGGGCCTTCCAGTTGCTCTATAGATTTAAATATGCATTCAGAAATGAAGTGTGTGAATTAAATTTGGGGGGGTTTGTTTTTTTGGTTTTGGGGTTTTGGGTTTTTGCTGTTGTTGTTGTTTTGAGACAGGGTTTCTCTGTGTAGCCCTGGCTATCCTGGAACTCACTCTGCAGACCAGGATGGCCTAAAATTCAGAAATCTGCCTGCCTCTGCCTCCCAAGTGCTGGGATTAAAGGCGTGTGCCACCACTGCCTGGCTGTGAATTAAATTTTAAAGTAATTTAATTTTTAAAGAAATGTCCAAATGATTTGGAGGCATTTTTAGTAATTCTTACTTAAATATAAAATTCCTGAAGAAAATAAATGTGAAAAAAAATGTGAATGGTTGGATCACATTGATCCTCTTAAAAAAAAAAAAAAAAAAAAAAAAAAAAAAAAAAAAAAACTCAAGACAAAATAGAAGGGCCACACACTCTACAAAACTGGGTCCTCTGAAGGTGAAAGTTAGACTCAGCAAAGGCCACTAAGTCATATGCAGATTGTCTTCAAATTCAGGTAATGAGCTGTCACCAGGTCTCTGTCATGAAAACATCCTGCTGTATGTAATGATTTCAACATTTCTGAATAAAGAACAGATGGGGGCTATAGAGCTTTTCTGATACTCATGGTTGATGAAAAGTTAGTTACTTTAGCACTTCCAGGAGGCAAAACATCATCAGTGTGTACCGGCAGCATGTGCTGTTTAAGTTCGCATCTCTCTTAGAAAGCTACACTAGTGTCTCTCTCCAGTAATATTTGTTGCTTAGTCTCAAGGATGACTGCAATGCTAAAAAGGAGGTAACAGAGATAACTTAGCGAAACCTCAACAATTGCTCCTACTGCTTCAGTTTACTATTAGTTTTACCATTAGATTGCTTGCTTTTTAAAAATGGACATAAAATGTAGTTTTCAGATTGTCTGGTCAATGGCTCGGTGCTAACTGGTTCTTAGGAGGTGAGGGGAAAGGTGTGTTAGGATAGATGGAGAAATCGAAGAAAAAAAGTAATCATTCTTCCTGCTAGCTTGGCACGCTGCATTGCATGCTCTATGCTTGGTAACTTCAGCAATTCTCATGCAACCTTGAGAGTTGAGGGACAGAAAGATAATTCCCCCCACCAGAGGTGTATAACTAAAATCACAACTGGCAAAACCAGAGTTCAGCCTTAGAACTCTGCCCTTTGCCCAGAGTCATATTGAGAACCCGCCCTCCATGTGGCATATATGGTGGGGTGAGGAGGAGAATTAGGCTCGCGTGTTATGTGGACGGGTTTACATAGCCTCCGAATGCTCAGCAGCCTTTCCTGTGATCAGTGGTTGATAAGCATCAAATGTATTGAACAATTTCTTAACCAATCTGGAAAGTGGGTGAGAGTATAAACTAGGAGGCACAAACTATACCAACATGTAGATATTAAATAAGAACTGTAAATGGACTTTATCTTACCCTGCAATTGTTTCCTAACATTTGAATGGGAATGCCAGATTCTATATGCTTTATGAAACCTCTCTGCCCCATGAGCCCGATAATTCAGTAAGGAAAAGGTTTTTTTCAGAATATAAAAAATTTAACATGCTTTTATCACCAGGACAGTGATATGGTCTGATTAGTGATGTGGACATATTCAGTTGGCTGTAATGGATCAGAGAAAATAAAAATAAGATTTGTGTCCCTGTCATTAAACACTTAGAAAGTGCCTATCATGTGACAGGCAGTATTCAAACCTAAGAAGAGTGAACAAGAGAAGCAAGCTGGCATTCCTGTCTTGCAGTGTTGACACTGCAATGAAAGATGTTAAAGACATTTTATTTTAATATGCCAAAGAGGCAATAGTTCAAAAATAGCAACATACATACAAAATATGTTAATGCAGTGTTTAAATGAACCCTAGTAAATAAGAGAACCATGGTCCCATGTCTCTACTTAAATGATATTTTGTTCAGATGAATTGAGAGGTCCAGCAGAAAAGCATGCCTTCTGAATTAAGTGCTATTTGCCTGCATTTGTTCTTTTGCTACAGTGTGTGTGTGTGTGTGTGTGTGTGTGTGTGTGTGTGTGTGTCTAGTTTCTGCTTTGTTCTGTGCCTACTTTAGTCTCCAGCCTGTTCACTTAGCCAATTTAGGTGTAGTGCTTGATTCCAAATGGATCAGTTGTGTCAGGCAAGCAACAGATCTCTCAATTTGGTGGAACAAGCCCACTTTTACTGCTGCTGTTCAGTCATACCTGTAGGCCTTTTTTAGTGTCTCAGGAAACAGATCCTTTTAAAAAAAAAAATGCCAGGGTTGTCCAACACCCTCCTAAACTGAGAGAAGACAGACGTCCTGAAGAGGCCAGTTGGTTCTAGAATCTCACACAGTTGTGTGCCAAGTCTGTAACAGATAAATGGAATGTACAAAGGAGCATTCTAGCCTCGATATTAAGAACACTAACTTAGACTATCCTGTTCTACCAAGATTAAAAAATTTGTCTTTCTTATCAGGTGTGGGGTTTTTTTGTTGTTGTTGTTGGTTTTGGGGGGTTTGTTTTGTTTTGTTTTGTTTGTTTTTTGTAATTATGTGTCCATACCCTGCAGTGAAAGTATGAAAGTGTTAGGAATTCCTGGCAGTGGATGTTTTGGGGAAAGATATCCAAGAGCTTGTCTTCAGCCTCAAGCTTCACGGTGATACAGTGTGGCCCCTGGAGATATAAGGACAGTGGGAGGATGCTCTGGCAACCATCATCCCAAGAGCTAGTGGAACAGATATACAAGAAAGCACACATTTCTTTGCATGCTTGTTTTTAGGTTTGTTTGTTTTCCATTGTAATGGTGCCTCTCATTGGACTGTGCAGAGAGTGCCGTGCATAGAAGAGGGTTGCCTAAGCACAGGGAAGGTGGGCATTCCGAGAACACTCTACAGAGGAGCACTCTACCTGAGCAAAATTCTAATGGATGATGGGAAGAAATTCAAAGTTTTTTTTTTTCTCTTTTTTAAACTAATAATTTTCAGAACTCTCCTCAAATCAGGAGTTTCACTTAGATGAATAATTGTCCTCCAATTATCCTGTCCAAATGAGCATCTGACCTCCTCCCCAAATTCTGGGCAGCTCCAGCACCACTTAACTTAATCCCATATGCTATTTTCATAATGAGCAATGGCAAGACAAATGTCTCACAGGTAACTTGGCAGCGGGGCCAGCTTTGACTAGCCTGCCTTGGCCAGTTCTTCTGGTGTTATGGTAAAGTCAGTGGGCATTTGCCTTCAGGACTTAAGGCTCTATAAAAATCAGTAGTAACTGAGTTTCTTCTTCTGTCACTGACTGTGAGGTGTACCATGCAGGCTGTGGGTTTCCAAGAAATTCACTCACTACAAAAATTCTCAGACTTACCAAATCCCAGAACCTTCGCAGCTCCTTCTACCTCCTCCCCAAGCAGAAGGAACGGGACGTGGAGCCAGGAGTTAAGAGCAATTAAAAAGCAGCCAGTCATTCTACTTGCCCCATTCCTATTTAAAGGAAAACATAATTTCAGTTATTTCACTTCTTAGTGTAAAGTCTGGCAACTACAAGTCCTGTCACAGACACCGTGATTGGGCCCATCATGAAAAGGAACAGCTTGGGGTAATGAAAGTTTAGGGTCTGAGAGGGTGGACTCCACGGGAGTGACCCGGCAATTCCTGAAAGTGGCTACTTGCAAAATATTAGGATGACAACAGGAAAGATGGGGTCCACCTCCCAAGTCAGAATTGGTTTAGAGATAGTCAGAAGTGAGTCGCACGGTCATTTGAAAAGGAAAATATGGATTGTGACCCTGAGTGAGAGTACATTGTGACGCTTTATTTTTTTAGAAAAGCCCACACCTTTCACACCTCACAGCAGGCCTTGCCCCTTATGCTGACTAACAAACACCATTATCTCTTGTAGAAAGAGAATTTTCCTGGTGGACTGGACACGATGGGGGGAAATCATGGCCCTGGCTCCCACACTGCTTCCCCTGATGCCCTCCCTCCCTTTCCTATCACTACAATGTGTATCCAAGAGAGTGTGGTGACGGAGAAGATGCTGGAAGAACCTCGCTAGCTTGCTGCATACTCGCCATGCACAAACACACTTGCTTATTTGGCCTGCCTGAATAAACAGACTCCGGCAACCAGGGAAACCATTTTGCTCCCTGAGTCAATTCGATAGAGCCTTGCAGTCTAGGGTAAGATGGGGTTGGCTGTTCATCTAAAGGCCCTTCCTTCCTGCTGTTTGACCTGTAAACTGGTCTCCTTACAGCACGCTTATCTTCAGTCTGTAGCGAGCATTCTCAGGCTAAGACAGAAACTGCTTCTCCCTTCTTCCAGCACCTTCTTCTGTTTCCATTGTCTCTTATCAGCTGTGATAGGGTCTCCGGTTGTGATTTTAGACAGCAGTGAGCTTGGATATTCCCTCTGCACCAAGTCCAGAGGTTATTCAAACAGCCAGTGGTCAAAGACAAAAATCTGTCAAATAAAAAACATTAATGACTAAAAATCAATACTTCCCTAGCCATCAGAATGCTGTATTGACTGATCTCACGTCACAGACACAACTACTATGGGGAAAGGTGGTGCTATTTCGTGTACCTGGTTTATTTTTTCACTTGCCTGCTCACCTACATTTCTAGATTACATCTTTGACTCTTCCCACCCCCAAGTCCTCTACTTCTCCAGTTTTCCCATCATGCTCAGCGAAGACTGAGAACTAATAGGAATAAGCACCATTAGCTTTCTACCAACAAATGTGTCATTTCCCCGCCATTAGTTCCCCCCTTCTTCACGTCTACAGATATGCTGAGTTTAACCCAGCCTCTGGATCACTGGCTCTCTCACCTTCCCAGACTCGGTTTCTGCTGTTCTCTGCTCTCTATCAAGCAGCAATCTAGGATGCAGCTCTAACTTTCCAGGGCCTCAGAACCACATCTGAAAAACAAAAGTCAAAAAAACTGGGCTGGAGAGATGGCTCAGTGGTTAAGAGCACCGACTGCTCTTCCAGAGGTCCTGAGTTCAGTTCCCAGCTACATGGTGGCTGTAATGGGATCTGATGCACACTTCTGATGTGTGTCTGAAGAACATCTACAGTGTAATCATATAAATAAAATAATTGAATATTTTTTTAAAACCACATCTGTCCCTATAGATTCTTCCACAGCATCTGTCTGGGACCCTATTCTTCTCCAATCCTTCCCACCTTGCACATAAGTTACTCTATTAGATGCCATACACACAAAACCACAACTGTGAATGTGGTTCCTGCTTTTGCCAAGTGCCTGCTCACTTGCTAACAGACACAAAAAGTCGTCTGCAACATGGCCTACCAGGAAGTGCTAGTGAAGATGAGGAAAGGCGAGCACTGTCAGGTCTCCCTTTGGTTTTCTGGATTATTTTGATGTTTTTACGATTTATTTCACTTGTTTTATTTTGTGTTTGTGCCTCTCTCTCTGTCTCTCTCTCTCTGTCTCTCTCTCTCTGTCTCTCTCTCTCTGTGTGTCTCTCTCTGTGTCTCTCTCTGTCTCTCTGTCTCTGTCTCTCTCTGTCTCTCTCTCTCTCTCTCTCTCTCTCTGTGTGTGTGTGTGTGTGTGTGTGTGTGTGTGTGTGTGTGTGTGTGTGTGTGTGTGTGTGTGTGTGTGTGTGTGTGTGTGTGTGTGTGTGTATACATGCATATGTGATACAAACTCATGTGGGTGCCTTCAGAGGCCAAAAGGTACCAGAAGATCCCTGGAGCAGAAGTGACTGAAGACTGTGAGCAGCCGATGTGGGTGCTGAGGCTGAGGCTGAAAATTGATCTCCAGTCCTTTGCAAGAGCAGCAGCATCTCTCAGGCCGTGGGTCTCCACTTATTAACCACAGCTTACAGCATATTAACCAAACTCGTGAATGATTTAATGTAAGTGAAGTTTGCTGGAGGAGTATAAGATTATTAAAAGGTTAAAACTGCCTCATCTGAAGGATCCTACTGAAGTAAAAGGTTCACTTCTCCTGGTCCTAAGAAATAATGATCCTTTCAATCAGAATGATTCAGAAAACAATGATTAATGGATTATTGATTCCACTATTAACAAAGGGAAAGGGTTCCCACAGAGGCATGAGTAGCTTAGCATATTTCTCACCTTTCAGAGATTGAGATGCACAGTCATATATGAACATGCTCTCCATTCCAGAACACACATTTTCACATAACTCATACCTCCTTCACTTGAGGAGGCAAGAGAGACTTTTTGAGGTCACAAGAAGGTAATAAATGACTTCTCCAAGCCACCTCTCACCTCTGGAATTCTGAAATGCTTTGGTCTACCACAGAAATTTGAGAACAATATTAAATTTCACAAACACAAAGAAATGGACCTTAAAGGGAACTATGAGTTGACCTTGTGCTTCTATCATGTTCATAGAGGATTATGTCTTACCATGTCTTAACATCTGTGTGATGGTTTTTTAAGTAATATTCTCCATGTTTCACCTTGCCAAAAGTCCTCTAGTGCAATGTCCTTCATCCCAGCTCTCCTTCATTATGCCATTCTAATGTAGTGATGGTTAGCCTTAACTTGACACAATCTAGGATCACCTGGAAAGAACATATCAGTGGGTTGCTGTCTATACTGTGTTGGTCTGTGGGAATGTCACTGGGTGGTTGTTTTAAGGTAATTTATATAGGAAGACCAAGCCCACCATGGGCAGCACCAGATCCTAGGCAGGAGGTCCTGAACCTTATTAAAGTGGAGAAATCTGCTTTAATAGATTGAGTACAAGCAAGCAGGTGAACATGTATATATTCATTTCTCTCTGCTCTTGACTGTGGATGTGAATAGATACAAGGAATAGACATTCTGCTATAAGTTCCTGGCACAGTGACCTCCCCACTATCATGGACTTTAATCTAGGATTGCAAACCAAATAAGCCCTTCTTCCCCTAATTCGTTTTTTTGTCGGAATACTTTATCAGAAATACAAAAGTGAAACTAAAGCAGATGTCTAGTCACCAAGTGAAATGTGTAAGCTTCATAGCTGAGGATCTTAGAAGAAGAGAGGTTGGCAAGTGAAGGTTTTCTATGAGAAATGACGTCACTGTGAAACCATGGTGACAGCTAGGCCACTCCAGAAGCATCGCTTGGTTTCAGATTTTTATACTAGAGTTTCCAGGAAGATGGAACTCGATATACATTTTTAATGCTATGTCAGATAAGAAAGGAGGCTGCGTGTGGATGTGGTAGAGACTGCCAACATACTGCTCATCATCTCCACCCTCTGGGTACCTCTGCTACCAATAGCTCACAGCACAGTTTTTGCTTATCTAGAAGACCGCAAGCTTTGTGAAGGCAGATTGTTTTCTCCATTCATAATGGCAAATCTGCTGCCCAGGAGAGTCCAGAATTACAGGCTTTTTATCGTTGAAAAAAAAAATGTTTCTTCTAGATATATTCTAAAATGGAAGTGACAGTATCACCTGCCCTTTATAGAAATATTCAGAAAGAAACCTATGCCTGGATAATACATAATCTTCGTAGATTTTTTTTTACTGGAATTATAGACTATAGAATCCCACTAATCTTTCACCGTCAATTCAAGGAATCAAGCCACAGGTCTACCACAGCAAAGAAAGAACATGATGCTGGAGGAGTAGGGATAAAGAGAGGAACTGAGGGAAGTTAGGGGAGGAGAATAAATATCATCAAATATATTGTGTAAAAATGTTTGGTTTATTTTTGAAATTATATTTTAATTAGAACATTCCTCCCCTCCCTTTCCTCTCCCCATACCCTCCCCTCTACCTCTCATAACTCGGACTCACATTTGTGGCCTATTTTTCATTAATTGTTATTGCCTGAATATGTCAAGATCTATTATATTAAAAAATTGATAAGAATAATCTTCTAAATAATGCTAGTGACATACTATTGTTAATGTTTCTACTAGTGCAAAGTATTATCACAAGCAGGTGCTGAATTGCGTGTTACGTTTCTATCTAGATTCTCTATTTACAAACAGCTAATTTATATGAAGTGGTTTTTATTGTTAAACAAGTTTTGCATTTGTGGTATAAAATGTAATTGTTCATATCTCATTATAATTTTATATTATACTATGTTTACATACATTATATTATATTATCAAGGACTTTTAAAGTTACAATATAAAAATAATTGAATATATAAATTAATGCCATATAAGCTCAACTCAGCAAAGTCTTTCATTTCCATTTTAATGGTAGTCTTATAAAACAATAAAGATGTTATGAGACATACATTTAGTGATGAAGTTCATCTTTAGTCAAAATATTTCAGTATTTTACTTTTTAGTTCTGTTAACTTTAAAAGACTTTTGGAAAATCCATTTCTAACCTTCTTTAATTGAATGTTTTTGTATTCTTTTGCAAAGTAAAGAAGGTACCTAAATAGTTTTACCCTTGAAAATGAATTAAGGGTTCATTTAAAAACAACTTTAGTCAAAAAAATAAAGCAATGTATTTGCTATAATTCTGATTTGAGAATTGTTTGTCTTTAAAAAGAACTTGCCCTAAGAAAACAATCTATCTTTAATCTCTTATCTTTCATGACTTTAAGACCTCAAATAATATGTCTATATCATTTTTTCTCTTTAATCTCTAAAGGAATAGTTGGTTATAAATTTCCTTGGCTCTTATTTTGTAGCTAATGAGTTGAGTGGAAAAGCATGCTACATTGTAGCAGCAGAGACACAGTGTCCAGGAGAACAAAGGATTCACATCCTGTTGGATTGACTTACTCTGGAATAATTTACATTTTTACTTATACAAAAAGAAATTAGCTATTTAAGAGTCTTCTCTTTCAAAAATAGCATTATCTATTTGTTCTTTGCACATTTCATACATACATACAATGCATTTGATCATATCCACCCCCACTACCTCCCTACAACTCCTCCAAAATAAGAGTCTCTTTTTAATGGCACTTAGTGGGGCTTTGGAAGCCCCTCTCTCTTCGATTGCTTCTTGTCATCTGTCTGCCAGCAGGATCATCCCCTGAAACAGCTCCTGCCAGAGAATACAGACTTTAAGATGAAACCTAGCCTAATGTTCCAAAAGGAAGGGTGATCAATACAAATAAAAACTGTATACGGTAACTTGATTATTTTTCTTTCTTGATTTAAGCACTGTGGGCAGAGATGCGTTCAAGCTGGTTTCTCTGTGTGCTGCTCTGTTCTTGTCAAGTTGTTGCTCTCAGAAATGTTGACATTTGCAAGCTGTACAATCTAATCCCCTCCCCCAGGGCCCAAGGGTACTCCTTTTCATCTTTTATTTGCATTCCAGTTCTCTGAGTCAGAGCCCATGTTTTAACATGCACCCCAACATCAAGTATGCAGTTTTACTCCTGGTCTTGCCTAGAGATCGGATATCTTTAGAGAGGAGCATAAAACATCTCAAAAAATCTTATAGCATAGGAGGAAGGTAGATAGGCAATGGCTGAAAGATGGTTTCTGAGAACCAAGTAATTCTTGCCCTAAAGACGAATGCATCTCACTGCTTTCACTTCACAAGAGGAAACAAATCCAACTAAAAATAATTTAAATGGGAAAGAAAATCATTCCAACAGTGAATAGTGCTGTCTGCTATGTGGTGGAGATGACTCCAAACATTGAATACCTCATCTTCTTCTGGGAAGACGTTAGAATTGAACAAACCGGTAGTGGTCGAGGGGAATTTAGATAAAGGGCTTCCATGATGTGCCTCATGTATACAAGCCACACTATTATCATTCCATATGACTTCAAGATCTTCAACCACCATCAGCTCTCTAAAATAATTCCATGCAAAACATTTTAGCCAAGTAGGCATTGCCCTTGGGTGATATTCCTATGGCATGACTCTTTTAACTGACAGTGAAAATTTAGTGAGATTCTGTGTTTTACTACTATTCCAGTAAAAACAACTAGGAAAGATTATGTATTATCCACGCATAATTAATTTATCACTTATTATAAAGGGCAGGTGATACTGTCACTTCCATTTTAGAATATATCTAGAGGAAGCTTTTTTTTTTCACATTCAAAAGCCTGGAATTCTAGATTCTTCTGGCCAGTAGATTTGCCATTATGAGTGGAGCCAACAATCCGCCTTCATGAAGCTTGCAGTCTTCTAAAGAAGGTCATTGAACAAGCAAAAAACAAGCAAATAATATACCCCCAAATTTCTACTAGGAAGATGATAACCCAAACAACAATCACGGGGAAGATGAAACCATCAGAAACAGATCAGGCACAGACATTTGTGGTTCCATTGTTCTGCTTGCTATGGAGAGGTACCTAAAAGCATTGCCTGCTAAAGCTCCTTAAGGTAAACTTCAACCAAGGATGAATCTATTTGCCCAAATATTTGATATCTAAAACTAGTATGTGCCTTTTAAGTATTAAAATAGTTATTGCTATTGAATGACGTTTCAAACAACTAAGGACATAAAGTATCAACCATCACCCAGGAATAAGATGATTTAGATGCTAATAGGTGTGTTCAGGGTGAATGGCCACAGCACGTTAGACCTGCATAGATTCAAGCCAGACAAGGACCTAGAACTGAGACGGGGAAGTGGACACAGGGTGCCTGCCACCTCTGACCTCCAGAAGGTATTTACAACTAATACCTACTGGAAAAAGGGAAAAATCAATTTTCTTCAGTGGAAGTCATTGAATATATCAATCACACTCTAAGGCATGTCCTATTTGACCAACACAAAATAGACTCCATGGGGTTGTTGTGGTTGCTGCTGTTGCTGATGCTGTTGATTTTAATTTTTGAGATTTTTTTTTGAGAGACAGACGAGGGGCAGGGAGAGAGAGAGAGGGTTGGGTGGGCAAAGGGAAGTAGGAAGGATGGACACAGGAGAAGTTGGAGGAGAGGGAAAGCATGCTCAAAATCTAGTGTCTGAAAACTATTTTAATTTTTTTTTTAAAAAAAAGGTTATTCAGAGGGCCCACCTTTGCATTCTTTCAGACCTCACAATCAAAAAGAACATCCAGGGTGTGCATATATGCACATGCACAGTCACATGTATTCGTTCACTTCACAGTTAGAAGCAACCCTCCTCCCAAAGAAAACAGAGGTCGAGAAAGAAGAAAGAAGAGACTGGAGCTGAAGTTATAATGAGAAAAGACAGTGCAAAAATAACATTGTGGCTTCTGTGGGATCCCATATTTATCCTCTCAGATGCTTCCAGAGCAAACATAGTCCATTTATAAACGAGAGGACTTTGCTGTCAACCTGGAAGCTCCACCTGAGATCCTGGGAGAAAGAGCCCCACCCTGGAACTTTTAGTGTCTTACCTCATTGCTTGGAACAAACACCTCCACCCCTGAAAATGGGTCTTGGTGTCTGGCAATGCAGGGGTAGGCATCTGTGTTCCTCATTGCAATATAGAAGTATTGGTACTTGCATCTACTCAAAACAGATGTTGAACATCATTATTTTTCTAACTTCTGACATAAAATTAGGTTGGGATCAGAGATTACATTTTCATGTACTCAAGGCATGTGTTGGAGAACAAAGACTCTACCTGTGTTATGAACACGTTACCTGGGTACTGCAGAGATGGAAAGGGAAAGTCGGTAGTAAGAGAGAAGATGTGCCCTGACCCTAACCTCCAGCGATGCTAAGAATGCCGTAAGAAAGAGAAGGTTAGTACAATCCTGTCCGGGCAATGGAATCTTATGGACAAATTCCAAAACCTTTCTGATTCTGAGTCTTTCAGCTTTAAGAAGTTGATACTTGGCCCTACCTTCCCAGACATATAGTTATGACAAATGGAGAACAGTTGTGTGAGAGGACCTAACACAGGCCCAGGCTTGTGGTGAATATTTAAGAATATTTCAAGACATTTTTCAGCCCCTCCAATCATTCTGAACATCTCTGCTTTCAGATCTGTTCCTTAACCCTTCCTCTCTGCACTGAAGAGAGGCATGGCTCTGCAGCCAGCCTACCTTCCCCAGGCTCCCGTGTCGCCGAGGTTGGAGCAGGTTTTTCACTCTCTTAGGAAGCACTCTGCTAGCTGGGAAGGGGGGGGTCACTTTGGGTGGTTACTCAGGCAGCAGCTTAAGATTCCACTGCCTAGCAGACAAGCCACACTGACCCCCATCTTCGGTCAGATGATCTTGGCTCTCTAGGTACAGTTAACACCAATAGCTCCCTCCAATGTGCTTGTGACTGGCTCACCTTTGGGCTAGCTCGCTGGTGCCAGTGTTACTTGATTCTGCTCTATGCTTCTCCATGACGGTGTGGTTGAAGTTTTTGTAAATACTCAAGAAGGTTTCTGCTCTTTCTGTTTGGATCCTCACTGATACGTTGCTTTTCTTCTTAGCAGAAACAGTAGAGAAAACAGAGTCTGAGAAACACTGGGCTTTTAGACCACTGGTTCTCAGCCTTTGTACTGCTGTAATGCTTGTGTGCTAAGGTGATCCCCAACTATAGGATTATTTTCATTGTTACTTCAGAACTGTGATTTTGCTACTGTTATGAGTCGTAATGTGCCTATCTGTGTTTTCTGATGGTCTTAGGTGGCCCCTGTAAAAAGGTCACTCCACATCCAAGGGTGTCAAGATGCACCGGTTGAGAACTACTGCTTTAGATTATTTAACCCCAGCAAGACTCTAATCTTTAGCTCTTGTGGAAGCCAGCCCTTATTTGAACCAACCCATTACACTCTTCCTCTACATGGTAATTATGATCTATGATCTACCGCTACCAAAGTTGGTGGTTTGAAAGGTTGCCAGTAGACCAAGGAGCTACTCGGTTGAGATATCTGTCAGCCTAGAGACAGCAAAGGAATCCCAAAAGGGTAAAATTAGCAGATAGACAACAGGCTAGAAGTGTGCTGATGTCCAGAGGAGGGGACACAGTTATCAGTATGAAGTTGCCAGTTAGAAACCACTTCGTGACCGTCCATGCCCTTCCCTAAGTCATTGCACCAAGACACCTTCAGAGAGTTGTCCCTAATCAACCAGTCCAGAACAGGGCCATCACCACATTGCTGCTTTCTTCTGTGGTTCCCTGAATGCTGATTTCATATCATATATTCATCCCTTCATCATCTGTCACTGGCTGGCACACACATCGCCCACGGTCAGTAACCGAGCCCTGCACCCAGCACATAGTAGGCACTCCAAAATACAGACTTCTTGAATGAGTTAATCTGAAGGCACAGCTGCTTTTTTTCAATTAGACACTGCCTACCTCAGTCAAGGATGTTTGTTAGTGATATCTTACAAATCCCAAGGAAGCAAACACCAAGCAGCTGTGCCCACACACACTGATAGGAAATCTGTAATCAGATCTTTTTTTTTTTTTTCAAACAATGGACAATTTTGCCACTTGTAAGAAATGTTTTCCTTCATCTTCTTCATTGCCTTTAAATAAATTTATTAAGAGAGAATTCACATGCCAGAACCAGCCATCCTTTTAAAGCATACAAGTCTGTGGAGTCTTAGTCTGCTTATGAAGTGTAGTGTATAGCCTTCACCATTATCTCTTACCATCCTGGGCATGCAACCCCACAGTGATCTGTTGTCCCTTCTTCCAAGCCCTCACAGCCCTAGATACCACTCCTCCTTTTTCTGTGCCCAGGGATTGACTACTCTCCACATTTTCTGTAGGTGACATCCCTGTGCATCTTGGTTCATCAGTTGCTGGACAGTTAGCCTGTTTCCGTTTGCCAGCTACCGAAAATAATGCTGCTGTGGACATTTATGCACAAAGTGTGATATAGGCATATATGTTCTTACGCACTGTCCCTAGCTCCATTTATAAGTGTCAATTGGATAAATGTATAGATTGCTTGTTCAGTGTGATGTTCTGCTGTTTGCTTATTCTTCTTCATCATTGTTTTCTATTTAAGATCTTCCTAGGTTGGGTTTTGCTCATTTTCATCATGTTTGTTTGTGTTTCTTTTTTTTCTTTTTCTTTTTAAATTGGATATTTTATTTATTTACATTTCAAATGTTATCCCTTTTTCTGACTCCCCCCTCCTCAGAAACCCCCTACCCCATCCCCCTCCTCCTGCTTCTATGAGGGCGTGCCCCCATCCATCCACCCACATCTGCCTCCCCACCCTCATATTCCCCTACACTGGGGCATTCGAGCTTTCATGGGACCAAGGGTCTCTTCTCCCATTGATGCCCAACAAGGTCATCCTCTGCTACATATACTGCTGGAGCCATGGGTACTCCTTGGTTGGTGGTTTAGACCCTGGGAGCTCTGGTTGATATTGTTGTTCTTCCTATGGGGTTGCAAACCACTTCAGCTCCTTCAGTCCTTTCTCTAACTCCTCCACTGGGGACCCCTTGATTGTTTTTGTTCCTTGAATATCTCTCTGGAGCTTGTCACCTCTGCCATGCCTGTGCATTTGTCTAATGTCTGACTCGCCTCTGACTTCAAGTGCTAAGTCATGCAGCCAAGAAGATAATTTGGGTTCCCACTATTGCTCAAACTGTTGCCAACAGGCATCTTAGGCTCCAATTTCAGGTCTTCCTTTCTCACGCACACCCATGCCCTATCTTACAAGACAAAACAAAGGAAGAGGAAGATGGAAAGGGAAGGAGAGATAACGGCTCAGTAGGAAAAGATACGTGCTACCAGGTCTGCAAGTCCAACAACCTGACAGGGGAGAAGGAGAAAGAAATGACTCCCCCATTTGTCCCCTGACCTCCACACACATGCCATGACACACACAAACACATACCATGCAGAGAGAGAGAGAGAGAGTCAGAGACAGACAAAGAGACAGAGAAGGAAGGAGGGACAAAAGGAGAGAGAGGGGGGGACACACAAACCCCAGACACACACACACACACACACACACACGCACATACACATACACACACACACACACACACACACACAGACAAAGAGACAGAGAGGGAGGGAGGGACAAACGGAAGGAGGGAGGGAGACACAGACACACACAAGGTGGTGGGAGAGAGACATGCACACACACAGAGTTTCATTTAATTTTTAAGAAAACAGATCTATTCTTTTGTTATGAGTTGAGTTTTACCGAGAAGAGCGCCTTAAGTCTAGATTCATTTGAGCTGATGACCATTAGCGGAAGGTATTTGGCCTTGTGGTCCAGCTTGCCCCAGTGTAAGCATGGCATAACAGAAGGCCCAGTGCTAATGCTGAGTTGTGCATTCCAGAAGGAGCCTTTAATCCCGGACTGATAAATAATAAGTAAAATTAGCCCTGCTAATCCCTACTTGCTGCGGGCTTAGGTGATGCGTTTGTGTACACAGGATTTTATGCTGTGGAACAACTTCAGCGGGTTTGTTCCTCACTGGGCTAATGTGTCCCCTTGGTAGAATGGAAAAGACAGGGTTAAGAAAACAGAATTTCAGTTCCAACTCTGACCTTTCTCGCTGGCTGAGTGACTTTGACCATTTCAGCTCTCCAGGTTTTACCGCTATCATTTCTAAATGAAGTTTGGGGCTTTTGACCCCATCTGAAATTAACTCAAGTTTTGCAATCATATACAACCCAGGAAATAAATAGAAGTGCTTGTGTATTTTCCGGGGGGTGCTGGGCAGGGGGAGGCTTCACCAAAATGACAACAAAGGCCTTTTTTTTTTTTTTTTTTTAACTAAGACCTGGTGAGAACCCAAAACCTGGGGCTGTTGTCTCAAAGAGCCTCCAGGTTTGTAGTTCCATTTCCTTGCCCATAAATGTGAGAGTCTGAGCAAGATCATCTCTGACTTTCCTTCTCTTCTGGGGTTTTCCCCTTCCTGCTTTTGTGATTATAGAAGCTCTGCACACCCGCGATATACTTTGGTCAGATTTTCACATCTTTGAAACCATACAGCCACAAGTGACCTGTGGAATTTTAGCAAGCAAGGTATGAAATATTTTATCCATTTATAAGAGTTTTTCTCACCTATCAGATTTCAGAATAAGAAAGTTTGCTTTGATATTTATAATGTGATAGATAATTTACAATAAAGGAAATTAGCTAATATGCATATGTCCCTGTCTGTGACTGCTAGGGACAGGCATCCATGTCACCTCTGCTGGGATGAATTCTTCTCTCCTTCATTTGATTTTCAGTTTTCCAATTGCCCCCAACCCCTAGAGCTCGATCCACTAGAGCCAATGTCCCTAAAATTGATTAAAGAGACTTTTAATGGGACTTTATTGTAAAATCAAAATGAGATTAAGGATAAAAGGTGCTTGGATTCTATAATTCAAAAGTTGCTGTTGTTTTTCAAAAGGACAAATGGTACAATGAAGGGTGAGGAAAGAAAGGTATGGGGCCGGTTTTTGCTATTTTTAAAAGAAAAGTGAGCAAATACCATTGCTTATCTCAAAGGCTGCCATGACAGGAAAGACACAGAAGAGCAGAAGTACCCGGAACGGTGTGAACATCTGGTAGATGTAAGCCTTCCTCCTTCCCTTCTCCAGTCCCCAGATGCATTCTTAGACAGACCTCAAGTTCATCCTGATACTTCAAAATCCTCTCCGATCTGTGTGATGCTTCACTGACTCCCAATTAGTATTTTAGGACAAAGGGAGTCATCTCAGTGTTGATTGAAGGGGATTCCCTTGTAGGGTACAGCTCTGCTGCTTCTCTAGACAAAGCCTGCTCTCTCTGTGCTTCACAACCCCTTGGCTGTCTATGTCTGCTAGTGTCTAAACCGATGGAAGCATGGCCAGGGAGAGTCAGGACACGGCATGCATCAATCATTCTGCCTAACAAGGGTCTAGTTTTAAGATTTGAGCTCTGAAGATAGACTGTTCATGGAAGTGATGTTTGTGTGTTTTTCCTGGCTTTGGATCTTCCCCCTCTCCCTCTAGGACAGTGATGTTCCAAAGCCATGAACAGTGGTCAGCATTCTTTGTGGGGCACATCTATGCCAATGAAGTATGTTGCTGAGCTCCTGGGTTTTAGGAACAATTTTGCACGTTTATTGTGTTTCCAGTCTCCTCCTATAAACCCGCTATAACTCAGATTATTGACATTATCACCACCATCTCCATGGAGATTATCTGCAGTGCAGATTTATGTTTTACTAGTTTTTTAATAGTAACTAAAACTGTCCAAGAATGTGCTCAGACTAGTTATGTATATATATCTTGATTTATGATGATAACGGGATATATTTAGTTTGATTATTTATAATCTCCCTTTGATCTTAAAAGATTAGCGTATCTTTTTATCAAAATACATGATAAATTTATAAGACAGAAACCAGAGGAAAAAGGATGCCTGCCACCAGAGTCCACATGCTTGTGGTAACTCGGCCTCTTGTTTCATCATGAACCCTCTGGCAGCTGACGCCGAAGTTCTCATCAAAAGAAGATATAGACCAGAAGTATTCTTGAACTATCTCTGGAAAACAAATAAAGCTAATTTTAGCACTAAATTCTAAAGAAGACACACAATGATTTGTGAACAAAATCTTCAGTCATTTTACAGTGGTTTGCAAATTTGAGGTTTAATGGCAACCCGCAAATGCTCAGGGCATAAGATTAGAAAACCAACTTTGAATTGATGACATATTTAAGATGTGGAGGCCAATTCTGGGATGCAGCTGATGCACAGGAAGAGTGAACTGTGCTTGGAAAGTGGAGCATCACTTCTTACTACTCACAGCTCGGCTGCTGGAGGAGCATATCAAAGATTATAGTTTCAGAGGCTGTGGGTATAGTTCAGTGGGGGGGGGGGGACTTGTCTAGCAAGAACTGGACCCTAGGTACTGCCCAGGTCAATCCTACTTTTACACAAAGGCCCATCAGGCTGTGTTTCTACCTCATTAATGAACCAGGAAACTTAGGGGATCAGTCAAATAAGAATCCTTGTGTCAGGAGCCCACCTCCTGCTCTGTCCTGCATTCTATGCCATCTCCACGGGGAACTTGACTATAGATCTATGGGAGCAGCGTTGTCTTAAGGAGGATCACATCCATCTGGTCTTGTTTAGCAAAACTAGGCACTAAAGCAGAAGAGGCTGTTTGACTTTATTTTAATCTACCTGGGTTTTCTCTACACCTTTCTACCCAAGACCCATGTGGCACTTGAACAGGGGTTTTCCTGGCCCTCTGTACCAGTGGTTCTCAACCTTCCTAATGCCGTGACCTTCTGATACAGTTCCTCATGTTATGGGGACCCCCCAACCATAAACTTGTTTTGTTGCTACTTCATAACTGTAGTGTTACTAGTTGTGAATCATAGTGTAAATATGTGTTTCCCGATGGCCTTAGGCTACCCTTGTGAAAGAGTCCTTGAGCACCCAAATGGGTAGCAGCCCACAGGCTGAGAACCTCTGCTCTAGATTCAGAAAGCCTCTTTAGTGTGGGTCCCCTAGTTCAATGTTCAGTGTCCTTTAATTGTAACTAGGTGGTTAATATCTCTTTTCCTCCCTCCAGAAGAGAGTACAAGACGTCTCTTTTTTCATTCCCTCTGTCTAGACTAGCACCTGATTTAAAAATCCATTCCCAGACCTACTCAATAATTTCTAGATATGTATGTAATACTATTTATCAATGTTTCTTTGTGACTATTTCATAAATGATCATCTTATTGATGAGGAGTTAACTCATGCGGTATGGGTGCTAGATGTAGTAAATATGGCATCACTTACTCTTTAAAACCATCCTGAGACAAGGAAGAGCAAAGTACAAATACCCACATGTATGAAACCATCATAGAGAAGCTCGTTACTTTGTACGCTTACTAAAAACTTTTTTAAAAGCCTATGACAATATGGTTATTAGCTCCATGTGGCTCATGGGAAGACAGGCATTGTGATGATAGATAAATCCCCAGGGTCCACGGTTGATACATAGTAAGGCCACATAACTCTCAGGCATCCTGGTTATTCTAAATGATCTAGGTCCTAAAGTCAAATTTCCTTAGGGGTCTTAGTAATTTCAACCCTCACAGAATACCCATCTCAGTCCATACTTTACTTTTGGGTCTTATTTTAATATCTCTCTCTCTCTCTCTCTCTCTCTCTCTCTCTCTCTCCCTCTGTGTGTGTGTGTGTGTGTATGTATGTGTGTGTGTGTACTTGTATGTGTATGTGTGTGTGTCCATGTACATTTGGAGGTCAGAAGTCAATAACAGGTTTCTTCCTCCACTGCTCTCCACAGCTTACTATTCAAGGCAGCATAGCTCACTGACCCTGAAGCTGACAGGCTGGTCAGTGATCTCCAGTGATCCACCTGGCTCTGCCCCAACCCCCATTCCCAGCACTAGAGTATAGACATGCACCACTGGGAGCCAAATACATGTCCTCATGTCCACACCTCAGGCTCACCCTCCGAGCCATCTCCCTAGGCCCTAATCTGCCTTTCTTCCATAAGAAACTATGGTTGAATATTGCTTCTTTGATTTCCCCCCCCTTGGGGAAATTAAAATGTGTTTCTTAACCAATGGAGGAAAAGTGGAGAGAGGACCAAGAAATAGACCAAAAGTCCACTGCATACCAATAGGCCTGGCTATCTATACTAACCAAAAATGTTTCCTGTAGAGAGTCAGAGGCAGTTCACTGTCCTTGTCAGAATCACAGAGTTAGCTGATCCTCCAGGCCACTTATCTTTGGGGGGAAAAGTGGGTCCTGGTTGGGACTTCCAGCAAGACAACAGAAATAAACCAAGACTCTCAAAGAAAACCTGAGGAGTGAAACCAGCTTCCTCCTTTAACATCAGCCTAGTTTTCGTTTCGGGGCTATGATAACTACTACAGGTTGCCACAAAATACTCCTAGCCAGCAAATTGTGTGCATTGCATTCATTTTCTTAATACTCCAAGAGTTTACACGGCTGTCTCTTCTGTGCCCTTCATGCACACACACACACACACACACACACACACACACACACACACACCTAATACACATAATACACATAATATAGAATTCATGTAAAAGGTTTTTCTTCCTAATCTTATTTTTCTGACCCTTGAGTTTATCCGGATGAATACTTACTTAGTGGTGATGAATCTTCAGCCTGAGTATAATTTAGAACTTTGGAATTTAATTCCATTGTATTGAATTCAGAAAGTATTTATTGAGTGTGATTGCATGCAAAGGACCAATTAAATAGAATAAAGATTAACAAGATATGTTCAGATTGATTTTTAAAAAAAAAAAAAAAGCAATTAGTTGATTCCAAAGACAATACAAAAAAGACTTACAAAGTATTTGAACAATTGCAAAATCATTGGGGCAGGTGATGTGTGAGTGTGTATGATATTAGCCATGCTTATTCTAAGTTTAACTATAAGTTTAAATTAGAGGAACAAGAAAATCAAGGCTTTCAATATGAATATATGTTCATTTTAAATTAAGAAAATTACCATTTTCTTTTAGTTGCACCTCAAGTAATAATTCCTTAAAAGTCTTACTAAATACTGCCATTTTGAGATTGTGTGTAATAACTTTCAAAAGGGATGCTTTCGAAAGGGAGACGGATTTAGATGAGCGTACATTCTGTAATGTTTGTCTTCAGGAATCCACTACTTTATAATCATGCTTCTATTTTAGTTATATTTTTTACGAATATAAGCCATGACATGCATCCTACGAGAGACATGATTTTAAAAATAAGAGAAATAAACAGATGACACTCGGGTCAGGGCGTGGAGCCAGCTGCCAGGGCAGTTGTCTCCAAAGCTGGTCTCTGATTAGTTCTGTGAAGCAGAGCTGCAACGGGATGATAAACACTGTAGACCCTTGCCCTGGTGGGTACTTAGAGCCTAAGAAGATGCATTATCACTCCTGTCTTAAGGAACAGAATCAGTTCCTGGAGGTTTCAGTAATTTGCCTCCATAGGCAGTGGAACGAGAGCCTGTTGAGCTTTCAGACCGACACGCTGAGAGCGCGCACACACAGGGGACCCACATCAATACACATATATTTCTGTCAATTCCATAACCAACTAAAACAGCCATACCCTCGACACAAACTGCCCGTAACCCAAGGGCTAATTAAACACAAACAGCGTTGTTATCACTCACCACTGGACGGAGTGGTGCATGGAAAGGGTGTTCTGAGGGAGTGTGCCCTGTCACTTCTGAGGCTTTCTATGAAAGGAACCTTCTGACCCTTACTGATGGAGGAACAAGCGGGAGAAGGGAGAAAGGAGACTGTGGTAGTGGCTGAGAGCTCTAAGCCATTTGGAGATTCGTGTTGAAGAAGGCCAGTTACCGACTTCTTCCCAGCTTGGGCCTGGGTGGCTATAGCTTTCTCTGTGGCTGAGTAGGCGTGGAACAGCAAAGGAGCTGGGGACAGTGGGAAGCCAGCGCTGGTTCCTTCTGCCACTGGAGAGGAGACGCAAGCGTGGGGCCCGTTGTAAAAAGAAAACATTGTAAAGTGCCTGTTTATGTGCTGAAGTAATTTCTAATTAGTGGAGGCAGGGACCGTGGTCCGCTGTGGTTAAAGGAGGGGGCGTAACACCAGGACAGTGGCCATGCTGTTCCTTCTGGTTAGCCTTCTCCGGTGACAGGCTGCAAGTCACCTCACTCTTCTCCCAGAGAGCTGCCAGCTATAGGATTTGGGTAACGCATCTGGCATTCATTGTCCTGCCCTTTAGTATTTTAGGCTAATTAATTGCATCCCTTTGAGGCCGAGAATTATTCCAAAGACGATGATGCTTTTAGCTGAGGGTGATGGGAGGAGGCACACAGAGTTGAAGTGATTTCCCTCCAGGGGCTGGAATCCCTAAGTGTGGGCAGAAAGCTAAGGAATCGTGGGCTATCATCACTCAGCCCTACACCCTCCCAGACCACACCAGGGAGCTCGCAGGGTGCCCTGAGGATAAATGACTGTTTATTCAGCTTTGGGAACAACTTCAGATTAAGTGCTAAAGAAATACAAAGCATTACTGATACAGATGGGGCCTTTATTTTCTCATAACGGCACTAAGCTCGCAGGGTACTGCTAGTTCCTGACCATAGCTCCAGAGTCACAAGAATAAGCTTTTGGAGCCAGGACAAATTACAACTCCTTCATTTTATCTGTTAATTTTTTTTTTTAGAAGAAAAAAAAACATACAATGTGCTCCTTGTCAAATAAAAGTTAAATAATCAAGACGTTCACATTGAAAAGTAGGAAAAAAGAGTATGTTCCTCCCTCAAATTTTAGTTTATGTCTACCTCCAATTTGTGAGAAGACAGAAAGCCAGTGACAGAGTCCTTTAAGGTCCTTATGCTTTTCGTTTCTTTATCTGTCAGACCATAATACCTACCTCGGGCAGACGTGTTGAAGATTAAATAGGATGCCTGCATTGTAGTAGCCACTGTTTCTAGGAATATATGTGTATCCCTAAATTTTCCAAAGTCATTACAAGCATGACCCAGAGCCTACTTTGTGTGTTTTATAAAAAAGAAGAACCAGGGATGTTTGGTAGAGGCGCGTTATGATATGGGGGAAGGGGTGACTCTGAGGGCCTATGCTTCCCTTGGGGAGGAGAAAGGAGGGAGGGAGGGAGGGAGGGAGGGA
>NC_034600.1:58233787-58239779 GCF_900095145.1 Mus pahari
GGGAGCGAGGGAGCGAGGGAGCGAGGGAGCGAGGGAGCGAGGGAGCGAGGGAGGGAGGGAGGGAGGGAAGGAAGGAGAGGAATGAGGAGAGAAGGCAGAGAGAGAAGAGGGTAAGAGAGGAAGAGCAAGAGAGTGAGGAGGGGGCAAGCAGCCCCTTTTATAGTGAGTTAGGCACACCTCACTGTTGCCAGGTAACTGTGGGGCGGAGCCTAGACAAAAATGCCAACACTACTTGTACCCAAGTTCTGCCATGGCTGAACATCCTTCCGTATTAGTTTGCAAAGTTGGGTCGATGATCAGAATATTAACAACCAGCTGGCCTCTTTCCTGAGCAATAAGAATATGTTGGATAATAAAAGTACATGCCGAGCAAACGCAGCAGAGGGGAGGGGCTTTGTAGTGATGCAGAAGACATCAGATCATATTGACATCCTTATCCTATCCCTACCTTCAAGCATTTAAATAAAATAGATGGACAAAAATAAAGATGTCCGGGGGGGGGCGGTGCCAGCTGAATATCAACGGACTCTTTCTGTCCCTTTAGAATGGGTTATCATTATCAATGCTTTAAGAAGAACGTGTGTAGTTTTTGTCACTGATTTCTTGCTTCGTTGCTTTGTGTCAGGAAGCCTGCTGTCTGTTCTTCTCTGCTCTGGAGTTAGTCAAGCGTTATTCTGACCCAGCACACATGTGATTGAACTTTCCCAACACTCAGTGTGTGATTTTTTTGTTGGCGTCATTGTCACTTGCTTAGATCATTTTTCAGTCTCATAAGATTATTTAACTTAATGCGTATTTAACAGATGTTTTTAAAAAGCCCATGAAGGCCAACACCTTTATAGCTTGAACTGAAACTGAAACTCGCCACTCATTTTCTTCTCTTTTTAAAAAGGTCAACAGAAAAAGAGGTCCTGAGTGGGAAAGGTCACGGATTAAACTGGACTGGTAAATATTTTGACGATAGTCAACAAAAGACTTGGGTTTGAGACCTTAAACTAGGTAACAGACAAAGGGAAAACATATTTCACAAGAAGTGGGCCTTGAAATTGCTGGATGCTGCACTACACCCTGTGGGCAGACAGCAAATACAGTCATTCCTCCTTTAATGAAATCACAGGGCCTGGGACTAACGCCAACATTGTAGACTAATGGTGATTTTTAAGGTATTGAGTTATATATATATATATATATATGCTATGGTTTTTGCAGAAACTGTTTTCTATATGTTGCCTAGCTTCCTTAATAATTACTTTTATATACTTATAAGCATTTTAACTCTTGCCTTGGCTATTTAATATTGGCTCTGTGAATCTGTTGAGTTTACACTTGTTTATGGCTGAGCCTGTGCCCCCTTTCCTTCTTCACTAACTCCTAAGTTGTTTTCACTCACTTCAGGTGGATAAAATAGCAGAGGGGGATTGGCTGATATTTTGGTCCAAGAACATTTATTTGTGGGTACTAATTTACCACCACTAATAAAAGAAATAGAGAATTGTCAATAGTTTAATACTTTTAACTGGAAGGTGTCTTGTTCTGTTTGTCCAACTGTAACATCTGGAGTCCTTCAAGATTGTGAGACACATTTGCTGATGTGGCTTACTTTTCTTTTCAGACTAACCCATGAATAGATAGTGTTGTTATACCATGTTTAGAGCACCCTGGGAGAATTACAACTTAGATTTCTGAAGTTACACAATTATCTCTCGGGGCATTTGAAAACGGCTGTGGTATTTCAGAAGAAAGTGTCTTTTATCTCTAGGAAGGGCCTCCTTTAGTCCTGAGAGAAATTCCTGTCAAGCAGATGGAAGGCAGAACAGTATAAACAGTTCTTTGGGAAGTCTGTTAGATTGGAAGAGGCGTTGGCGCGTAAGGAGAGTCCATTAACAAGACCATGAGTTTGAAAATGTGAACAGCTTCTTATATGTACACCCCCCGGTGTTGAAAAAAAGTGTTAGTCCTGAAACACTATCTGCACCCTCTCACAAACACATGGTTAATGGACAAGAAGAACACACAAAAAAAGGCTGTCTTTCACACTGTCCTAAAGAGACTGGGATGTGAGTTCTCGGGCTATCACAAAAAGGCTTCAAAACCCTTGTCAGACTTCGGGAACACGGTTAGACCATGTGAGTCATCAGAGTTTGGATAGGAATACTTCTGGAAGCAGTTGTGACTAAATAGTGAAGCTGATACAGATGGATGCCTAGGTGCATCGCTCTATGCAGGTTCTACAGGAGGCTTAGACTGTGCATAAACAGTCATACGATGTTTCATTTGCGGAAAGTACGATGCTTCCATAGTCTTGTCCCTGTAGATGGCCTTCAAATGATATAAACTTCATTCTCTGCAGAAACTGAATCTGTCCTGGTTCCAAGAACAATCATGTTGTGCTTTTGTCCCCTCCAAGCCTTTGACAAAAAGGCTTAATAGTGCAGCCCTGTCTTTGCTGCTCCCTTACAGATCGAAAGGGACGAAGTCCACATTTGACATGGCAAGTGTGCAAAGTCCTGATAACTACCTGGAGTAGCTAGTGTCGGGGTACACTAGCTGACCAGTGTAACAGTGCAAACAGTGGAACAGAAAGCTGGGGTGGCCACAGGTATGGAAAAGGAGATGTGGATCAATACGGAAGGATATCCAGACCACATATGCTCACCTTGGAAGGAGAGTCTTATCAAAGCAATGTGTGCAAGGGCAATTGGAGTTACAACTGTTCTGAGATTACAGAAACTGAAGGTAACAGAGACCGAACTGATATATTGTGTAAGAGCTTAAAATCAGCCAGGGGAGTTTACAGGGAGGCAGCTTAAGGCTCCCTGATGTTGCAACCTTCATCCTGAGAGTGTTCCAGAAGAGCCAGAAGTTCCCGTTAAGGGAAACTCTGCAAAGGCAAGGAAAAGGCGACTTTAGTTGGTGTTTGTTGAATTGAGGACCCACTCGTGTGAGTGGTTGATGGCTGTCCGGAGATATTGTCTAAGCAAGAAATATCTCACTTGATCTTAGCCAAAAGGCAGGGGAGTGATGAGCAAGAAATATCAAAGGAGGTTTAGAAGTCAACACTTTATGGCTCTCTATCCCCATCTGATCCATTCATAGGAAATGCAAATAAGGACAAATCAACGTGTGATGACAGAAGTCAGAAAACTATTGAGGAAGGGCTGGGACTATGATGAGAACGGGTCACAGGAGAACCTCACTGGTTCAATGTCCTTTGTCATTAACACAGTTCATCAAACCAACACCTGAGAACCATATCACTCTATATATTAAATAATACCGAACAAAAAAATAAAGCAAATAAGAGTCATCAAAATATCCACATGAATAAATCTTAAATATAAACAGTGACTCTGTGGAGACATGCATAGATTGTCAAGTTGATTCAAGGAGGTAAGACTGCTTGTCCTGAGGAATGGGAAAGTGTTCCCCAAATACCCAGTATCATGGATCTGTCCTCCTTCTGTCTCTCACTATCAGTGAGAAAGAGTGCTGTTGGCAGACATGGAGATATTATCAGGCAAACAACAATATTGTTACTAGAAAAACTGGCTACTGTTTCAGCAAAAATCCATCCCTGGTCGCAAATTCCCATGCCTTTCCCTGTATCCCCAGAGACCCCCAGCTATCTGCTGCAAGCTTATTTTCACTCTATTGTGGCCCTGTGACTTCAGGAACTGTGTGTTCCAGTTCTCAGCATTCTGCCTCAACATAGCCAATCCTGAGAAAATGAAGTGTGGAAATGTTTCTCTCATGTATTCTTAAAACTTTTATAATAGCAACTTTACAGACTTTTTTTAAAAATAAATAAATAAATAAATAAATAAATAAATGTAGAGCACACTCCTGTGGATAATCCCACACCTGTGTGCATGTGTGCAGCACCAACTGGACTTGGTTAGGTGCACATATGTGTGTGTGCATGCATGTGTGTGTGTGTGTATGTATATATATATATATATATATGCATGTGTATATATACATATATATGTATATATGGGCATATACATGTACTTGCGTATATGCTATGAAGTTAGGAGGGGAAGAAGAGGTGGGTAAGATCAAAATACATTGTGTACATACATTAAATTCTCAATTAATAAATAAATAAAATTTAAATTTAAAAATATATGTGTATGTCCACATAAGGGAAATGGACAATTGTGGTAAATTAATGCCATTCCAGAGATAACCTTCATACTTTTGTTTTGGCTAGGAAGCTGACACAAGAGAATTCCCAGGGTCTGGTAGCCTGGTGTTTGACGAGATCAACAACAACAACAAAAAGGACACCTCATCTCAGACAAAGCAGAATATCAATATCAATATTCAAAACTGTCTTGTGACCACCATGTAGATGAAATGTCACATGGCACACACACACACACACACACACACACACACACACACACACACACACACAGATATCCTAAGAACTTTTATCTACATCTTCTACAACATTGTCACTCAAATGGAGCATAAAACCTAAAGCTATAAAACTATAAAATTTCTTAAAAGAAAATATTCAGTCAGACAATGATTTAAGTCACTTAAGCATACTTTCAGCAAGATACATAAAGTGTCTACTTAAATGAATATATGTGGCTTCTAGAAATTAAAAATAGACTTCCTCAGATCATCCAGGCCTAATGACTCTACCCATTGAACCATCTCATTAACTCTATGAAGAATTCCTAACTCAGTAACAACTCGATACAAATGTGTTTGGGGGCAGGAGGATTGAACACTCACAACAGAAGATTCACAACTGAGCAACAAAACCTGGCTGAATGTTCTTTACACTGTTGGTCACCAGAGAGATGCGAAATAAATTAATAAAGCACCACCCAAACCTACTAGAGTGGGTCAAACTTAGAAACGCTGACGACAATGAGTGCTGACAAGGGTGTGGGGCAACTCCCATTCTCAAGTTTCTAGTTGGAATGAAAAACGAAGTGCCTATTTTGGGAAACAGTTTATCAACTGCCTTAATTAAGGTTTTATTGCTGTGAAAAGACACCATGACTGTGGTACCTCTTATAAAGGACAACGTTCTCTTGAGGCTGGCTTCCAGGTTCAGAGCTTTAGTCCTTTAGCATCAGGGCGGGAAACAGAGTGGCCTGTGGGATGATGCTGGAGAAGAATCTGAGAGTTCTACATTTTGATCTGTAGACAGCAGAGACTGTGTGCCACACTGGGCTGTGTGTAGCTTGAACATAGGAAACCTCAAAGCCTACCCTCACACACAGTGACACACTTCCCCCAGTAAGGCCACACACACTCCAATAAAGCTCCACCTCCTAATAGTGCCACTCCCTATGGGCCAAGCTCTCAAACATATGAGTCTATGAGGGCCGTACATATTCACACCACCACATTAACCTCATACTATAGTATTTTCCCAAAACACATTCTCCAAGAGATGTTTAAGTGGACATTCATTGAAACCTTATTCATAAAAGCCCAAACTGAAAAGTACCCAAATATCACAAATATCAAGACCACTTTGGATCAACTTGCTTACCAAACAATAAGAAGAAATGAAATTCTAGTATATATGGCAATATGGCTAGGTCTCACAATTTACATAAGCTGAGCCCAATTGTATGATTTTACTTATCTAAAGTTCTAGAACAGGCAAGACTCTGGTGCTCTAAAATAAAAAAAATAGTTTCCTGAGGATGTCTTAAGTACATTGACTTCAAGATACAGAGAGAACTTTTTGTAGTGATAGAAATAGTCAATATCTTGACTATGGTTTTAGACTATATAACTACATAATTGCCAACATTTGTCTCAAATTGCAAACTTAATTATTCTAAAGAATCCTATCATTTATAAGATGTACTTTTATAAACACGGGGAAGGAGAGCACTAACCTCAATTATCATATTCATATTAAGAAATGTCAAAGAGATACAATATGCAAAGGCTGAGAGACCAAGCTTGTTGGGTCCTGCCTTTTACAGGGACGCCGGAGTACAGCAGCTGGAGC
>NC_034600.1:58244460-58246443 GCF_900095145.1 Mus pahari
CCACAGTGGCTCTGCAGGCAGAGCACTACACAAGCTCAGCTGTCAACAGCATGTCTCCATCAAATCCCTCCCATCAGGCCTCAGAGAACCTTGCAGAGGAAGTGGAGGAAAGAGTGTAAGAGCCAGAGGGGATGAAAGACACCAAGGAAACAAGACCTTTGACAGAAACCAGGATCAGGGCACAGATGAATTCACAGAGACCAAGGTAGTGCGCACAGGGCCTGTACACATCTGCACCAGATGGGGTCCTGGAGCTGAGAGGAAAAGTGGACACACACCTACATCCTTAGACCAGAGGATGTCTCCAATTGGTAACCACTTTCAACTGAAAATTTAATTTTTACCAAAGGCGTTTTACTGGGGAAACACACAGCTGTAGGCTCCATGCCCAGCCATGGATAGTCTACAGAAAGCAAACTCAGGACAACACTTGGAGGAGTCTTGTATCACTATGTAGCATCAGGGCATTTTTTTTTTCAATTTCATCTTTTTAAGATTTTTATTCTTATTTTTTTTCTATTTTTAAACCCTACAGGTCCTTTGCATATACATTATGGGTTGCAGTTTTGTGCTTTTATGGAAATCCTGAGCACAAACAAGTGGGTCTCCGTGTCTGTATCTGTTTCTTAGGCCCTTTCTTTTTATTAGATATTTTCTTTTTTTACATTTCCAATGTTATCCCCTTTCCTGGTTTCCCCTCTGAAAACCCCCTATCCCCTCTCCCCTCCCCCTGCTCACCAACCCACCCACTCCCCCTTCCTGGACCTGGCATTCCCCTATACTGGGGCATAGAACCTTCACAGGACCAAGGCCTTTCTTCCCATTGATGACTGACTAGGCCATCCTCTGCTACATATGCAGCTAGAGACATGAGTTCCACCATGTGTTTTCTTTGCTTGGTGGTTTAGTCCCAGGGAGCTCTGGGGTACTGGTTAATTCATATTGTTGTTCTCCCTAGGGGACTGCAAACCCCTTCAGCTCCTCTTATGCCTTTTCTTGGCCTAATTTCCTTCTCTTTGTTTTATCCTATTCCAATGTGTTAATTTTTGTTATATGTTATTTTATTTTATTTTATTGTTATCCCTTAGAAACCTGTTTGTTTTCTAATGCCAGACAGAAAGGGAGTGGGTCAGATGGGAGGGGAGAGGGGAGAAGTTAGGAGGAAGAGAGGGAAGGAAACTATAATCAGAACATAGTATGTGAAAAAAAAATTCTATTTTCAATAAAAGGAAAAACCTGATATGTCTAGGAGATAAATGAAGCACAGTAGGGTGTGTCCCATGAAGGTCTCCACTGTTCCTTAACCTTCTCAGTAGACTACTCAGAGGTGGTATTGTGGGAAGTGAGCCCAGCTGGAGGCTTTATCATCTCCTGGGCCTTCCTGTCCCCCATCAAGCACTCTGTTCTACCACCATCTTCCCACCAGGATTAACTCCTAGAGTTTTATGCTAAGCATTCTGTCCCCATGGAGATGAAGCCAAGGAGCACAGGGTGAGGAGCATGGGCTGCTTCTCTCAGCAAAGATTGTGTGGCTACACTATTCGAACAGAAACCAAAAGAGGGGCTTTACCTTTTAGCCTGGGTATTTTGAAACTACTTCAAACGCATTTCAGCAAACATGTTACCTTTTTTGGTGTTGTCGAACATCAAATTCCGTGGTTTAAGAGTAGAATATTAAGTTCTCAGTCCTGAGGGGGGAAGTTTGCCAAAAGTGAAATCAGTTCTTCATCAAGGAGGTGTTGAAGAAGTCTGGGGAGGAGGAGGAGAAAGGAGAAAAGCTGAAGAGGCACAGAAGAAAGGAAGGAGGAGAAATAAAGGAGGGAGGGAAGGGGGAGAGGGGAGAAGAAGGAAATAAGGAAGGAGAGGGATGGAGGGATGGAGGGAGGGAGGGAGGGAGAGAAATAAAGGAGGGAGGGAAGGGGGAGAGGGGAGAAGAAGGAAATAAGGAAGGAGAGGGATGGAGGGATGGAGGGAGGGAGGGAG
>NC_034600.1:58247128-58250974 GCF_900095145.1 Mus pahari
GAAGGAAGGAAGGAAGGAAGGAAGGGAAGAAAGGAGGGAGGGAGGGAGGGAGGGAGGAAGGAAGGAAGGAAGGAAGGAAGGAAGGAAGGAAGGAAGGAGGAAAGAAGGAAAGAAGGAAAGAAGGAAGGGAAGGGAGAGATTCCCCAGGACTCTGCCATCTCATTTCCATGATCAGAAACAAGTTTACAAAGGTGGATGTTGTTAGATTGTGGGGTATTATTTAGTTAAAGCTTCAGTTAGAAGTCTAGAATTTATAGGTTCTGTTCAAACAGTATTTGCTGGATGAGCACTGTGCACACAGCCTTGCCTTAGGTGGTATAAAGAGTTCAAAGAGGAATTAGAACTGGTGTACTCAACTCTAAGCTTTGAGAGGCAGCTAGTAAACGGAGCACTTGACTTCTAGTTGTATTACAGTTCCTCTAGAGGGAAGCTAAGCTAAGGGCCTATTCAAAACCTCATCCTAACAGAAGTGAATCCTTAACCCAACCTGGGAGTTTTTAAAAATCAGAACAAAGTTAAACCGCTCAAAATACATAGGGAGTACAAAAGTTAAGGATACTAATGCTAGAGATGAATCAGCGCTGTTTATGAAGGCCTGAGTCAGGGGACCAAACTCATTGCTCTCTTTGAGGTTCTCAGTCATCCTTAGAAGTCCATCAGTCATAACTGTCTATATGTAAACAACGCTCAGAAATGTTTGTGCCAAAATCAGTGTATCACAGAACATGGATGCAGACAGTAGATTAAAAAATAAAGCACTTGGAGCAGATAGAGGTGCTGTCTCAGCACACACACATGCTCACACTCACACACACACACAGTCATACTCACACACACACACACACACACACACACACACACACCACAGAGGCACACTGTTCCAGCATTCCCGCCTCTGTACCCATGGCTCATGGGTAATCTTCAGAGTACTGTTGGTATCCATGGAAGCCTACAGTGAATTACTAAAAATCAATGTTTGACAACATCATTGACATCAAAAAACTAGCCTTAATTTAGAACTGATTCCGCCTTCTTTTTGTAATTCTGGGTCTGATACCTGGTCAATGGTGGTTAATGACCTGAATAACTGTCTGTAGAAGCTGGTGGTCTTTGGAACTGTCTAGAGGGAAATCTCTACAAAAGCCAAGAAGGCCTGCTTAAGAATGTTTCTGTCTCAGACTAACTATTCTAAGCCAGTGGTTCTCAACCCTCTTAATGCTATGACCTTTTAATAGAGTTTCTCATGTTATAGTGACCCCAACCACAAAACTATTTTTGTTGCTATTTATAACTACAATTTTGCTACTGTTATGAATCATAGTGTAAATACCTGATAGGCAGAATATCTGATATTCAATGCCTGTGAAAGGGTCGTTTGACCACCCAACCAAGAGGTCTTGATCCATAGGTTAAGAACCACTTCTCTAAGAGCCATTTGTTAACAGCTGCCCTGAGTACTGACTTAGTCTGTGGGGTCACATCAAGCAGACAAAACCTGTGCATTGCAACATAGCTCACTTGTCTTAAGTCAGATGGGATGATGTACTGTTTTGTTTTGTTTTGTTTTGTTTTTGTTTCTCATAAAGAAAGAAAATTGTCACTAGCCCCTTGACTTCAGGACAAATGATTTAATATTGCTTGATTCTTACAGTTCAAACAGCATGAAGCCAGATTTCACCAATAAGTTTTTCTTGTGTGTTCAGGAGAAAACACAAACCCACATGAAGACATAAAACCCACTGGATGGGTCCTTCAGAGTGTGCCCCAATTCTCAGCTCTCTCACGTCCCAGCTTAGCATGCCCCCCACCATGGTCTGGACTTATTCCTAAACAGAAAAACAGAAACTAAAAGTTTGGGGGGTGGACATTAACACGTGTGCAGGAAATAGAAGAACATGTGGAGAAAAATAGACAAAGACATCATGACTAGAGATGACACAGAGAGGCAAGGCGACAAACCAGGCAAGATGGCTTTGATCCCCACCTCAGACACTGAGCATCTCGGATGTGCAGTGCCTCTTTCTCCCTGCATCCAGGTGGTGGCACTAGTGTTCTTTCTGCCTTACCCTGTGGGCAGTATTCAGCTGGCCTCCCTAAAACAGCAGGACCGCTTAAGGAAAAGATGAGGGATACTTGACTGCCTGGAACTGGCTTTGTTGTAACAATCCTTCTGAAAACGTCATTCCTTTGTGGGCCTGTTACTTTAATGAAGACCTAGACAAGTCTAGGAAGAAAGAAGAGGGCTTTGTGCAAAACTGGGAAGTTGTGTGTGGATGAGACGCTCAGATATTGGGGCAGAGCTTCTACAGTGTTTTACCATGGTGGTCGTAAAGATGACTGAGCCAGACAATTTATATCCAAAACGGTATAGATCATAGCCACCATTACATATGTCGTCCCTTCAGTTCTCAAGGACTTGTACAGCCTGGAAGCTTTTGACAATTTACCCATGTTGTTATTCTAACCAGTGTTAGATTTTAAGCATGCAAAGAGAGAGGCCTGCTGACTGGCACGAGCTCATGTGGCCAAGGTGGTGATAAAGTATCTTCTCTTCTGTTGAGTGAGCAAAGACATCCAATGATAAAAACATAGCTGCATGGGTGTGCCAAAGTCCCACCGTTACTTTTTCATTGGGTTAAGCTGAGGAATTCTCTAACCAAGTTGCAAGCACATGATTTGCAAATAAACAGTTGCCCGTGTGTTGACAACCCTCAAGACTCAAGCATAGTAATGAATATAAGATACAAATAAAGCATCTTATGCACTCCAGAGGTCCTCGAAAAGTTACTGAATCCTTCCTTCTCATTTAATGTTCCACAATAAAGCTAAATCTTACCATGGACCCTGTGGTGGTACATATATAACATGAGTGATGGACTGCTTTCTTGTCCCCCATTAGACTTGATCACAAAGTGACTGAGAATCAAAGCCACCTGTCTTCTCACACCCCTAGCTTCCTCTTCTGTAAAACAAGATAGTTCAATTGTATTAATCTTTAAACCTCATCCATTCTATTTAGATTCATGATTCTGCTGAAACTATCTTTGTGTGCAAATGTTCCTCTGCCTGAAACTACTTCAGGCTAGAGTTGAACTCATGAGCTCTTCATCCTGAGACTAAAATGTCCATGAGAATACACCAGGGCTGGGGATATGGCTCAGAGGTGAGTGCCTGTTACACAAACGTGAGGACCTGAGATCAGAGCACCAGCACCCACATCAAAACCTCATGTATGTACCTGTCATGCTATCAGTAGAAGGTGGAGACAGAAGGGTTCCTGGAGCTGATGACCAATCAAATCTTCAAACTCCATGTTCAGTAAAGAGCCTCTATCTCAAGAAATAAGGTGGAGAACCATTTTGGAAGATACAAACACTTCTCTCTGGCCTCTACATACATATTCAGTACACAACAAACAGACACACACACACACACACACACACACGAATTTGCATGCACTGGAACACATACACACCACCACCACCACCATTCCCCTACATACACACACACACACACACACACACACACACACACACACAGAAACATGTACACATACAAAAACCACCTTAACACACACATATATACTCACAACAAGATTTTTTTTTAAAGCACTCATATAGACTAGAGATGGCTGTCACATTTGACCCCTCTGTGCCTTTTTCCAAAGTATTTCCAGGTCACTATGACACACTGCTGTAATGTATAAACATAAAGGCTAACCAAACAGAACCCAAGGGGTTTCTGTGTTTAAGCATGTATCTCCCATAGGATTTCTGTGTTTAAGCATGTATCTCCCGTGGGGTTTCTGTGTTTAGGCATGTATCTCCCATGGGGTTTCTGTGTTTA
>NC_034600.1:58251433-58261560 GCF_900095145.1 Mus pahari
TATCTCCCATGGGGTTTCTGTGTTTAAGCATGTATCTCCCATGGGGTTTCTGTGTTTAAGCATGTATCTCACTGAAATACCAACCATGTTGGTGATTCTCTAAAGCTCTAGTATCAGTTCCTCAGACAAGAGGAAATATGAACTGCTGTAGTCCATTCTGGAAGTAACTGTCATAAAAGGGCCTACCACTCAGTTGAGTATTACCAGAACTCACAAGGAAAGTGAAAAAATTATAGACATGTATAACTGGTGACAAAGGTGACCATGTGTTTATTGGTGTTGAGTACCACCTACCTGGTAAGTTAATGCAAGGTGCACAGCATAGGTCTGCCCTTGTTATGGAAGAGACTGTATCTGCATAGGATGTGGGGTCGGGTTACTAAACAGATTTCACTGTGACTATAGAAATCTACTTACATCAAAGGCATACATCCTGGATACTTGACTAGCACCTGTTCATGACCATACATTGATGTCCTCTTTCTACATGGTTTTCTCCTCCCTAAGTCATGAGATCACTCACTCACATTAATGTTCATCCTGCCTATGTCGTCTGATTTAATGAAAAAAATGAAACAGGAAAAAAAGATATATACTAAACCCTCCATATGGTCTGTCACTCTGGAGAAGCCAGATGCAGTATTGTGAAGACACTCCCAACAGGCTTTGAAGAAATCATCTATACTTCCTTCTGGTTCCAGTGCCACCTCCCCAATCAGGCCTTCATGAGCAACTGTACAAAAAAAGCACTGGCCATAGAACCCAAATCAAAGCGTGAGCCAACTGACTTTGTCCGAGTATGAGACACACCAGGGCTGACCAGACATGGCAGCTCTTGGCACCGGGTCCACTTAACTCTCAAGCAGATCCCAGGAGCATGGGTAGCCACTAGAACTCTCAGAGACATCAAATGCTAGAAGTCATCAAGTGGTCACAGAAGAGGACTGGTTAAGTCCATCAGGCAAGCCAGACTCACAGGAGGCAACAGCAAGAGGGCCATCTTACAACAGTGCAGACGGTCTTGTGTTAATGGCATGAAATGCCAAACAGCTGTAAGCTCAGTAGCCACAGCACAGTGGACACATATGTGGATCCTTCCATGCATAGGGGAGTCTAAATAGACATTCTGCAAACAGAAACCACTTCTTCAGAAAGAGGTTGGAAGAAATAGGAACTTTTGCAAGTTCGAGACTACTGTACGTGTTAATCTTTGAAAATAACACATAGTGCGCTGGCTAGTTTTTAGGTCACCTTGACACAAGCTAGAATCATAAGAAAAGAGAGACACTCTCAGTTGAGCAAATGCCCCCACCAGACTGTGGGCAAGCCTGCCTGTGATGCCTATTCTTGACTAACAATTGATATGGGAGGGGCCAGATCACCATGGGGGGTGCCGTCCCTGGGCAAGCTGTCCTAGGTTCTATGAGAAAATGGGCTGAGCAAGCCTGGAGCAAGCAAGGAGACAGCACTCCTCTGTGGCCTCTGCATCAAGTTGTGCCCTGCTTGAGACCTTGCCCTGACTTCCCTTAGTGATAGAGTGTGACCCAGAACTTCCTGGGTTGCTTCTGGTAACTGTCTTATCACAGCAATAAAAAAATAAATAAATAAATAAAAATAAAAATAAAAAAATGCTAACTAAGGAAAAAAGAAGGCAATCCAAAGAAGATTGGCTATTTATCTAAAAATCAGACCAAACAACGGAACTCGAGCCCATCGATGGCTGTCTGCTATGGGTTTTACTATATCTTCTCTCTTGCGAATTGTAACCAAAAGGGTGCTTTTAGATTCTTAAACGCACACTGATAAGGCCAAGCTGAAGAGTTATTCAGAGCTGTTATCACTTGGATAATAGGTTCACTCCAGGCTTCTGGGAATGCACACCCCATCCAACTTCCCTTTCGCTGGCCTTTCCCTGCTTTACGAAGCAAACCACTTTCCTTAAATAAAAACCCGTGGAAGGAATGTTTGCCGGCCTTTGGCCCTTTGCAGTTCTCTGCAACCCTAATGCAAGAGTTGGTGGTTACAACAGTGAAACAGCACAGCCGTTCTCAGCTCACATGGGGGCTCCTGGTTGTGGCCAAGAGTGGCTGGTTTTCTGCAATTGTAAAAAAAAAAAAAAAAAAAAAAATGTAAGTACATGCCTATGGCTCATTTTTGATCCTACCATTCCTGAAGCCGTACTCTTTCCAGGATCAGCTTGGGTTTGGATGAGAAACATAAGTGATGCAGACAGCCATATTCTGTGTGCTTCCCCGCCAGAATTCTATTCTTTCTCCTTATACTGATGTCCATTCCAGTTCAAACCCTCAGAGAGCAATGCCCTGACTCCTTGCCCCTATGGGTCTCCATCGGATCGAGCAGATTGTTAAAATGACTCTCACAATGTTGCTGAGAGTGATATCTTCCTTCCACTTCTCCCCCCTTCTCCACTGACCCATGATGGGGCCTCATGGAGCTTTCAGATGACTACAACTCAGTTTGAAAATCACCATGCTAAGCAGATGTGGTGGTTCACACCTGCAATCTCAGAGCTCAGGAGGCTGAGACAGAAGAATTACTCTAAGTTTAAAGTCAGCTTGGACCCTGACTCAAAAAAAAAAAAGTTTAACCCACTTGCTATTCAAAGATACTTTCTCTGGATTTCCATTTTATTCATCATTTCTGGAAATCATTTATTTGTGTATTCAGCAAATACTTATGTAAGCTATGTGTCTTAGTTAGGGTTTTACTGCTGTGAACAGACACCATGACCAAGGCAACTCTTATAAGGACATTTAATTGGGGCTGGCCTCTAGGTTCACAGGTTCAGTCCATTGTCATCAAGGCAGGAACATGACAGTATCCAGGCAGGCATAGTGCAGGCAGCTGAGAGTTCTACTTCTTCATCTGAAGGCTGCTAGCAGAATACTTGCTTCCAAGCAGCTAGGAAGAAGGTCTTATAACCCACAGTGACACACCTACTCCAACAGGGCCACACCTTCTAATAGTGCCACTCCCTGGGCCAAGCATATACAAACCATCACATTCCACTCCCTGGCTTCCATAGGCTTTGTCCAAACATATAAGTCTATGGGGCCCATACCCAAACATAGCATAATGCAAAATACATTTAGTCCAACTTCCAAAGCCCCCCATAGCCTATAGCAGTCTCAACTAAGTTAGAAGTCCAAAGTTCAAAATCTCTTCTCAGATTCATCCAGTCACTTAACCGTAATCCCCAAACCAAGACCGGAAACCAGCTGGGCAAATTCATAACTCTGCATCTCCATGGCTGAAGAGTCTGCCTGAGGCTAAGGTAAAGAGACTCAGATTAATTGCATTGACAAAGGAAGTCTCAGAAATGGCCAACGGAGACTTTGTTCTCTGGTTTAGTCTTCTGAAGAGCATCTCAATGAAAAGGAACAAGCTGAGAAAAGAAAAATATAAAACATATGGTTCAAGTATTAAAGGGGCACCATGAAGTGAAATGGAGCTGAATCCTATATTCTAGGAGATAGCAGAGTGAGGGATTTGGGGGGTAAAATCCCATCCAGCTAAATTTAGATCGAGGCATGGTAATACATATCTTTAAACTCAGAAGACAAAGTCAAACAGGTCTCTGAGTTCAAGGCCAGCCTGGGACAAAGAAGGTTCTAGGTGAAGAAAATCTTAAATCCAGGCATTGCAGGAGACAGATCCATGCAGATCTCTGAGTTCAAGGTCAATCTTACAGAGCAGGTTCCAGGAATGCCAAGCTTAGGCAGTGAGGGAAAACAAAGAGCTGGTAATAGAATAAGGAGGGGCACGTTCCAGTCCTAGCAATCCGTAGAAAAAAGCAGCTTCAGCCATATAGCTCTGGCTTTAGAGTGAAAAGCAGAAGGGACAATTGATGCTGGTTAGCTGGAGCAAGGAAATTAGGGGTGATTAAGAAGAGATCAGAATGACTGAAGTGACATCTTCTGGAAAGTGTTTTCTGAGAGCACAAAGAAGCTGTGTTCCAGAGATAGCCAAGGCTGTACCTCATGCTGCAGCTGGACTTGGCAATGTGTAAGAGTCACCCAGGTGGTACTGGTTTTGAAGGCATGAAGGCATCATGAAGAACAGCTGAGGCTTGGCACTGTGAAAGGTCATGGCAGGCCACGGGTGAAGGTACAGCCTCAGTTGTAGCTGATGGCCTAGGACTGAAGGGGTTATGCAAAGGGTTTGAGGCTTGGCACCATGAAGAGAGCCTATGAGAAGATATTGGTGAAGCCTAGTTGAAGTGGAAGACCCCAGTGTATTGGAGATGCCAGTACTGTGGGATGATCACCAAGACCAGCAACAGAAGAATACTGGCTTTCAGGCAGCTAGGATGAGTGTCTTATAGCCCACACCCACAGTGACACACCTACTCCATAAGGGTTACACCTTCTAATAGTGCCACTCCCTGGGCCAAGCAAATACAAACCATCACACTATGAATACCAACAAGGCATTATTATATTATAATTTATTATACTTATTTTAACATAGTATATTATAACATATAACTTATATTTATTACAATATAAATTACTATACTTATGATATTATATGTATTATAGTATATAATATATTATATTTATTGTAATATTATAATGTTATAATACTGGTTAGTTATATTGAAGGTTCAGTTTAAATGTCCAGATTTCTGCAGATATAGGCTCTTTCTTCCATCTCCTGATCTTACAAAAACCTTAGAACATAATATGTGCTTAGCTCTCCCTTATCCGTGTTTGAATTCCATCTCACTGACCTTTCTACCTTCTTCATCCCGTCTCCTTCTTCTGTATCTTCAGTCTGCTTTTTAACTTTTCTCAAAATATTTTCAACAGCTGATAAGTTAAAACGTGTATCTCCTCTAGCATATAGGCTCATTCTATATGCATGACAGGCAGTTGATACTCACCAAATGGTTGTTGGATTGATAACTACATAAATGGAGTAAATGTGGCAGCTGTGTGCGGTTACTAGTTTGGTTTGGTGGTGGTGGTGGTGGTGATGGTGGTGGTGGTGGTTGGAGGATTTTTGTTTGGTTGTTTTTTTTGGGGGGGTTGCTTGGTTTGGGGGTTTTTTATTTGGTTAGTTTGTAAGGGTTTTTTTTCTGCTTTTTGATTGCTTTAAGATCAACAATATGAACTAACCAGTACCCCCAGAGCTCGTGTCTCTATCTACGTATGTAGCAGAAGATGACCTAGTCAGCCATCATTGGGAGGAGAGGCCCTTGGTCTTGCCAAGATTATATGCCCCAGTATAGGGAAATGCCAGGGCCAGGAAGCGGGAGTGGGTGGGTTGGGGAGCAGGGCGGGGGAGGGGAGGGTACTTTGGGGATAGCATTTGAAATGTAAATGAAGAAAGTATCTAATAAAAAAAGATATTTATGGTGGTTAGCTTGTTAAGTTTTAAATGTCAACTTGAAACAACCTAGCGTCACCAGGGAAGAAGAGTTTTAACTGAGGACTTGTCTAGAGCGAGTTGGGCTGTGTTTCCATCTGGACTGAGGCAATGGGTTGACTGTATCAATCAACTGTATCAATATATAGGGAGACTTTGTTCATTGTAGGTGGCATTATTTCCAAAGCAGGAAGTCCTGAGCTAGGTAAGACTGGAGAAAGGTAGATGAGGGCAAGCGGGCCGCTTGGGTACACTCTGTGCTCTTGCCTGTGGAGATGCAGCTTGGGTACCCTCTGCGCCTGTGGAGATGCAGCTTTAGGTTCCTCCCTAGTCGTATCGGAAATGAACTTGATAGACCTAGAACAGTTACTCTCCCTTTAGAAACCACACCCTACTGAGCTTATTTTAATATAATCACATTTGCTGGTTTTCAGTTTACTTCATTTTTTTTTTTGTTATTTTATATATTTACATTCTTAATGTGGCCACCCTTCCCAGTGCCCCCTCCCAGAGACAAAACCAACCAATCAAAGAGCACACATGGGCTGCTCTGTAGCTCCTGGCACATGGACAGCAGAGAACTACCTTTTCTGGCCTTGATATACCTAATCCTGTAGAGACTTGATGCCCCAGGGAAGGAGGTACCGGGGGAGATGGTGCGATGGAGAGGATTGTAAGGGGGTAGATAGATGGGGGTGAGTGAACACCCTCTCAGAGGCCAAGGGAAGGAGGAGGGGGTATAATCACCTTTTCAAGGACACTATCTCTAAATATACCCTGGGGCCTTAAGGCTAGTTGCAGACATGAGTTATTAGGGGACAGAGCAGAATGTATATCAAGTACTGTCTGCACTCAGAGATAGCGAAAGCGGACTTCGCCCACCTTTGTGACCCATGAAGAGACATGAGAGAACTGGGGAAAGTTAGAAATAGACTATTAACTAAGTTCAGTCTCCACATAACCTTCCTTGTTCATAGAGACTTAGTAGTTTGCTGTGTGTCTGAGCTCACTTACTTGGAGGAGAAAAGATCCCAACAGCTATTAAAGACCTATGAGAGCATCACAAATCCTTGTACTGCCCTACTGATACACAAGAGTGGCAGACTACTGCTTTTGGTCTATTTTTTAATATAACATCTTATTAATCCTTTGAAATTTCCAAAAGACATATTCTGATTATATGCATTCCCAACTCCTCCCTACCTACCTCCAATTTATGATTTTTAAAAGGAGACACTATCTTGAAGAAATCATGGTCCTCTTCTGAGCCTTAGGTGTAAGGGGGTCATGTTGTCGCTATATCTGTAGGGGTTAGGCAGTAGTTCTCTGTATGGTGCCCTCTGCCCAGTTGTGGCCTTCTATACGCATCTCTACCCACTGCTTCTTTGATGAGGGTTGAGAGCTACATTTGCCTATGGGAGTAAGGATGGCCATGTAGTTCACAATTAAAACTGTAGAAGACAATGGAAGGTTCTCCTCTAAATGCCATGAATTTATTGCTTTTGAATTAACAACCTTACATCCACATAAGTCATCCTTATGAGTTTCCAGATCCTGCTTTTCCCGTGTCTTTAGATGATAAATCTTCCTCTGATTTAAATTCAGTTGTACATAACTAAATGTTGATCACTTGTCTAATGTACCTTGAGCACAGGAAATTTGCCTGTTCCCCAAATTGAGCTAGTTGGCAGGTGCTGAGAGAAAGAATTTGAAAGCAAAAAAAAAAAAAAAAAAAAAAAAAAAAAAAAAAAAAAAAAAAAAAAAAATAACAAAAAAAAAAAAATAAAGAAAAAAAAAAAAAAAAAAAAAAAAAAAAAAAACTTAGGAGATAAATCTCCTTGGAAAACTCCTCTGGACTTTTGAGGATTCATCCAAATCTCCCACTCCCAGAAAAAGCCGTTATACTGATAGTGTGTCATAGATGTGTGAACATCTAAGATAGCCTTGTCTAAGCGAACTTTGTCAAACTGTCTTCTCTCACACTTTCCCTATCTCTTCTGTCTAGGTTCTGCTCTTCAGCCAAGTATTCAAACTGTCAGTTCTAAACGTGGCTCCTGGTCTCCACCACACAAAGCTTTCATGAAGTTTCCTGCAAGTTAACTTCATCCTCTCTGATTTGATTGACACATCCCCCAACATGAAATGCTTTCTTCATGGTTCTCTTGTACTCTCATAGTTCAACCAGGCTTTTCAGGCAACAGTAAGCCCTTCTCCCTCTGGAAGATGAAGACAGGTACCTTTCGTGCACCCACAAACCATGGCGTTACCGGCAACTGGCTAGAAGTGTGGAATCTCTGAGCCACAGGAAGAATTTGGGTGCTCGCCATGCATATGTGAAGGCAGCTACAGTTCAGATGTCCAGCATTCGTGTAAGTGCTGGGCAGCCATGCACCTTACCCTAGTGCCAGCACTTGAGAGGCAGAGACAAAGGATCCCCATGGCAAACTGGAAAGTGAGACCAGTGAGCCAGCCAGATCTGGGCTCAAGTGAGAGAGTCTGTCTGAATTTAAAAAGTAGATGGTGATAGAAGACACTTAAAGTCAACCTCTGGCTTTCACACACACACACGCACGCGCACGCGCACGCACACGCACACACACGCACTTGTGGGTACACACATGCACATAACACAAACACAACTGTGCACTTGTAGGTATGCACACATGTGAACACATACACACACATAGTAGTCACAAATAATATAAAATATCTTGGTGTGACTCTAACCAAGCAAGTGAAAGATCTGTATAAACAAGAACTTCAAGTCTCTGAAGAAAGAAGTTGAAGAAGACCTCAGAAGATGGAAAGATCTCCCATGCTCATGGATTGGCAGGATTAATATAGTAAAAATGGCCATCTTACTGAAAGCAATTTACAGATTCAATGCAACCCACATCAAAATTTCAATTCAATTCTTCATAGAGTTAGAAAGAAGAATTCTCAAACTTATTTGGAATAACAAAAAACCCAGGGTATCTAAAACTATTCTCAACAGTAAAAGAACTTCTGGGGAAATCACCATCCCTAACCTCAAGCTAAACTATAGAGCAATAGTGATAAAAACTGCATGGTATTGGTACAGTGAAAGGCAAGTAGATCAATGGAATAGAACTGAAGACTCAGAAATGAACCCACATACCTATGGTCACTTGATCTTTGACAAAGGAGCTAAAACCATCCAATGGAAAAAAAGACAGCATTTTCAACAAATGGTGCTGGTACAACTGGCATTCTTCGTGTAGAAGAATGTAAATTAATCCATTCTTATTTCCTTGTACAAAGCTCAAGTCCAAGAGGATCAAAGACCCCCACATAAAACCAGATACACTGAATCTAATAGAAGAGAAAGTGGGAAAGAGCCTTGAATACTTGGGTACAGGGGAAAACTTCCTGAACAGCACACCAATGGCTTATGCTTTAAGATCAACAATTGACAAATGGGACTTTATGTCTGCAGAAACCAAACCTGACACTGTTGCCTTGGTCCAGAAGTGCTTGCTGACAGAACCTGGTATGGCAGTTCCTTAGGAGGTCTGGCCAGCAACTGACCAATGCAGATGTGGATGCTTGGCACCAACCATCAGACTGAACTCAGGAAACTTAGTGGGGGAGCTGGCAGAAGGACTGGGGGAGTGGAGGGGGGAGTGCAACCCCATTGGAGGAACAACATAGGGTGGCCTGACCACCCAGAGTTCCCAGAGACTAGACCACCAACCGAGGAGTGTACCTGGAAGGACCCATGGCTCAAGATACATATGTAGCAGAGGATGGCCTTGACTGACAGCAACAGGAGGGGAGGCCCTTGGTCCAGGGAGGGTTTGATGCCCCAGCCTAGGGGGATGCTGGAGTGATAGGGCAGGAAAGCGTGGGTGGGTGGGAGAGCACCCTCATACAGGCAAAGGGGAGCAGGGAAGGCAGATGTGGGGTAGGGGGTTGGTAGAGAGGTAACCGGGAAGTGGGATATCATTTGGGGTGTAAGTTAATGGAATGATTAATTTTTTTTATTTTTCACACGCTGGAAAAGATACAAAAGGCTGTATCCCTGTGTCCTTCAAACCACCCTTCAAAGAGGAAGCAGAGTGTTCTCTGTCCTCTGAGCCACCAGCAGAAAGATCTGTGCTAAGCGAAGGCCAGCAATAGGAAAAGTAGGGGGTGGGTAATATCGGAACCTAGGGACCGCAAATCCTTAACAAGTAGAACATTCACTAGCAATATCCTGAGCCTCAGAGGGGCAAGCTCTGCCCTCCAGTTCCATGTTCTCAGACATTATAGGAGTGATGGCCTCCCGAGGAAGAAACAGGAAGCAACAGAGCAGGCTCATGGTCCTGAGTGTCTTAGAGCAGTGGTTCTCAGCCTTCTTAATGCTGCAATCCTGTAATACAGTTCCTCACTTCATGGTTACCACCGGCCGTAAAATTATTTTTGTTGCTGTGTGGTGACTGTAATTTTCCTAGTATTATGAATTATGATGTCAATGTCCGTGGGTTTTCTGGTGGTCTTAGGCTACCCCTGTGAGAGGGTCAAGGAGTTATGGCCCACATGTTGAGAACCCATGTCTTAGAGGAAGTGCAAGGGGTTAAACATCAAAGACTTTCTGTAGGTAGTTAGATATGGGGCTAAGGGGTGGCTGGGAGGTGATGGTGAGGTACTATGGCTGAGGCAGCAGTAGTCAGGCTAAGTCTCTCTCTCTCTCTCTCTCTCTCTCTCTCTCTCTCTCTCTCTCTCTCTCTCTCTCT
>NC_034600.1:58261678-58286873 GCF_900095145.1 Mus pahari
TGTGTGTGTGTGTGTGTGTGTGTGTGTGTGTGTGTTCATCCATGTCTGTATGTGTACCTGCATCTGTTGACTTTCAATTTCAAATGTTAAGAAGACCTGAAGGGTGATGTCACCTGTTGCTAACATGTACTCCTTGTTATAACACATCCTTTGTCACCATTACTTACTCTGCGTGTATGGTTTCCATTTTCTTTCCTCCCTCCCTTCCCTTTCTCCTTCTCTTTGCCTATTGCTCTATTTGTATGTAACTACCTGATTATCTTTAACAATTTGAAAGTAGGTTGCATGTGTCATATCTCTACCCTTCCATATTGCACCATACAATTTTCTGAGATAGGGTCTATCTACAATGCCCAGGGCTGCCCTTAAAGTCACAATCCTCCTGTATCAGCTTCCAAAACACTGGGACTATGAGTGTCTTCCACCCTACTGAGGCAGTTCCAGTGTATATTTGTCTTAACCATGTTCTCTATAGTTGGAAACTTTCTACCTTCCACAGCTTTCTTACAATGACTGCATCTATCTTGGAGCTAGTTCAGCGTTACGATGACTACATCCCATTGGTTAACAACTTCAAATTGTCTGTCTGTTCTGACCCTCCCTGTGGTTTACTGTTGCGAGCAACAACTTCAGGATTACACCAAGCCTTAGCCCACAAGCTCTAGATTGGACTCTGTTGTTTTAGATTAAGGTGGGGCTTCTCATTTGAACCCAGAGTTTCCCAGTTTGGTTAGTCTAACTCCAGATTTCTCAGAGACCTCCTTCTCCACCTCCAAAAGGCTGGGATTAAAGGCAGGCTGCCAGAGCTGCCCAGAGATTACCTGAGTTCTGGAGATCTGACCTTTGGTCCTCACATCCACATAGCAAGCATGTTACCCACTGATCCGTCGTCCCTACCCCGAATATATGCTTTAACGAGGCTTAGCCCTCAAACTGTCTTTGTCAAAAATACCTCTTCGTGCTTCCTGTGGGTCACCTGTGATGACACAGCATCACAGAAACCCAACAGATTTAAACTCAGCAGATGCACTGCAAGAAGCTCCCAAGGAAGCTCCTTGGGCTAGAAGGCATTCTCTCCCGCCTTTTCTGCTGTACTTCACCCATCTTCCCCTGCGACCACTCTCCAAGTAAATTACCGTATATGCCTTAAGATCTAGGTCTCCTTCAGAGGACCCCTCACTGCACCCCCATCTTTGAGAGCAAGACAAATAAAAGGTCTATAATTGGCTATTTATGAAAAATATCTATCAATAGAAAGTACAGATACAATGCCTGGTTTGTGGTAACATGCTAACAGAATGTAAATCAACATTTAAAAACTGGCCAAATAAGTGAATAAAGCATATAGTTCTATTCAGTATAACGCATGAGAAGATTCAGCTATGAAAAAATTTGTGTAGTACATGGAAGGGTGGGAATTAGGGAAGAACCTTCTAATGGACTTCTATAAGAACATATCAAATTATGTAAAGGTGCTTTAATATTCATTCAGGAGTATTGTTTCCTATTCTTTTTCTTCCTTCTATCTATCATTTATTAAATGTCCATCAGCAACCTGCATTTGGGAATTGATAGTCAAATCTGCTACATTCACATTGTAAGAAGTCTTGAGCTTCTAAAACGTTGAAGGCTACAAATCAGATATCACAGTATAGTATGGCTGGGAGAACTCTGGTGTGTGTGTGTGTGTGTGTGTGTGTGTGTGTGTGTGTGTGTGTGTGTGTAAAGGAGGACAGAGGTTGACAATCTCTCTCTACCATGACTTTCTGAGATACGGTCTCTCAGTGATTCTGGGATCATCCATTCTCCTGGACTTGCTGGACAGTCTCTATCTGTGTGATTACAGCAGATGCCACTGAACGCCCAGCTGTTGTCCAGCTGTTTACAAGGATGCTAGGCATCCAGCTTGGGTTTTCAGACTTCAGTGGCTGAGCTATCTCCCAAGCTGTCTCAGTGTATGCCTTTTTAAATAAACATGGGAGACATTTCACAAAGTACAACATTATCTGCAAAGATATTTTATAAGAAGGTGTTGATTTTCAACTATTTAAAGGATAGTCAAAAGAGATGAATCCATTGAATGGGAAATGTTCCAGCTTGTCGACGTCTGCTTCAACAGGAATCAAAAGACATATGTCCTTTGCTCGGGTTATCAGGCCAGCACTCAAGTTCTGCCTCTTCTATTTCTTAGCTCTGCTGCCTCAGGCACTTTACCTTACCCTCTAATTTTTTTAATTAAAAATATAAATGTTTTCATTTAAAAAATAAGAATAATAATCCCTAGCATAGTTGTTGTAGAGATTAAATTATAAATTATGCAAAGAATTAAGCACAGAGCCTGGAACACTGTACACAATGCTTAGTAAATGTGCCATCGTCGCCACCAGTTATCTTCACAGACGACTTGAATTTACTTCCTGTCGCTGGACCATAGGTCTCCTTTTTATTTCTTCATAAAGTTTGCACCTCTGCATCTAGAACAGTGTTCCACAATCCTGTTGACCTCATCCCTGTAAGCAAAAGAGCTTCTCAGGGTCTACCCCGTGTAATTTGCTACCATTGGCATTGCTAAAAATAGTCTTAGCTGATAAAGTATTTAATCTGACTTTTCATTTCACTTTTGAAATTTGTATAGCTGGCAGAATGAAATCGTACCCAGCAGTTCCATCCCGTGTTATGACACCCGACCGTGTGTCATTCTTCTTATTCTCAAAGACTTCACTGGAGATGTTTCAAAGGTAGTATCAAAATAAATAAAGATGTCACAAACATAACAGTTGGTATGGAGGGCAGATGCTTAACTCTTTCTGACTTCTTAGTGAAGACCCTTCTACTGGCCAGTCCTTCCACTCACTTGAAAACTGTCCAATGCTCACCATAATGACCCTGTGCCCAAAGCCTTTACAATTTCATCTTCCCCATTAAAATTCCCACTAGCTTGAAATGAAGATCTCAATGAACTTTTTTAAAAGAATAAGAGAAGGGTAAATCAGTCCATGTCTAGAATAAGAAATGGCTGCTGACTCAAGGTACTAGCTTGTTCTATTCCTAGTTCCTCCTGTTTCCATTCCATTCCCTAGTTGAGTAACAAAAAAGCATGAAAGAACTTATCAAGAACATCCAATGTCCTCCTAGAAGACCTCCATTAAACTCTTGAGCCAGTTATTCCTAAGGGATACACTCTCAAAGGTGGAATTCCAGTGTGACTGGCCTGAGTAGATGTGTGTTTGGAGTAGGGGAGAGTGGGAATGCTTGCCTGAATGTGAACAATTGCTCCTCACATAGCTCTTTGGAAAGTATGAATTTTTTGCATATTAAGCGGTCTTAGAGTAGCCCCTATCTATGCAGAGAAAGTTTCAAACCTGTTACATGTATTGCTGAGGCACATAATGATCCTTTGCAAGTGTATAACTGTCCTTTTCACAGTAAGTGCTTGTGTTAGGGGAGACATAATTTAAAATAAAAAGTAGGTATATTGAATGGTTATGAAGTTTCAACATGGAGCCTTACACACTGTTGGCATCTTTGAGAAATAAAGCTTAATCCAAGATGATTTGAGAAGATGAATCAGAGGTTAAAGAACACTAAATAAACACTTCTGCTGTCTAAAGTGAAATTGCTTTTGGGCATTCCTCCATCCGTAAAGAAGTAGGAGACAAGATTAATGTTTGTTTGACATTCTAGCTATTAGGTATAAAGTTTAGTCTTCAGTGAGGAAAGGGAATCACTGTAGTTTCAAAAACGGGGAACAAAAAGCTTTCAGCAAAGGTAGGAAAAGTTTAGCCTGGGCATCAGGAAAAAGAATGCACCCATGAAGAAGACTCACAGAATATTCATGCAGGTGCCCAGAAGAGGTCAAAGGAGCTGCTGTGGAAAAAGGGAGGTATGGGTGTGGTTTCATTAAAATGTCACAGAAGTAAAAGCAATGGCTTGAAAGTGCAAGTAGAGACAACATCTGTTTCAGATTCTATGGAAACAGGACCAGAAACTAGATCATTTAATAACCAGCCATATCTGACGCTTCAGATAAAAAAAAAAAAAAAAGAGTAAATCCTGGAAGACTGCCATAGTTAGCTTCAGTGGTTAATTTGAAACAAACCTGGAAAGAATGAACTTCAGTGAAGAATCATCTCCATCAAATTGGCCAGTGGGCATGTCTGTGGAGGCATTTTATTAAATGCTGATTGATGTAGGAGGACTCAGCCCATTGTGGGCAGTAACATCCCTATGTGGGTGAGCCTTGGCTGCATAATATGGGTAGCTGAATGTGAGTCTGAGAACAAGACAGTGTGCAGTGTTCCTCCATGGTCTCCCCTTCATTTCCAAGTTCTGTGAGCCTGCCTTGAGTTACTGCCTTGGCTTTCGTCAGCTATAAACATAACCTAAAAGGTGAAGAAAACACTTTCCTGCCCAAGTTGCTTTATCCAAGTGTTTATCACAGAAACAGAAAGCAAACTAGAACCAGGACTCTCCTCCTTCAGACTGATATCCCAAAGGCTTTCAGAAATACACCAAGATAAGCATCAGAGTGGGAAGGCTCAAAGGCGGGACACGAGATCCAAAACTCAAGCACATGAACACCCACCTGTACTTCCTTGAAGGCTTATAGTCTAACCGTAGTTTACAAACCAGAAGATTACTTCATGGGAAAGTCGAACGTCAGGCATCTGCCCCCATGCACAACAGGTCAGCTTTTCAAGGAAAACCATTGAAATGCCAGTTTAGAAACATTAAGTGACACTGTTTCTGTCACAGGTCCCTGAAGGTTTAGCAGAACATATTCCAGATTATGATTTTGAAAATATATCATTTTGAAAGAAATCTATTAAACATGCATCTTGTCTTTTGGCCTGGGGAAAAAAAATGTCTAACGTATATCTTGTAGCTTTACATTTTAAGCCTTCTTACATCCTACATGCTCACTAAATGATCTATTCTAAAACAAAACATTCAGCAATTAGTTGTTTGTGTCGATACAGCAGCTAATATGCAATTTGGCATTGTTGTACTGAGCTATCCAATCATGTTTACAGTGTTCCTCCCGTTGCTTTTCAAGGCAGGTGTATACAATGGTCCTGCATCTCAAATATCTGCTACCCCACGGCAGGTATGGTGGTTTGCTTCACCTGACTGGCTGGGATCAAAACATTTTCCTTTCTCTCCTCCCTCGATATATTTCTCTTCCACTCTAAAAGAGGATGAGCATCCCCGAGAGTAGAAAATCTTTGATAATTTAAAGAAATCTCAATGCTCTAGTTAGTCTGCTTGTATTGCAAATAATTCAAAATGTTACTGACTTAAAACTATAATCATTTCTTAGTTCTTGCAGGTTCTATAACTCTGCTTAATCGAGCCATATAAGCTCAGGTTCTTCCAGGAGGCTCCTGAGCACTGGAGGGTCTACTTTCCAAACTTAACTTGCTCACTCTAGTGGCTAAACATCACTGGCCTTTGCCTGGCGTCCCAATTCTGCTTTCTATGAATGTCTACACAAGCCTACTTCAATATGCTCAAACCGTCAGAGCTAGATTCCTCCAGAGCAAGTTATCTAAGATCTTAGAGTCATCTCTGTCATAGTCCATTAGTCACACATGGCTAGCATGGATTCGATGAGAGGAAATACAAGAACCACATGAATAGCAAGGAGCTTAGGATGCTAGGGTCCACATCAGTAGCTAGCCATAATTCCCAAGGGTGGATAAGGTACCAATATTACATTTGTGGACACATAAGTTATTCATTGAACCCAAAGTTGCCATAGTGCCTAAGTTAATTGGTCTTTTGCAGTTTTGTATGAGTGCCCAAGGTCTTTCTTATGATTGGTCTTGGAGATCTTTCCTTGGTATGGTTGTTAATGTTGAAAGTACCTATTTTTTTTACATCCATGAGGGCATTTTTGGTGGTTATAGCCTCCATAGCACTCTGGTCAGCCCTTTCTGAATTCATTTATTGAATGAACATTTCTTAGATGCTTCCTGCATCCTGGGGATACACTGGTAAAGTAGATAACCAAGATCCTTAGTCAAATGAGCACACGGCAGTGAAGGAAAACAACCACAGAAAGAGACAAATAAATATGGAAATGTTATATGATTGCACATTCTAGCCTAAAAACTGGAGATATGGTAGAGCATATTTCTAGATAAGCAAGGCCCCAAACTCCACAAGATAAGAAAAGGAATAGAGGGAGAGGATGAAGGAGAGGAGCAAAGAGGGAAAACTTAAATGCAACAGTTACATAGGTAGGAAATAACTAGGAACTGTGGTTTATTTGGACTGATGAATAAGTTTTCTCTAAGATGATGACCAAATACTGTATGAGTAGAAGGCACATGAAATACTGTGTGAGTAGCAGCCACATGGAATACTGTGTGAGCAGCAGGCACATGTTTGTGGAGAAGGCAAGCATCCTAGACACAATGAGCAGTAAATGCAAGATCATTGGAGGAAGTACAGGCTTGGCTCACACTAAGAACAGAAAAGTTCCAAAAGGTAAGGAAAGTTGTCAAGAGCGAGAGAAGGTGATGTCATATAAGCACACAGAAGCCAAAGTTCATGTGCATCTATCAACCAGGGCAGCTAGTTTGTATCTTATCCTAAGATGGACTGGAAAATATTCCAAGGTCCTTCACCTTATGATAAATATTTACCTCTTCTCATCTTTTATTATTCTCCGCTTTCTTGCAATAGAGTTTGTATTGGGCTCTTTTTGCCCCTTTCTTACAACACAGGATACATTCCCTATCCCCTGGAAGATAGACTAGGTCATTTGACTTCGTATTCAATAGATTTGAATAGATTGACCTGGACAGAAGTCTTTGTCAAGACAAGACCTTAAGCTCTCTCTTCTTCCTTTATGGCAGCCAAGGTTGCATACCCGAATGTTCCTCAGCTGGAAAAATGCTGAACCCTTCTTCAGACTTGGCTCTTAAGTAGAAAGCAGGCTCAAGAAACAAAATGATGTGTCTCAGTCACCGAGATGTTAGGCTTGTTAAGGGAGCACACCCTCCTGACTGATTAGTATAACTCCGAAATGTTCTTTGGTGAAAAGTAAGTTCTAAACCGAGTCACTGCCAATCCCTGGAAATCAATTTTATAGACCCTGATGATTACTCCTACGATATAAATCCGATCGATATTCTTTCAGATCTTTGGTTTCTCTAAACATTTTTCAAAATTCTCATTTCTCTTCCCAGACTCAGTCCCTAGCAGATATGAATCATTGTCAGCCCTTGCTAATAAATCAAAAAACCTAACATAATGTTCATGTGTTCTTACTCAGAAAGAGAAATACAACTCATTGTTTTTATTTTAAAGGTGGGGAGATGTCTTGCTTACAAGGAGCTGTCTTACAGACTGGGAGAAGGATTTTACAAAGGAGACTAAGAAATGGAGATGCCAACACTACTTCTATACTCAAAACAATACCTAACACCCAAGGGAAGAACCAAACTTGTGTATCCTTTTTACTTCCCTTCTCAAATCCATATACAAGGGATACACGTGTAATTTTTGCTAACACCCTTCAAGTTCATTACATTCATCCTATTTGTTTACAAACCCCATCAATAAAGAAATCTCCTCCATCTACATTCTAATGGGATGCTTTGGCCAGGAGTAGATTTGTCAATGGGACTTCTACACAAGACAAATAAGCTAAGAAAAAAACTTAATTTCTTTCAAATGTTCTTCTTGGATCATGCTATTTCTTCCAGACACAACATTCTTTAAGCCATTTCCAATTCCTCTGATCAAACAGGCTCACTAATACCTGGGGCTTGGGCTCCTCCAAAAGATCTGCTTTACTAAACCATCTGTTAAAGCTCCTAGGACGTTTCTACTTAGTGAGACTCACGTGTCATATGGAATGCATTTGCACCCCCTGAACCATGTCTGAGACATCTTATTGGATCAGCTTACCTCAATCACACATGATATTTTCAAATGTATTTTCTTCTTTGGCAAAATCAAAGCCTCACAGTGTATCAGAACTGTTTTAAAAGTTATGTATCTATAAAACAGACATAAAACGATAGTCTTATTTTGAATTTAGCATCTTAAGCCTGAAGGATGCTGAAGGGATGTTAAGTAACCAAGAAAAACATCCATCATTAAAATGTTCAGGTAGAAAAAAAATTTTTTTTAAATGTTCAGTTAACTAAGAACCACTCACAAATATCAAGATTATGAGCAGCTTCTGGTGTTCCCATTAACTGTGTGTTTATAGGAAAATGTATCCACACCATTTACTTTCATTGGAAAAAAATATCGTAATGGTCTTTGTCTATGATTGTCCTAAGAAAGGAGCCATGATTGGCTACCATGGTGTCTATTTAAATCGGTTAGCTCTTCTGTATTCCACTGCCAAAAAGTAGGAACACTGCCTCCTCATTTATCACGTCAAAAAACAATATATGTCCATGTACAACACAAGTATTTTACACATTTACTATGGTTCCTAATATTGAATTGTTCTGAGAGTATTAGTTCATAGAATAAACACAATAGATAAATCTTTCAAAATCATGTGTTCCTTCTTGAGGAATGAAGGGAATGTGGCTGATGCTTTCATGGATCACCCAGACTGTGTACCTCATATCTTAGTATAAAGAACTCTCATGGAAGATGACTCATTTAATTCTCAGAACTCTGTGAAGCAGATTTTAGTTTTCCCATTTAGCAAATCTCAAGCTTGCAATAACCAAGTGACCTCCTTAGGTAAGATCATCCAGGCAGGAAGTTCACCATTAGAGTCTGAATCCAGATTCTAAGATTTTTCTCTTTCTATTTACCACTTCCCAAAGCCTAGGCGAACAGAGATGGCCACAAGTAACCTCAGAAAAGTATTCTCTTAAAATATTAAAGGAAGGAAATGCAGAGTAGAGATTTCTCTAACCATTCATCTATATACATTCTTAGCAGTGTAAATGTCGTGGTAGTCAGAAAACTTTTTATTGCCAACTCTCATCAACAGCTACAAGCATATTTTATGTGTAATATTTGGTGTGTGTGTGTGTGTGTGTGTGTGTGTGTGTTCGTGTCATATCTGTGTGGTACATAAACAATAAATGTATGGATGCCCTATAGTACACAAACAGTGATTACAAACCTACCCCACTTCCAGTAGCATCAGAAACAGTAAAATACTAGACACCAAAATAATTGCACACCAGTTCAGTGCATCTACTGCTCTCCCAGAGAATCCAGGCTTGATTCCCAACATTCACATACTGGTTCACAACTGTCTATACCTCTAGTCCCAGGGCATCTGATACCCTCTCAGGCTTCCGCAGACACTGCACATGTGATGCATAGATACTCATGCAGACAAAAATCACCTATTACACATTAAAAAACGAAAATAAAAATGAAGAGTTATCCTTAAATATAAAAAGTAAAATAAAAGAGTCAAACACTTAGGAATAAATGGATGTGTGAGATAGGTCTACTGAAACTATAAAGAAATACTGGGGGGAAAATAATCTGGTGTTTATGGATTAGAAAAGTTTGAGCTGTCAAAAAGGCAATATTCCCAAAACAACCTACAGAATCACTCTTCTTTCTTTGACATTGCCGTTTTTGCAAAAATAGGGGGGAAAAAAATCACTCGGAATTATAAGACAGCACTAAAAACCAAAGCAATAGTAAGATGAACAAAGCTGATGTATTCAAACTTGCCAACCCTAAAACTTTTGTAAGGCTACAGTAAACAAAAAGAGTGTGATATGATTGACACAAACTTAAACGTATAGATGAACAGAAGAAAATTCAGCACCAAAACACAAAAAAAATAGACTGATTTTCAGCAGTCATACCAAAAACTACTCAGCTTGGGGAAGAACAGTTTCTTCTTGGATGGTACTGGGACAGCTAGCTGTCTACATGGCAAGATAAATGAAATTAAACCTACAACCCAAACCAAATATAAGCATGATGTTGAAATGAATATCTGTTTCTTCCTCCACCCCAAATCCTAATATTAAAGCTATAATTCCAAAGTGATGGTGTTTACAGACAAGTCTTCCTGGGGGTATGGAGAGATGGGAATAAGTTTAGTCATGAGGGTAGGGCCATATGATGGCATTGGTGCCCTTATAAAAGAAGATACCGGACCTGTCTCAATTTCCCTCTGCTCTGAAGACACTGCAAGAAAGAAGACATATGAGACCTAGGGAGAGAGCCCTAATCAGAAATTAGCCCTACTATCATCATGATACTAGACCGCCTTCTAAAACTGTAAAAAAGAAAAAAAACTTCTTTTGCCAGCCTACAGTATTTTGCTATGGAAACCTTTGCAGAGTAACAGACATTAACTCAAAATGGATGGGTCAAAAACCAAATATAAGAACTAAAACTGTATTTTTTTTTCTTAGTATTGTGAAGTTATTTTTTGAGATAAGGTCTCATGTAGCCCAAGCTGGCTCATGAACCCAATATGTATCTGAGGAAGACATTGACTTTCTGATTTCTGAGGTCTAGGATTATAGGCACACATCTCTATGGCCTGCAAAATAACCTATAAAATTCTGAAATCAAAAAGGATAAATCTTCATGGCCTTGGGTTTGTAAACGGTTTCTTAAGTATGACAATAAAAGTATATATAGAGAAAGATAGTAATGGACAAAATTGGGCTACATCAAAAATTTAGATAATAGTATCAAATGGTACTATACAAAATAAGGTATGTCGCAAAATAAGCAAAATTATGAATACAAATTACTTGATAAGGGGCTAGTTTCCAGAATATGGAAAGTACGAATTCTCTGATTAGCATTCTATCCGCCTGCAATTTCTAGCTTCAGTTTCCTGAAGTGAAAATGCTCATGCTGACTTCTTCTGTCTTTTGTGGTCCTTTCATTCTTTAGCAAGTTTGTCTTACTGTGGTGGTTTGAATAAATTTGGCCCCCATAGACTCATGTGTTTGAGTGCCTGGCCCATGGGGAGTGGCACTATTAGGAGGTGTGGCCTCGTTGGAGTAGGCATGGCCTTCTTAGAGGAAGTGTGTCACTGTAGGGGCAGGCTTTGAGGTCTCTACACTCAAGCTCAACCTGGTGTGGAAATGTTTCATCCTCCCCACTACCGCCGCTGCTGCTGTCAGCTGTCGGATAAAGATGTAAAATTCTCAGCTTCTCCTACAGCACCATGTCTGCTGCAGGCTGCCATGCTTCCTGTTGTGATGATGAACTAAACCTCAAAAACTGTAAGCCAATTAAATGTTTTCCTTTATAAGAGATGCCTTCTTGGTCACGGTGTGTCTTCATGGCAATAAGACCCTAAGCAAAACACTTGCCTACAGTGATGTGTAGAATCTGTGGCTTTGTAGAATCGCCTAGCAGAATTTGTCTTATGACTTCATCATCTACTTTTTCATCCTGCAATTCCCTTTTCACCTTGCTACTTCATCAACGCCCAAAGTACTTAGCTCATGTCATTTCAGTAGTGTTTGCAATTGAATTAAGTGAGTTGCTCAGCAGGTTTCAGAGAAAAGCTAATGGTACCTGGGTACAGCCTGTCCCCCAAGCTTGGCACAGACAATGGGGCTTTCCCAGGGAAGGGAGAGAGAGAGAGACTAATGGAGAGATATGGGTATAAGAACCAGTTCACAGAGGTGTGCATGCATGCACACGTGTGCACACACACACATGATTTATACACATATTTTTAGGAGAGGACCGTTCTTTTGGCTCAGGGTTTGTAGTTCATCATGACAAGGACGACATGACAAGAACCTGCTTTCTGCTTGTGGACGCAGGAACGTGAGGCTCTGGCTCAAACTTTACAGAGCTACGCCAATGCTCATTGGGGTCTCTCCTGACCTCTTGTCTTTGTTATTAGTATACATTAATCAAATATAATTGTGGGTTTCCTTATGACATTTTCATACACGTATACAAAGTGTTTTAATGACATTCCCCTCCCATTACCCTCTGGCTCTCGGGGTTATTTTTGTTTTTGTTTTGTTTTGTTTTGTTTTGTTTGATTCCTGATGATTATTTTAAGAGATTTCAAGTCAAATCAAACTTACTTCCGAATCACAGGGGTAACAACATTGTTTAACATAATGTGACAAGCTGTCATGGCATGACTGACATTGAGAACATGATGTTTGCTCACAGGATGGGACAATCTTTGGTTCTACTTTGTAAGGCATTGAGGAACCAGCAAGATCTGGTTTGAGAAGGCTGCCTGACCCAGCAGCTTGTCCTTAGAGGGCCATCATAGATGAGAACATACAGCAGCCTATGTCTATGTGAGCTAATCCTCACAGTCTACCAAGGCTGCTCTGATCAACTTCTAACCTAAAAAAGAAATGGGGGCTGGGTTGCTCTTTGACCCACATCCCTGTCCATCTACATGAGTCTCCACCAGCTTTGAGGAATATTTGTATACGATTTAGCTTTTATTTTTCCACCATCTCTACAGGAAGTTGCCCAGGCTCAAAATATTTCCCACTTTGCAAACTGGATCTCAGTGGGGCACTCTCCCACACTAAGCTCTGGAGATGATAGTAAAGACTGCATTAGGGACAATTATCTGCCAGCTAGCCATTGCTTCTGGTCTGACCTGAATTCACAGAGGGCATAGTTACTCAACAACTTAATCAATGAACCCCTTTGGCTTTAGGGTGGCAGAGGCCAAGAACTCCATCAAAGAAGCCTATGTGCTTTCAGCCACTCAGAAGATTCCAGTTGTTTTCAGCAGGCCTGAGAGATTAAAATATACAAATAGGAAAATGTCAGGTTGCCCTCCCATTTCTTCGGAGCCTTGGTGCCAGCCAGGGCCACTGCCGACAGACTGCCCCCAAAGAGACTGCGGTGGTGCCCATGAGGCCAAGCCATGGAACCAGAGCTAGCCCTGCACTAAGTGCCTGCCCTTCTTGCCTCACTCCACTCTGCATTTCTTAAAATTCATAAAAATACCCATTGCTGTATAATTAACATCTGAATGAGAGTCCTCTGCCGATCCATCTCTCCTGGCACAGAACCCATCTAATTTGGGGCTGCCATTGGCAGCCCTGGAGTGTATTAATGCTTTCAAAAGTATTCGAAAACAAAACCTTGGCTGCAGAGTCCAGCAATTGTTTTTAGTTGCAGCTGTCAAGGCTTGTAGATTTGCCTGTGTGGCAGCAAACACCAGGCCTAGTCACGCGTGGGGTCTCCACAATGGCATTCCTGGGCAAACATGTGACCTGTCTGCATGCCCTCAGTCTTTATGCCCTTGCAGGACTTTTTTTTTTTTTTTTTTTTTTTTAAAGCTCATAAACAAGTTTGGCTGCCGGTCAGCTCACAGAAAACAGGCTGCTCACGGAGTGACTGTCCAGCCTACGGGCTCTACTTACAGGACCCCTAGCTAGATATTTTATGTCTCTCCTTCAGATGTACAGATCTTCTGAATTACAGTGGGGGATAGAAGAGTTCAAAATGCTTATTGGTTCGATTTAAATGCCAGCTGTTGTTGGATCTAGTGTTCTATTAAGCCGGTATAAAAGACACACAATCCAGATATTTTATTTATAAGCCAAGTGTCTAGATTGGTCAGATCTAGAGCTGTTCTAACTTATTCCCCAGCTCTAAACCCCCTTGTTGCTTGCTGTTTCTCTTGGTTACGTGGGTGGTTCTAATCCATTATGGCTTCCTCCTCTCTCCACCAGCAACCTCCTCTCCAGCCTCCGTTCCCTCCTTCTCCCTCCACTGCCCAATCATAGGCTCTAGTCTTTTATGGACTAGTTAAAGCGGGGAGAAGGCTCACACAGCATCTCTTGAATATGTGAGCATCTGCTAGTCAGGAGCCACCATATTTTGAGGAACCAGTTTTAGCGTTAGGATACAAGCAGCATTAGAGAGGCCCACTACAGCCAGTTTTTCGACTCAGAATACAACAGCGTTGTAGATCTCTTTTGACTAAAGTAAGAAGGAAAAAAAAAAAAGAAGTACTAAGAATGTATGATGTATGAGTGTCTGTTTGCCTTGTGCATTGACACCAGCTCTGCCCTGTGCCTGCAATGACCTTGTTATGTGAAGTCCCACTTACGTATCCACTGAGGATAGGAAATGGCTAAGTCAGGACATTCCTACGAGTGAAGAAATACCTTCCCACTCAGCTTGTGCTGACAGAGGCTCTCAGAGACCACTAGTCAGTTCCTGCTTGCCTAATGCAGTGGCCACTTCTTAGCTCTCAACCTCCTTGTTATCCTGCCTACTTTTCTTCCAGATTCTGTGAAAAGCAGAGAAGACCCTGAACCTCCACTCCAGCACACACTCCCTACCCTGCCCCCACACCAACGTCCTTTGGCATCCTGAGCAAACATTCCCCCAATGAGTATGGCTGAATCTTTGGCTCTCTGTTCTTCTTTCTCCATTCTCTCCTGCCGCTACGTATGCGAAGAACTTTAGCATAGCCCTGCTGCTGCCTTCGCGTCTACAGCATCTGGTACCCTGGATGTCCCGTGGTACTTTTCTCTTCTCCCCTCTCTGTGACACTGTAATGGTGAAGGTCCTGTTAGTGCCATCAAGCATATTACTCAGACCTAGGATGTCACAGCTCCCTTCTCTCTGTCTTCTGCTCCATCCCATGCATCACACTCTGATGAATCTTCCCACACAGCTTACATGCCATGATCCTTCAGGACAAAACTCAATGGCCACACAAAGCAAGGTCCAAACCAGTCAAAAGTTGAAATCACTTCACCACCTGACTGCTGGAGGTCCATTGTTAAGCTAAATGGAACTTCCCAGCATCATCTGTAAGTATTTCCCATTAACGTTTATGCATTTCTTCATGCCGACCCGCTGTCTGAATCTCCCACCCAACTTGTTGTGATCAAATTGGTAGGCTTTTAAAGTCATGGCAGAAAGCCACTGCTGTGGTGTGGGTAGTGCCTGAGTGTACTCTTCCCTCCTTTCTCCCCACTTACGGAGTTCTTTGGATGGAAACTTTGTCCACAGCGAAAGGTGATGGCACCTCTAAGAAGTGGGACATAGTGGACAGTGGTTTGGTCATGGGGGTTCTTCTCCATAAGAGGTTGATGCTCTCTCATGGGTCTGGATTATTTATTAAGAGAATGAATTATGACAAGGCAAGCTGACCTTCCTTGGTTCTCTCTCCTCTTTTCTCCACAACTGCTCCTGACTCTTGTCATCTGATGTCCCACACACCTTAGAATTCTGCCACCAAAGACAACACCAGATATGGCCTCTTGACCTTGGCCTAGAATTCCAAGCCAACGTAAACTCCTTTCTTTACAATTTAGTCAGTCTCTGGTATTGTTAATAATGTGAAGACAGAGACCAAAACAGTGTCTGACTATTGTAGACTAAATGTGTATAACCTCCTGGGGTACATATGTTCAAATATTAGCCCCCTGTGTACTGTTACCTGGAATTAGGGCCTTTTGGGAGGTAGTTGGGTTATATGAGGTCATTAGAGTAGAACTCACAGAAGCGATTGGTATTTGCATAAGAAGTGGTATTGGTGAACCTCCCCCCCCCTTCCTCACCATGTATGCAGAAAGAAGCAGTCATGGGAGCAAATGGAAGAGACGGCTATTTGCAAGCCAGAAAAGAAGGTTCCTTGCCAGAACATGACCAAGCTGACATACTGAAATGTGAATTTCTATGGCACGCAGTCTATGGAAACACTAAGTAGAACAGTCATTGTAAATACCCACTGTTTATCACAGTGTCTGACACACCGCAGAAGCTCTCAAGTATATTTCAGATGAATGGATGACTATGTGAAGAGTATGACTCAAAACTGACTTGGTTCAAATGAAGACAGTGGGTTCCACAGTACGCAGGGCCCACTAGTCAAGTTCCCCTAAATGCTGGCCTTACCCTGATAGCCCTCACCAGTTTCACATCAGCCTTGACAGTGCAAGTTCATGTCTCCTGGTAAATTGATGGTGGAAAACTGATGGATCAGAGGTCACACAAATTACTATTATTATTACTACTACTACTACTACTACTACTACTACAAGCTTACAGTAACTTTTAACTTCTCAGTTAATTGCCAGCATTTAAAAACATTGCGAGTTGGGGTCAAACAGGCAATGTGTGTGTGTGTGTGTGTGTATGTGTGTGTGTGTGTGTGTGTGTGTGTGTGTGTGTGTGTGTGTTATTGTGTTTGTTGAGACAGTCTCACTATGTAGCTCAGGCTTGCCTCGAACCCTAGCTGTTGTCCAGACAGACCATGAACTTCAAATCTACCTGCCTCAGCCTCCCACCTGCCAGAGTTACAACCGCATCTCACCACACTTGGCTTTCCACTGATTCCTGAAGCAAAAGCCACGGACTGGGAGTGGCATCCGCATCTTGGAACTTGTCAGAAGGGTCAACCCTTGGTCCACAGGTGACTTACTAAATCAGGAAGCATGCAAGTGGGACCCAGTCACCTGTGTTGTAACAAGCCTCCTAGATGTTGCTATCGTGTGACTAAATTGGTGATACTTGCATGACGACATCAGCATCTTGAGCGTAGAGAGAGCAGAGCACATGTTGCATGTTACTTTCTACCTTGTACTGTCTCAAGCCAGCTGTATACTATTTACGATAGAGCCACCAAAGAGAAATGGAGGTATCTGGGTTTGAAAAACTTTTCTTTAAATGAGTTTGTATGAACAGAGAGGAATCTTATTCCCTTGAAGTCAGAGCCAATACGATGAAAAAAAAAAAAAAAAAAAAAAAAAAACCTTGATATCTAGGTGAAGTAAACAAACCTGCTAATGCTCCCTTGAACATACACATCTTAGAGATCATAATTTTGAAAGCAACCTTGAACAAGAAGGCTCTATTTATACATTTTACATACCAAGGTCCAGGGTGGTGAACTCCTCTACCGTGAGTCACCCTAAGGGTTGCCCCAAATTAATAAAAGAATGCTGTTGTGCAATTCATTCCTTTCTTCTCTGTCTTCTATTGGTTTATTTAGTTTCAGAACATACATCTAGTTTTAAAGAGATGGTCCCCTATAGCTTTTCCTCATTCTATTTGTTTCCTTTGTCTGTCTGTCTGTCTGTCTGTCTGTCTATCTATCTATCTATCTATCTATCTATTTAGATTGGGTCTCATGTATCTAAAGTTAACATCTAATTGGCCTCAAACTTGATATGTAGCTGTAGATGATATTGAATTTCTGATCTTCCCCCCTCTATCTGCCCAGGGGGATTAAAATAAAAAAAAAAAAGCATTGACCGACACATTCTGCTTACATTGTTCTAAGGACCAGGACCATGTTTCATGCTTGCTTTCCACTGTTCTTTCCACTGAACTGTATCCCCAGACCTTCCTCCACTTTCTAGCGCCCACTCCAAATTTCTCAGATGGACATTTTCGTCACAAGAACACAAAGATGTAGGTGGGTTGTGTCGTTGGTGAGCGACTCTCACCCCTTGGGAGGAAGATGAGTCGTGCTTGTAGGTGGCCCTTACTCAGCTCAAAGCTGCCTATCAGAACACTTGGCTCTCATTTGTAACACCAAAAGCATTTCATGCTTATTAAGCATCATCTGTTCTCAATTTTATAGCACAAGTTTGGCTTAGTTTGGCTTTTAATAACTGGTTACAACAGAGTCTGCCTTTGCAGTGCTGTGATGTCTCCAAACCCCAGGTATTGGCATCTTGTAGATTGAGATTAATATCGCTGCTTAAGGAGCTTACGGCCACAAGGGACATAAATCCTGATGTTTCTGACTTTCCCATGCAGCATGGATGAATTTCCAGCATATGTGTCAGAAAACTATGGTGACCGTGTTTAAAGGAAATTGTGTAACAGTGCTTATCTGTGTATAGTTCTCATATCTCCATTTTGTTGCCTGTTTTTTTTTTTTTTGAAAACTTCTTAAATTTTATGCCGAATTATTTTGAGGGGATAAAAATCAATATAATCCTTCATCATTACTCAATTCTATTTCTTGGTATTTTGCAATTGGTATCACTTGGGGTTTTGACAGCCAGAAGTGGTATTTTGTCACTTCAGTTGGCCAAGAAAGCAGAATTAAGACATTCATCTTCTTTTAAAGATGAGAGAGTCAAGACTATGTTTGTTCCAAGTTAAATATAATCATAAAGTCACAAGTTTTTAAAAAAAAAAAAATACATGTAACTGATAGTTAGACTTTAACAGGACTTTCCAGGTACCTTTATAATGCATTTTTAAATATTGATTGTCTGGTATTAAACACATATAACCACTCATGTTTTACACAGGAATACTTTCATCCTGGTTCTGGGCAGGATATTTTAATTTTAGCATGTTAAATTCTTTGATGTTGGCTAAGTGTCGCAGGTTTGGGCCAGCATGGCAACGGTGAATCAGCCACCCCAGTGCTCTTCCTTTAAATGACAGACCAACCTGAAGTGATGAGCATGTTTACCTTTCTTCTAAAATAAGGATAATGATGCTTCCAATTTCATGTACCTTCTAGAGAAACCGCCCTCCTAGGAGCGACCAATAATATTCTCAACCCTCTTCCTGTGTGATTTCAAAACAAATCCTCTTCACAGGCTCTCTGAAAAGCTTTAGGATATAATTATTTGTGTCACAGGTCTACCCATCCAAAGCATTTGCTCCACTCACCCCCCCCCCCAGCTTTATCATCCTTAGTCTAAGCTCTGCAGGGTAGGAGGACCTGCTGCATGATAAACACTAGATTTGTTTCTTGAGTGACAGACCGGATAAAGGAAGGGATGGATGGATGAGTGCGTTAACGGTGAGTGATCTATCATGACCTGTCTTTAAAGTTCAAAATCTAGAATATTTTTTTTTCATGAGGATAAGAGAAAAGCGGAGCAATTCAAATCCCAAATTTCTGTTGCTGCTAAGAAAGTCTCAAAAACAATGTCACTTTTCTGTACTTATCATTTCATTGATCAAATTTATTATATTCTCTGATTACTAATGAAGTAATTCAGGGAATCCAGGAATTTGTACTTGGTGGGGGATGGGGGCTTCAGTGTTTATGAGCTACTTTGATGTGGGTTGCAGTTGATCTGAAATTTTCTCATGGGCAAAACAGAAACTGTGTTTTCTGTTCCCAGGAAGATTACACAGCTTAGTGGAGATACATAATGGCTTTATGTAGGGTGATATGTTTGTGTTCCCATTGCCAGACTCTTATTGATTCTTTGTTTTCCATCATGTACCTCACTCAGTCTTGCTCATCTTCCCATCCCCTCATATCTACCCTTCGATCTTAGAACCATCCCCCAAATAAAACACACACACACACACACACACACACACACAAACATAAAAAAACACCTCATCAAGGAAGCCGTAGGATGTCACAGTGTGTCCCACAGCATACCCCTCTGTCCCCACATCTTCATTTGCAAATGTTCATTACAATGAGTCACTCATCTGGCTGAAGATCTCTGGCCTGTGACACCATCAATATGGATCCTCACCAGGACTCCTCCTGGTTATCCTGTTGACACCCTGTGTCGTGGAGATCATTAGTCCTTTCATGTGTCCCAACCATTTGCAGATAATACAGATTTGCTGATAGGCCAACTCGGAGCCCTGGATCTGGGTAGCTGGGCTGGTTTGTGTACCAGCCCTCAGTTATCAGCACCACCAGGGCAAACTCTCCAACACTACTACTGCTGGGCCATCCAATGGAACCATCAGCAGGAGACGAACAGAGTTGTGCTGCTTAGGCAAGGCACAGGGCTCACTCTCTTTAGCACTATGTCATCAAGGCAGGAAGTGCAGTGGCAGGCAGGCAGGTATGGTGCTGGAGCAATAGCTGACAGCTTACATCTGACCCATATGCATGTGAAAGAGAGAAAAAAGAAGTCAGAGTGACGCAGACTTTTGAAACCTTCAAGTCCAACCCTAGTGACACACCTCCTCCAACAAGGCCACGCCTCCTAATCCTTCCCCCAAAGTCCCACCGGCTGGGGACCAAGCACCCAAACATACGAGCCTATAGGGGCCATCTTGATTCAAACCACCACAGTCATGAACCCCTTCAGATGTAAGACTGTGTGATTACATACAATTTCCCTCAGTGCAAAACACACTGACTCAGTGGAAATTCAGTTCCAAATGTTGGAAATACATGACTATAAATCATACTTGTCTTTATGGGATTGAGACTGGGATTAGTTGGAAAGGGATAACGAATAACACTCTGTGTTGGTTGGTTGACCCAAGCCAGAGTCATCAAAGAGGAAGGTGCCTCAGTTGAAGAAAGGTCTCCATGAGATCCAACTGTAAGGCATTTTCTCAATTAGTGATCAATGGAGGAGGGCCCAGTCCAGGGTGGGTGGTGCTATCCCTGGGCTGGTTGGTAGTCCTGGCTTCTATAAGAAGGCAGGTTGACCAAGCCATGGAAAACAAGTCAGTAAACAGCATCCCTCCATGGCCTCTGCATCAGTTCCTACCTCCTTCTAGTCCTGCTTGAGTTTCTGTCCTGACTTCCTCCAGTGATGGACTATGATCTGGAAATATAAGCTAACTAAACCCCTTTTCTCCCCCAACTTCCTTTTTGATCATGATGGTTGTTTGTCTAATAGAAACCCTAAATAAGACACATAGGTACTAGCATATATTTGAAAGGGGTACCCTGTTTGGTATATTAAAAATAGATGGCCTTGCTTGAGAGATTTCTATCAGCCAGGTTCTATTCTGTGTGCTGTGCAGAAATTTACTCCAAGAATCATCACAATATATGGACAGGAATTCCTCATTTCAGAGATAGGAAAAATAAGAAGCACAGATCTTCTTATGCCCCCCAGCACAGAGTGAGATTCAAATATAATAAATGTCCATATGTTTAACCCCATCCCTGCCTTACAAAATAAGGTATGTCTGGGGGTATACAATACGAATAAAAACCATTGAGCAAATATGATTTAAAATATGAGGAAGGAATGAAGCCTGCAGCAGACTCAGCAGGCCTGGGCCCATCTAAAAGTAATATATACCTTCCTGAGATGAGAAACAGGGTCTACTGAAGCTGGGGCTTTGGATTCTTTTTAAGAGAATCTGGGAATCTGAAACTGCATGGTTGCAACCGCTTCCCTTTAAATAGCAAGGCTATAGAGACAAATCATCTATAAATGGGCCACCAGTCTGCAGACTGATGTGGGGCCTCCTTCCTAAGCCAGACTTTGAGCACTCAGAGCAGGGCACAGAATGGGGTTGATCTGATTGGGGGAGATGGGTGAAAGGCTTGGTTTCTTCCCCTTCTCAGCTTTGTCCCTACCACAGATACAAGGAGCACTAAGGTCCCTCCCTCCCTCCCTCCCGCTGCAGAGTGGAGGAGGACAGGCAGGGAGGGACCCACTCCACTCGGGTGCACATTCCACCTTCTCCAGGCATCCATCCCCAGGGAGGGCACATTCCTCAGAGTCAAGAGAGCAGAGCTGTTGACTTAGAAGATTCTTAGAATATTCTATTCAACACCCCAGTGGGTTTAACTCTCTTTGGAAACAACAGAGCTGGGTCGTGCCTTAGGCTGAACTGACTCTATGAGAGCAAGCTGGGGGCTCGATTATGAAAGGGCAGCTAGATTCACAGAGAGACAAGAGAGTGAGTGGGAGGATTATCCTGAGTCTACAGCCCTAGGTAGAGATTTCCAAGGCCCGGCAAGTATCTTCTTGTCCCCCACCCNCCCACCCACCCACGATCTCCACCTCCTCTTGCAGTAAATAGTGCTGGTCACATTAAGTCTCAAGTTAGTCCTGTCTCTCCTTGTTGCATCAATTTTAGTTTCTACAGTAAACTGGAAGGCTAAATTATGCCACAGAGAAAACCTGTACTTCCTTTCCAATGAGGTTTTAAGATATTGGCAGAGTGCTTTAAATTGCCTTTAGGAACACACACAAGCAGAGCCATCCTACCTGAATGCAGCAAGATCTGTGACAATGATTAGGGAACTTAAACACTCATGGATGACAGGCACTCAAAGGGAAAGTTCCTACAAATCAAGGAACAAGATAGGATCGCATGATTCAGAGGCAACGCCTTCGTGTTGTCAATTGTTTATCTCAGTGAAGGACCTGATACTGAAGCCTGTCAGGACAGCTACTGGTTATACACATGTGGGGCGTTGGGAGGGCACATGCATGTCTGTGTGCATATGTATATGTATATAATATATATACATATAATACTATATATTAAATAAATATTTTAAATTATTAAAGACATGTATATATGTATATATAATATATGTTGTATACACATGTATATACGTATCTATAACATATATATATATGTGAAAAGCCTCTGTTTCTGATGGCTCTTCCCCTTGAGTGCTCAATTTATAACTCCGAAGCAGCAGAGAAACAAGAAGGGTCCATGCTGAGGCAGCAGACTGTGGGTGGGCCAGACTGGACACAAAACTGAGTGAGCTTTTTTTGGGGGGGGGGGGAGATGTAAAGAGATTCTTGCTGTTTGCTGCATTCCCTGTGCTCTGCCTGCCCCACCCCCACCCCCACCCCCCGGGGAGATGACACAAGGATACAGTACTAAAGTAAGCATTGTTCCTGGATGGTGCCCTGAGGTTGTGACCCTAATTTCTTTTCAACATTCTCAACTTAATAGTTCTTACAGTTAAATAGCCGAGAGATGTTCTGCTAATTCCTTGGTGGGAGGGAAAGGGGGGGGCACAGACTGAAGCTCTGCTAAATTTTGCAAAAACAGATTTCATTGTACATTGATGAGGTCCTTCCATTGATGCCTTCCTTCCACCGTGTGACTCTAGCAGGAGCCGCCCAGGCCTGTACATGCCTTCCCTCCCCCGTCTTTCTCTTGTGACCTCTCCATGACATCCCACCTTCCACCTCTCCTGCCTTCCAGACAACAGCCAGCCAGTCAGTCTCTGACCCTGTCCCTCTGTCTCCTGCTCCCAAGCCTGCAGCAGCAGTGGGAGATTTTTTTTTCCCCCATGCTCAGAGTCAGCTTTGTCACTCTTCTCATCCTCATACTAGTCTGATGAGAGTAAGGCTCCATTCGCTCTACAAATGAGATTAAGGCTGAGAAGCTATGGGAGCCAAGTGTTCAATGTGCAAAGGGCAGAAGGCAGACCAAAGTCTCTACTGCGGCCTCATCTACAGTCACCAAGCTGTGCTCTTAGCTGGCCGCTTTCCCTTCTCATGTGCATCTCTGGCACGATACCAAGCCGACTCTCTTCTTCAGACCTAGGGATGTCCTCTTGACTATTTCTTGCTCTATTACCTCTATTACTTCTTCGATTCATGCCTGAATCATCCTGTTGGGTAGTTCTCTGTGTAAAGAAGTCATGAGGGACATGTGTCTATCAAAGGATACAAACGTGCTTCTCCGAGGGAGAGTGAGCCGCCTGTAGAAGCCCTCTGCAAAGCTTGGAATCCTCCCCCAGAGCTCATTCTGAGAGCTCAGCAGAGCAAAGCATCAACTCCCTGCCCCTGAATGTTTTTTGTTTTGTTTTCCTTAATCCTTAGCATCAAGTCCAGGTTTTCTTTAAGACTTTTTTCATTCATTGGTTTAACTTTTGTGTTTGTTTTTCTCAGTTCTACACCTCCCCATCCTGTAGCTCCTCCTCCTGTGAGTCCCACTGATACTGCCTCACCTGCTTGAAGGAAGTAGGGGACGAAAGACAGCTTAGAGATTGAGACATGAGCCAGGATCTCCTTTGCAGCATGTATGCTGACTTTTATTCATTATTGGTGCCATAAAGGTACGATTTGTTACCCTCTGGAAATAGCTTCGGTCGAAGGCACATTTTTACACAGGCCTCCCTTACAAAGGAACACAGCATCACTTTTTTTATTATTATTATTTTCTTTATTTACACTTCAAATGCTATCCTGAAAGTTCCCCATACACTCCCTCCCCCCTGCTCCCCTACCCACCCACTCCCACTTCTTGGCCCAGGCCTTCCCCTGTGCTGGGTCATATAAAGTTTGCAAGACCAAGGGGCCTCTCTTCCCAATGATGGCCAATTAGGCCATCTTCTGCTACAGATGCAGCTAGACACATGAGCTCAGGGGGTACGGGTTAGTTTATATTGTTGTTCTACCTACAGGGTTGCATCCCCCTTCAGCTCCTTGGGTACTTTCTCTAGCTCCTCCATTGGGGGCCCTGACAGCATCACTTTTGATTGCCTTCCATGTTCAAAGCCTGGTTATTGCTCCTAAATGAAGTCCTGGACTGAGATGCAGAAGAACCAAGCCCTGGTTTCTATCACTATCATTTATGTAGCTTCAGATCGCAAAATGATCCTATAATATTCCCTGCAAATAAGATAATTGTTTTCATCACATAACCCAGCACTGTAGGCTCATGTTTGTCTCAGTCTCTTTCCCCTGTGATTGCTTATATTTTACATTGAGTGACTAGGTGCACACACAGAAGACACCACACACTAAAGCCAGCTCTGTAAGTGCTGCACAGGCAACAATGCTACAGTCATAAAAAGGAAGTGTTGTGCCATAGCACATGCTTGTAATCCCAGCAGTCAGTCAGGAGGCCAAAGCAAAAAGATAACAACTTGGCAGTCACTATAGGCCAGGCAGAGTGAGAACATTTGTGTTGCTGGGATGACAGTTGACAATGACTTGGGGAGAGGGGGAGATTTTAGGTTAGGCTAAAGCACAGTAGTGTATTAGTCTGCTCTGGTTGCTGTGACAAAAGACCACAGGCAAAATGGCTGCAACAACAGTAGAGTACCTTCTCACAGTTCCGGAGGTTGCAAGTCCCAGATCAGTGGTGTCGGCCGTTTTGACCCCTGGTGAAGTCCCTCTTTCTGGTTAGCAGAAGGCTGTCTTCTTGAGCTCACATGGCTTTTCCTTGGTACCCTCATAAGGAGAAAGAAATGCAGAAAGAGACAGAGAGAGAGAGAGAAGGGGGGAGAAAAGAGGAGGAGAGGGAAGAGGAAGGGGAAGGGAAAAGGAGAGGAAGAAGGAGGGAAGGTGAGAAGGAGAAGGAGAAGGAGACCCCCCTGGTGTCTCTTCTAACAGAGACACTGACCTTCTTCCATAGTGTCACTTCTTGTGACCTTATTTAGCCTTAAATAGTCCCTTAAAAGTTTCCTCTGCAAAAACATCTACAAGAGGGCTTACAGCTTCAACTTATGAATCTGGGAAAGAAGAAAATGTTTATCCCATAATAGTGGTCTATAACCAATAAAATAGTGTGATAGAGAGTGCTTCTGGGAGAAAATGAGAAGAAAAGTCTGTGTGTGTGTGTGTGTGTGTGTGTGTGT
>NC_034600.1:58286888-58295211 GCF_900095145.1 Mus pahari
AGAGAGAGAGAGAGAGAGAGAGAACAAGAGAGTGTATATATGTGTGAATGTGTGTGTGAGAGTTATGTGTTTCTCTTCGTCTATGTGTGTGAAGCTATATATTATGCTTATAAATTCACACACGAAAACATTCATTATTCCTATGAAAGGCAGTCACTAAGCGCCTCTCTCAGGCAAGCACATGGATACCTCAGGGCATAGAGCAGGCAAGGCTAGCAGATCGAGGCACGCATTAACACAATAGTGAATGGCACAGTAAAGGTTGCTAAGCATGTAAAAATCACAAGCACTGTGGGGGAAAAAAAGAAAACAGAGGATGCTTTGTGGGGAGAAGACTAGAAGTAAAGAGACAGACAGACAGCCATTTAACCTGGGCAGGGACACAGACATCTTGAGAAGACATTTATGCAGAAGGGATGAGCTGGGAATGTCAGAAGAGTGTTCCAAGTGGAGGGAATATAAGGCTGAGGGGTAAAAGTCAGGAAAACCTTTGACATTCAAGGACTAAAGAGGCTAATGTGGACTTAGGTGGGGTGGGAAGGCCCAAGTGCCTCCAAGTTGACTCAACGGAGGAGCCAGATAGTTAGTTACTCTGCACAGGGTTGTGAGATGTTGACAGTTTGAATAAAGGAATGATGCAACATCTTAAAGGTTTGCCTCAGCTCATGTGCAGGGCTCAGCACCTGAGGATTCCGTGAGTGTTGAGCGCACACTAGCAGGGGAGAGAGAACAGGGAGGGGAAGCTGTGGCCTGTGCTGGATGTCCATTAATAGTAGATCTAAATGACTTACTGACAGACAGAAGGAGGAGAACCAGAAGAAGCCAATAAAGAAAGCAAGAGTTTGTGCCCTTCACTGATCATTGAGGGACCATTAGATTGTATCTCCCTCCTCTGCCCTGACAAGATCCTAGTTGTTGATGAGGCGAGAAAAAGAAGACTTGGGATCTCAGGGTACCCAAACTGCTTCTGTTTGCAACGTACAACTCACTTTACATTGGTTTATTACCAATATAGGAAGGTATAGGTACTTCTGGTCATTCAGCAAAAATGCAGCCCCATCCTCTTCTTTTTTTTTTTTTTTAAGATTTGTTTATTATTATACATAAGTACACTGTAGCTGTCTTCAGATGCACCAGAAGAGGGCGTCAGATCTCATTACAGATGGTTGTGAGCCACCATGTGGTTGCTGGGATTTGAACTCAGGACCTTCAGAAGAGCAGTTGGTGCTCTTAACCACTGAGCCATCTCTCCAGCCCCTGAATCCTCTTCTTGGTTTTTGCTTAGCCGTCAGCATCTCCCATGATGCACATCTAATTGATATGCTGGGGACTGTCCATCTTTCCCCACTAGAACATGAGCAACAGCTTTCTCACCCTCTTCACTGCTGTATCTCTGCTTCTTGGTATATAACAAGTGTTCAATAAATATAATAAAATCAAGGTACATATGTACTAAGTAAAATAAGATCAAGAAGAGACAGAAGAAAGAGGGGAGATACGCACAGGAAATTCAAACTCTCCAGGGTTTTAAGTGTTAAACACTTACACAATAATAAGATATAAGATTGGTTAGATTTTTTTCAAACTAATTTTAACTTTCTTGTATTCATTTTCCCCAAGGGCACGTTATTTTGTGCTAACATATTTAAAAATCTTGCCACTTCTCACTAGATGGAAAGATAAAATATTTAAGCTATGATACAAGTCACAGACACTATGACATAGATACCTTCTAAACAAATCCAGTGAGATGATTATTCCAAATAATGTTGAACTAAGTAAGGCTCATTATGCTAAAGTCCTTCCCAGAGGAAAGCATGCTCTATGCGTGTATGAACTGAAGAACTGCTGAACGCTGAGGGCAGAAGGTCAAGACTCTGCAAGCTAGCCTTTCCAACCCCTGCTCCCCATGAATCCAAAGACAACAGAGCCAGCAGGCATAAGGGAAGTTTCCTGTTATTGAATGAGGACTACCCATTCATCTTAGGCAATTTGGGCCAGCATTAATATATGGAGACCCACAATCAGAAACAATAAGTGAGCATTTCTAATCAAATGTTCACATATGACACACAAACACACACACACACACAAACACATATCTCAGGTTTTGGTTTGCAATGCCCGTTTGAAGTATCTAGCAAAACGAAGATGAGAATTAGGTGCAGCTCTCTTCTCAAGGAAGAGCAAATGGTTGAAACTCTCCTGTGACACACTATCTCTGAGGTGAGAGTGTTTCCACTCCAGGTCCATTTTTCCTCCCTCCTCTCTCTTCTCATTCACTTTTCTTCTCCGGGGCCTTACAAAGTTAATCCCGTTGTTCTGCAGCAAGGAAGCACTGGTAGAAGAGAGACTATTTGTGTCCCACCAGATCACACCAGATCACGGGTGTTGTGATCTCATTATTTTCTTTCTTAGCTGAATGAGCCACGACCAATAAACTCCACTCTTGTCTCAATGAGGCATAAAGCGGATTGAGACAGGTTAACCTGCCTCTGGGGAATCCAAAGGATGTCAGGGTCCCACAGCGGCAGCTGTCAAACTGGGTGAGAAGAGATCGGCCTTGAGCGGACACCAAATTAGTCACGCTAAGGAGGCAGCTTGAACGTGCCCCTGCCTGATGTGAATTTCATTCTTTGATAAACACTCTGTGAAGAGACTGAAGCAGAAGTGAAACAGTGATTTTCAGAACCTGACCTTTTCCCCCAAGTTGGACAAAGCCCTCAGGTTTACTTTGCTCATTTTAGACTGTTAAAGTATCAAGTCCTCGGTGCTGTGACTCAGACGGGGACTGCACACCTGCCTCCTTCCATTTCCCCGACATGTGCCTTTGGGCTCTCCGCACTGGCCACAGAAAGTGGATGATAAAACTTCGAGGGAACAGTTCACTCTCTTCCTGGGAGGAAAATGAGAACACCAAGGGGAAGGATAGCAGCTTGGGCCAAGGAGAGGCCCTGTGAGGGTCAAAACCGAGAAAAAAAAAAAAATCGATTTATCCAAGCTGTTGCCGTGGATTGAGGATGCCTAGCCCTGTGTACATTTGGCTGATTTCCCAGGGGCATATACACTCCAGATTCCTGGCCATCTATCAAGAACAGCAAGTCTGGGTGTTGCCCGTGGGCCCCCCCTCAAGAAGCTTTCTTCCCCTTGGATGCTTTCTTGGCTTCTTTGAGACGGGGGCCTTTGAAAAGATATGTCTAGTGCTTGGCTCAGGATGTCACTCCACCCTGAGCGCCCTCTTCTTTCTATATCTCGCAATATAGAGAAATGAGCCTCTTTGTCCATTCCTTCACTCACAAAGCCTTAGAGGGATAGATTTCTTCCAGACCCTAAGCTTAAAGGACTTAGGCAAATGGAATCAGCAAGTCGATACAAAACCACAATCCAAGGTGATTATTGCTAAGAGATTTGGAGGGACGGGGGAAACGGTGCTTTTAGAGTGTTTTTCAGCAATCTTGTCCTCTGCTGAATTAAGGAATCATCTCAGTGGTTTGCACATATACACTTAGCTCAGCCCTTCCCAGGGAGACTATTGTTCTCTAGCCTTTCCAGTGGACAAGCCCAGAAAGCCTGTGTCTTGCTTAATTGTATTAATTTATTATTCTCTTATAATTGCACCGTAGTCCGCACCTCAGAAGAGTCACTGGGAAGATTTTTCTTCCAAGCACCAAGGCATCACACAAGAGCCCGTGGGATTCTGGTCAGAGGAAGAGATCTTCACTGAGAATGTTACACACACTGCTCAAGATGTAAACTCAGCCGTCAGCCTCCTAAACAGGCGGTTCTTGGAAAACAGGAAGGAGAGGCCGCTGAGTGTTCTTTCAGTTAACTGTCTGAAGGCATAAACACAGGAATCGCGCTTATCGATTCAGTAATCTCCAACCACCGCTGCTGGGTGAAAGCTGCACCCTGACATTGTTAATGTGGATGGGCAGCAAGGCATTATCTGGCCCAGGTCACAGACAAACGTACCACCAGTCTCCTAGAACAATTCTGGAGAAACTGCCAGTGGAGTTGGCGGTTTTGTTATAAACAGTGGGTTTCCAATGCCCCCGGAGACTGACGGACTGGAAGAAGGAAAAACCTCGTCAGCCTTCACCTTGACGTCAGAATCTACTGTTGCTAGTTTCCCCGCGTCAAACCAAAGTGCTCCAAGGCTTTTGGTGAGTTCATGTCCCCATTCCTGTCACCAAAATTCCCAGATGTTTAGATGTCAATGGCTCTCTGAAGGGACCCCAGCCCTGATGAGCAGGAAGTCAGGGAACAAACAAATACTTATCTGCATGACCAGAGGGACAAAGTGCCCCCCCAAAGTCTGAAAACCAGCCTGCTGCCATGCCAGGCTTCTAGGATGCCTCCTGGCAGGGGGCCATGACACAGTTCTCCCTGAGGCTGGAGGCCTTGAAAGAGCTCATTCACTGCACAGGGGTGAACACTTCTCTCTCAAGTGGCTACTCAGCAGTGGCAGACCCAATTACACACGAGGATGATGGATCTGCCGGGGGCACCGAATCTTCCTTCCTGGGGCACCGGGGTTTCATTTTTTTCTCTTTTTATTAAACACAAACAACCTCATCACACACAATTCTGATTAAAAATAATAATAATAATGGGATGGTTCCTTCAAATGAAATTTCAAAGAGAAAACCAGAAAGCGACAAGACATTTTGCAGAAAAACAGAAGTACTGGCTTTCTTACCTCCTCCTGCACACACACACACACACACACACACACACACACACACACACAGCCACAGCCACAGCCACACATACATAGTCAGACATATGCACACATTATACACTCATAAACTTGCACACATGCATACACTCACACACATACACACCTACACCCTCTTTCACATGCATACACTCACTGACTTCCATACCTTCCTCCGACGTCCTTACACACACATGCACATACACATACAGTCACAACACTGACTTCCACACCTGCTCCTATACCCATATTTGCACACATACACACTCACAGACATACAGACAAATTTTGACTTCCAAACATCCCTCTTACTTCCACACTTTCACTGATACATGCATACATGATGTATGTAGAGATGCATATAATGTGCACACCACCACATGCATTAGCTTCCATGCTTTCTCCTACCTCACATGTGCACACATACACACTCACGCAAGCACACACTCATGCATGGATACTCACATATACTGACTTCCATAACTCCCTCTGACACCCTCCCCCATCACGCATACAATCACACGCATTGATTTCCATATGTCCTTCTATACCCATACCTACACACACACACACACACACACACACATACACACTCTCATACAAACACATATGTAAACTCACATACACTGACCTCCATACCCGCATCCTATACCCTGCACACATACGTTCACATACACTGCCTTTCATACCTCCTTTCTCTGTGTATACACACACACACATACACACACACACACACACACACACACACACATATGTACTACAGAAAAGCAATAATTCTCAGAGCCCAGAATTGACGTCGCATTCTTCCCAGTGTGGGAAAAGCCATAAACTGTCCCCAGGACCTTGTGTGCATTCTCTTCCTTCCTGGCCGAGTTCCTGCTGCCTGAGCTAAAAGCTGAAAGGGGGAGTTTTCCTTTTTCCTACTTTATCTAGAGTAATTTCTCGATGAAGCTGTCTTAGGTCCTCCCCCGGGGCCTCTAAATTTTATCTGCTAGAATTTTTCTTCCAGCATCGGCATAATTTATGAAGCTAGCACAAAATGAAACGGTGAATTACCGTCCAAAACAACAGGGAGGCCTTTGTCCCCTCTGTGGTCAGCTCTTTGGTGTCTGAAGGTGTTGTTTCTTGTGTTCTCACTTTAATTACCACCGCCCGATCTTGGGTGCACCAGGGAACTCCAAATGAAACCTCCCATAGGTGTCTGCGACCTTAACCAGCAATGTGGAGACAGGACAGTTGTCCCCACACGTTCCTGTGTGGACTCCCGTGCCCCCAGCTGAGGCAGATGGTATAAGCAATAACCTAACAGACTCCTGGAAAAGGGAGACCTAGTACCCACCAAACAGAGGCAGCAGGATTGAGAACACAGGGGATCAAGGGTCCACACCCTTGTGTCAGCCTCCGCTTCCACCAGACTCACTACACAGCACAACCTCCAGGATAGCAACCACAACACGTGAGACACCCAAACGGAACTCACCTCAGATCACGGGGCCTTGCACAGCTAGACTGCTGGCCATCTGTGACACTAGCTTGACTTCCCTCTACTGCAGAAAATATTATTCGAGCGTAAACAATTGGGACATTTGAGATGACTCAGCCAGCGAAGAAGGTACTCGCTGCTAAGTATGAGGACTTGTACTCGATCCCCTGGAGCCACGTGGTGGGGAGAAGCAACTCCTGAAAGTTGTCTTCTGATCTGCACACATGTGTCATTGTATGTACTGACCCCACGCACATGCATAGACGTGTGCATACATATATAACATAATAAGCAAAATGAAGAAATGCTTTAAGATACATGTATTCCTCTGCACATATGTGTGTGTGTGCGCGCACGTGTGTGTGTGTGTGTGTGTGTGTGTGTCTGTGTCTGTGTCTGTGTGTCTGTGTCTGTGTGTGTGTGTCTGTGTCTGTGTCTGTGTCTGTGTCTGTGTGTCTGTGTCTGTGTGTGTGTGTCTGTGTCTGTGTCTGTGTCTGTGTCTGTGTCTGTGTAGGGAAGTAGATGGACATACATTGGAGCATTTAGATGTATGTCACTGGCTCTTGTGTTGTTAAGCTAATTGTTCAGATGCAGGATTACTGGAGCAAAGGTAGAAACATCCTCAGGACTCTATGGATGCTAACGGATTGCTTCCTGAAAGTCATGACTTCCAGAGCCACTAACTAGCAAATCCCAACAGGACAGGTAGATGCTGCAACTCTGATGACATAGATCGGAGCATCCTTAACCATCATCAAAGAAGCTGCTTCTTGCAGTAAATAGCAGAGACCAACAACAGGGCAGTGTGCAGAGAGTGAGTCTGTATAACACCCTTCTCCCCAATGCTCAGGCATCTATGACGAAGAAGAAGCAGAAAGATTACAGGAGTCAGAGGTGTTGGACAACTCCTAGGCAACCCCATCTTCCAAACACAACCAGGTTAATACCCTTGTGAACTTACAGAAACTATGACACCGTGAACAAGGTAAAGCCAGTCACAATCCCACTGTGAGCACAGTCCCCCCACCTTTCACCAAGAAGCTTTTCCCAGCTGGTAGCTGCTGGGAGAGAGAAAATCAGTTTTCTTCAGTGGAATGGCACGGAATGTATCAATCGCACTCCAGGACAAAACACCCTGAGCAGGAGTAACTGACCAACAAGAGAGATTCCATGGTAACTTGTCAATGTTGTGGGCTTTTTGTCTGCTCAGTTGGAATTTTTTATGTTTGCTTGTTATTTGAGAGAGAGAAAGAACATGAAGCTGGGGGGGGGGCATCTGGGAGGAGTTGGGGGAGGGGAAAGAATATGATCAAAATATATTGTATAAAATGCTTTTAAAAGGAATAGAAAAGAAAAGAAAAGAAAAAGAAAAGGGAGAAGGTATTCTAATTCAATCTAAAAATAAACAGCTAAGATGAAAAATTATTTTTCCTATAAAGCTAAAAATTACATACTTTTTGCATGTCAGTAATATTGTACAACTTATAAAAAATTTTTAAAGCATTAAGTGTGCTGCTTAATACAGTCATGCATGGAACAGTGTCTCAAAATGTGACCTTTGGGGTTGATCTTAATGGAAAGGTTGATATTCACAAAGAAAGGAGAGACAACAATAGTTTTCAACTTCGAAAATATGTATTTAAAGCATACAACACATTATATGTTCACAAATATTATGAAAAAGTACAAAATTAACATTAATACCACCTGTATTAAAGTTTTATTGAATGCAAATATACCTTCTTTTTCACTTAGGGGTACTTTAGTTTCTCCTTATTTATTTTTGACAGGATCTCTCACTTTTAACACCTTGTGTAGCCAAGGATGACCTTTGAACTGACCCCCGGGCCACACCACCTGAGATCTAGGACTACAGGCACAAGTTTTCCAGCATCTGTAATACTAGAAATCTGATTCAGGGTTTTGCCCATGCTGGACAAACACTCCAACAACTGAGCTACAATCCTGGTCCTGAGGCTGACTTGAAATATGATCCATCAAACCCTCACATCAGTTGATTCTTTTTTTTTCCCATTTTTTTTATTAGATATTTTCTTTATTTACATTTCCAATGCTATCCCAAAAGTTCCCCATACCCTCCCCCTGCCCCTGCTCCCCTACCC
>NC_034600.1:58295297-58306811 GCF_900095145.1 Mus pahari
GAGCTCAGGGGGTACTGGTTAGTTCATATTGTTGTTCCACCTATAGGGTTACGTCAGCTGATTCTTTACTCTTTCTTTTTCTTCCCCTGTGAGACATCAGGTGACTTCATTCCTGCATGCTTTGCACCATGCCCATTGCCAACAACAAAACATTTGAGCTCAGACAAAAGACTAACTATAAGTTATAACTTGCTGCTGGGTCCTTTTAGTATGTACATATATAAACATATATTTATGTGGTGTTTATATATGGATATATGATATATTATATAGCAGAGAGAGAAAGAGAGTGGAAGATACAAATAGATATAAAATAGCAAACTACAGCTACAGGATTATTGTCACCATCTGCTTTAGAGACATAGCAAGACTCATACATTTCATGCCACAGACATTTTCTATTACTTTACTTAATTCTTGCAGTAATCTGAGGAAACAGGAGCTGCTGTTATCCACAGACTCTCAGGGGACACTGATGCTCAGGAATTCAAGGGAGCCCACTAAGCAATGGAGCCAAGATCTGCCCACGCAATGGAGCCCAGCTTCAGTCCCTATGGTTTCGGCCTCCCACGGTGTTATTAGTGGACTCTAGAGCCTGGGCCAGGCCACCAAAGTCCTTCTTGCCCAGGAAGCCAGAGTGTGGGTTGCCTTATTACACAACAAACAGTTAAAATTTAGCAGTGAGTAATTTTCTAGTATGAGTATGTCCCAACAGTACATGAGACATGCTTACCCTAAAAATCATCCATGATTTGCTAAATTTCAAATTCAAGTGTCCTACATTTTTAATCTGACAATCTGAGGTTTACCATCTCTTTGTAACTCAGTATCAGGAATGATAGCAATGTGCTTTCTTAAGAAAATTCTGTGTTAAAAAGGGCATTAGACATAAGGACCGAGCCTGTCCCATAGACAAAATCCCCTCTACAGGCCTCCTCACTCCAGCTTCACAAACCTTTACCAGTATTGGTAGGCTGAGACCTCTGACCTTCAACACAGAGAACAACACAAGAATCAATGAAGCAAAGAGTTGATCCTTTAAAAAAAAAATCGATAAAATTGACAAACTTTATCCAAACATGTTGATCAATGGGATTTAATTGAAGACCCTGACAAAAACCCACACACATTTGGACACTTGGTGTTTGATAAAGAAGCCAGGAATGCACAGTGGTAAAAAGACAATAACATCAACAGATGGTACTAGTCCAACTGGATATGTGCATGGAGAAAAATCCAAATAGATCTATACTTACCATTCTGAACAAAACTCAGCTCCAAATGGATTAAAGATCTCAACATAAAACTAGATAAGCACTGGGCCTGATAGGAGATAAAGTGTGGGAATATTCTTGAATGCATTAGCGCAGGGAAAGGCCTTCTGGGCAGATCACCATTAGCACAGACTCTAAGATCAACAAATAATAAATAGGACCTCATGAAACTCATAATCTTCTGTACAGAAATGGACACCACCACGCAGAAAAAGCAGCAGCCTGTTGAATGGGAAAAGATTTTGGCAACTATGTATCGGATAGAGGGCTAAAATCTATAATATATAAAGAACTCAAGAAACCAGATATTTTAAAAAAATCTAATTAAATAAACAGGGTACAGATCTAAACAGAGAATTCTCAATTAGAGATCTCAAATGTTTGAGAAGCACTTAAAGAAATGGTCAATATCCTTAGCCATCAGGGAAATACAAGTCAAAACTACTCTGAGATTCCACTTTAACACGAGTTAGAATGGTGAACATCAATAACACAAGTGACAACGGTTTATGCTGGCAAGAATACGGAGTAAGAGAGACACTCACCCATTGCTGGTGGGAGTGAAAACCTGGACAGCCACTATGGAAATCTATCAAGATTTTCACTTGGAAGTTGTCATCAGCTGGAGATAGCTTCTAGGTTATGGATGGAGGCATGTGTATATTTCTCTTTTCAACTCTAGAACTCCACCTGATGTGGGTCCTGTGCATGCTGGCCCAGGTTACAATCATTGGTCCTGTTGTATTTAGAAGGGCATCTTTCCTTGGTGTCCTTCATCCTGCTGAACTCTAAGTCTTAATCAGACTCAGTGTCTGCAAATAAAGGCAGCAAATACAGAGAGGCATGACTGCTCAAGATACTGAGGAAAAGTGACAGTCCAGTGCTCAGTAGGACCTTCATGTGACTCCCTCTAAGGTTCCAGGAACGTTGAGGAAATGGGGATGGATCAGCATACAGACAGAAAAGAAAGAGCTTAGATGAAACACCCAACAATAGGGAGAGGGGCTTATAGAGCCCACCTCCAGCAGGAAGACAGGACATCAAGTGAGAGATGGGTTTGCTACCTCACGGTCATATCCCTGACCCATAATTGTTCATGTCTGAAAGAATTGCAGGGATGTAAATGGAGAGGAGCCTGAGAAAAAGAAGGTCCAGCAACAGACCCAAAGTGGAATCCAGCTCATGAGGAGGTCCCAAGGCCTGACACTATTACTGGGGCTGTGGAGCACTCACAAAAAGGGACCTATCATGACTGCCCTCCTAAAGACCCAGCAAGTAGCTGAAAGAGTCAGATGCAGATATTTGTACCCAACCAATGGTCAGAAGCAGCTGACCCCTGTTGTTGAATTAGGGAAGACTGGAAGAAGCTGAGGAGAAGGGTGATCCTGTAAGAGGACCAGTAGTCTAAATTAATCTGGAACCCCAAGATCTCTCAAACACTGGACCACCAAACAGACAGCCTACACCAGCTGATAGGAGGCCCCCAACACACATACAGTAGAGGACTTCTGGCTCTGTGTTCATTCAGAGATGATGCACCTAACCCTCAAGAGACTGGAGGCCCCAGGGAGTTTAGAGGCCAGGGGCATCCACATGGAGGTAGGTTGGGGTGGGGAGGAGATGTGGGATGTGGAGCCTAAGGAGGGTGGGTGGGGGGCAGGGAATGGAATATGAAGTGTAAAAAAATGAAATAAAATTTAAAATAAATAAATAAAAAGAGCTGTGAAATTCTATCCTTTGGCATAATGTAGCCAGTGCAATCATGGTATCACAGCAACGGTGGCTGCCAGTCAATTACAGATTAAGGAGCAACCCAATATATTGCCTCTATTCCCCCCACCACTAAAATATGACCCACTGATGGATTCTGGGGGAGGCACAGATGTTCTCAGAAGTTACTGATGAACGCACCATGCTCTAACAAATAGCATCAAGCCCACAGTCACAGATAGCCCTAGTTAAGCACGGTGCATCACAGAGCAAAGCAAGAGGGACCTGAATGTGGGAAAGGTACCTGTGGTGAGGACTAGTGGGGTATGAAAAAATCTTAGAGAGGATGAAGGTAGTGATGATCTGTGTGTGTGTGTGTGTGTGTGTGTGTGTGTGTGTGTGTGTGTGTGTGTGTGTGTAACTATCAAAGAACACTTTTTTTAAAGAAGGGCTTTCTTGATTATCACCTAAACCAGGTAGACAACCTGATTTGTTTTGTGATTGCTACGAATTGGAAACAGTTGGGCAAACAGAAGGAGAACCAAGTTAAAATCTACTAGTGTAGTTTTGTTTCTCTCCCTTCCGGCCTTGCAAGTGTTTTTAGCAGCTTTGTGGGTAAGTAAAGTGACGAGTACCAGACTCTCATACTCACCTATGGTATCCTAGACATGATTTTCTTGAAGGTTAAATGTACCTTAGTAAAACACAGAGTGGCCCTCATCCATCCCTCAGGACACACCTTAGATACAAGCTCTGTTACCATTAGCCCAACTTGCTTGTGAGCTTGAAGGGTTTAACACCCACCCTTTGTGGGTTAACAATAGCAGGGCCAGTCCTTGATCTCTGAGCTTGCAAATCTTTGTAAAATGGCATGATAGCCTAGATAGAACTTAGTTAACGTGTTCATAGAAAATCCAGAAGGAAACCTGTGACGGCCTGAGTAACCGTTCTCGAGTGACTGGTAATGACAGCAGGGTTGTTTTAGTTTTTGCTTTTGTTTTTCTTCTCCAGAACTTCACTCTGATGAACTCAAATTTAATTTCTGTGATCAAGAAAGCCAAGGTACTAGTGTAGGTATCTCTGGGCTCTTTGGTTATACTATTCATGTAGAACACTGAATTCATCATATGAAGTTGAAGGGCAGAACTGACAATGTCATCAAGGACATGATGAACCTACAGATTCAGAAGAGAACCTCAGCTCCCTGCCCTTCTCTCCTGCCAACAAATAGCTTTACTATTCTCCAAGGAGGCCACACTCCCAGGTAGACCATCTCCATGTAGAAGCCAATGACTTCACAGCATAGAAACTCTCCTGGTGATCACAATGTCATGAATAGACAGTCTCTCCATCAGTGTTCACACTGGTCTCCTGCACCCCAAAGAGTCCTGCTGTCCCTTTATACCTGATGATATCAAGATGATGACACAATAAATAATATAAAACCAATTTTTATCCAGGAATTGGGTCACTTTGTATATTCTGGAGGAACTGAATCCATTCAAAGACAATGTAAATGGTCCCTGAAGTGTATCATATAGGCCAGGCTAGTCTTGAACTTGAAGTTGTCTTCTGCCTCAGCCTTGAGACTTGGCATTTGGTTTTTTTTAATTTATATACTTATGTATTTATATTTTATCTATATGAGTATTTGTATGTATGCACATGGTTCATATGTTTATCTGGTGCCCTGAGAGGCCAGAAAAGGATATCATATACCCTAGAACTGGAATTAAAGATGGTTATAAGCTTCCATGTGGGGCTAAGAACTGAACCTGGGTACTCTGCAAGAACAGCAAGTGCTCTTAATAGCATCTCTCCAGTCCTAGGGGAATATGTGCCCCCTGCACAATTTGGTACTGAAGATCGCTGAAAACCTACAGTTTAACACTGAAATTTTTACTAAAGGAAACTTCAGAGATCCATGACACGATGCTATACAATAAAGCCTCAGATGACATTTCTTGCATAGGCATTCCTAAACTTCAGTGTACACTGGAAATGTTTGAAGGGTTTGCTAAAGCACGCATTGGCACCCTTGTAAGTTTGTACTAGGAACTGAAGACCCACGTTTCCCACAAGTTCCTCCAGTGATGCTGATATTGTAGGGACCATAGTCTGAGAACAGACATCAAAGGAATCCATGAAGACTAATTAAATAAAATTAATATAAGTAACTTCTAGTAACTTAGTTCAGCAAGAATGGTAACTTTGTTGCACAAAGGAGTCAATTCAATTTCTACATTGTAGTCAGTGATGATATTTCTAAGTATAAGTTACCCTAAAGTCTATCGATGTAGCCTCACTAACGATCAAGGGTTTATTGTTCAAAGAAGCATGACGAATGGCCCACCAGGAGATTAGTAAAGTACAATGTCAAATGCATGTTCTCTAACTCAAGCAAAAGCCAGAAGCAAATGGTTCATCGTGACTTGGCCTCACTGTTCCATCATCTTAGGCAAACCAGGGCAAGCCATGGCCAAGTTAAGTGCACTATGAGAAGGACGCCACCAAAGCAGGCCGAAAAGACAGACAGAACTTTAACTATGTTTTCATCACCAAAACAACATGTTCTTTTGCGCTGGTTCATTCAGTGTTTCTAACGGAAGTGAAATTCTTCTCTGGCGTCCAAGAAAGATTTATGACTGAAGCAGAACAGATTTTGGCCTGGCAGTGGGCGCCCACCGTGCCTGTTCTCTCTTACCAGGCCCAATTGCTCTTTATTTTGCAGATACTAATATTAGACCCAGTTAATCATTGTACGTTCCTTTTATTAGGTGAGGAGCTACATTCTTGAAACCGCTCTCAGGAAAACCATCCTCCCCTTCCAGACCCCGAGCTGTAGACTTGGGGTTTTCGGCCATGGTAACGTTGCTGAGCCATGTGGCAGACATTTGGGCAGCCTGAGGACATCTGCTCTGCAGCCTCAACCCCTTGGAAGTGGTTGGGGAACTTCCTCTCTTCTCGTTCACTTGGCCCAAGGTCGTTTCTTCTACAAACACCATGAAGGTGTTAGTACCACCAGGGTACTAGACTTTATTGCGTCTCTCCCTATGGGCAGAGCTACCTGGGAGGAAGGCAGCGCCGCCAGAAGAGGATGTATTCAATAGATTTTTATTTGAAAGCACCAATTCAGACAAGTTAGAGCCATCTGAGTTTTGTACAAAACACTAAGCTGTTAGAAGACACTCAATTTCACTCTTAACGTATCTCAATTTTATTTGTAATGTATCTCATTCTAATGGCTCTTTGATAGGTTAGTTGCTAGCAAATTAATAACCAATTTGGCCTAGAAACATTGTGATCATATTGTGAGTCAATCTCCAGAAACTTCTCAACTCCTGTTGTGTATGGAGGATAGTAATACTATAAGAATACCATGAGGGCTGGTGAGATGGCTCAGTGGGTAAGAGCACCCGACTACTCTTCCGAAGGTCCAGGGTTCAAATCCCAGCAACCATATGGTGGCTCCCAACCATCCGTAACAAGATCTGATGCCCTTTTCTGGAGTGTCTGAAGACAGCTACAATGTACTTACATACAATAAATAAATAAATCTTTAAAAAAAAAAAAAGAATTCCATGAAACCTCTCAGTGTTCAACTTTGCTCTTGGAATAAAACCACCCAAGTTGCAGATGAGAATTTCAGAGTGTGGTGGCTGGGGCCCCTCCTCACTCCTTCTAACTGGACCATGGCGATCAGCAGGATACCCAATATAAAGAAGGGAATACCGGAAGGTATCATAGACTCCAGGAGAGATGGCAAGTGATGGAATGGCAGAAAGCCAGGTATTCTGTGAACAAGGGAAACAGTGTCAGGTACCTACATAGTACACAGTGCTTCCCGTCCCTGATGGGTGACAATATGGATCAGGAGTGAGTGAGGGGACAGGAGCAAATAAAGATGGTGTCTCTCAGAAATAGTGATGCCTGTGGCAGTTGTGCAAAGCCTCTGACTTGCCACCATACTATCAAACTATGAAAATAAAACAAAATGCTGGAGAGTCTTGAAATCGCAAGTGGGCACAGGGCAGTTGGGGTTCTAACGTTCTTCCAAGATCAGGGCTGTATACTGCCTTGGAAGTGAATTCTTTGTTAATAAATTCTTTCTGCTTCTATTATGGAGTTGGAAAGGAAAGAGACAGAGCAGGGGATGAAGGGAGAGAGAGAGAGAGAGAAGAAAGGCAGGGAAGGAGGAGGGGGACAGGCAGGGAGAGGAGAAGAGAGGAGAGAAGAGGAGAGAAAGGGGAGGAGGGAGAAGGGAGGGAAGAAGAGGAGGGAAGGGAAGGGAGAGGAGAGGGGGGGAACAAGAGAAGAGAACTGGATTTCCATATTATGATCACAGTGAAACAAAAAGACAAAGGAATATGTTGCCAGCAAATCCTTATAGGATCAGCTTCACCAAACTAAAAGTTATAATGTGTACATTAATCTGAGACCTAAAAGATGCCAACACACTTGAAAACCACCTGAGTCTCGTCCCTAACACTCTGCCAACTAGACTCTTTAACCAGACCACAATCACCAACTGTTTGTTGAGCAGGCCCTACTTTATGCCGTGAGCAAACTTAGGTATGGAATAACACCCCTGCCTACAGATCACAGGCCGTGCGGTTCCCACCCGGTGCCTCTGGGAGCCAGTCTTCTTCTCATCACCTAGTTAAGATGTGCTTCGACCACTCAGTCCTCCGGAGGAACCCCCGGGTACTGATGCTTAGAGTCCCACCCCAGAGACCAGGCAGAGATCTCTCAGCTGCTCCAGCACACGGAGGCCGATGCCAGTCCTAGCCTCAGGCTGATAATGGGACACTGGATGGCCTTCCCTGTCTGTTTCTGGGTTTTGTGCATTCTCTCAAGCAGGTCAGAGACATTATACATAACAATCCCGGTACACAGGGGAGAGATGCACACTTGAGGAGCTGCAGATGCTGAGAACTACACTCTGATTGACATTCCCAACATAGTCTTGGGGAAGAAATCCTTACAGGCATTTGTGGAAGGCTTCAGCCTCTTAAGCTTCGTTTACATTTCATAGCTTTGACTGAATTTTCCTCAACTGTGTCTCCAAACATCCTTCTCAGCTCCATAAACTGTCTGAGTGAAAACTTGGATTGACTCTGATTTGATTCCTGTAACTGGGAGAATCTGAGACAACCATTCATTTTGAAGCAGACCTCTCTATTTGAGAAGCTTCCTGTGCCAAGTCCCTGTCAGGGTACTCAGTCACAGCACCCTCGGTGCCCTCTGATAACCATGGTGGCCTGCATCCTCCAAGAATAGCAGCTACTGAGATCCTGCTTGTGGCTTCTTCATAAACCCTTATTTGTTTATTGAACTATAGACAAGCCAATATGAAGTTCCTACAGCCAAATCTGAGATGAATGCCAGTTAACAGTTGAGATTTCCAGACTTCCCTGCCTATGCTTTTTCTTTTTTAATACATTTTATTCATTTATTAATATTATTTCTATTTGTGAGAATTATAATTATACCATTTCTACCTTCCTTTTTCTCCTTCCAACCCCTCCTAGGTGCCTCCCCACATTGATCTTTCAAATTCATGGTCTTTTTGTTATAGTTGAGTGTGTGCGTGTGTGTGTGTGTGTGTGTGTGTGTGTGTGTGTGTGTGTGTGTGTGTGTGCACGCGTGTGTGCGTGCACACGCACATATCCAGGCTCACAAGCAGTGCATATAAAGATAAAAGTACAACCTCAAATGTTGGTCCTCGACTCTGCTGGTTTCCGCTTCTATCTTGCCATTGCCAGGATTAGATGTGCAGGCTGCTGCATCCAGCCTTTTGTGCAGAGGTAAGGATCCAAATTTAGGTCCTGATGCTTGCAAGGCAACCCACAGCCTTGACTTTTACTTGGTGCTAAATGATTGTGGAGTTCCATGAAGGGAGTATCAAGGATATGTCTCAGTGTTCTTGCATCATATAGTACTGAGACATTCACAAGTGACTGTGAGTCTGCTCACTCTTGGAATACACAAGAATCCCTTACTGACCCACTGCTTCGTAGAGTTTCACTTTTGAAATGAGCAGGGTGGAACAGTGACTATGATGCAGCTGGGCCTGTAAGTACACCTAAAACAGGGAGCTTCGCTGGGAGGAAAGGAAATGGCTAGCTCTCATCTCTTTGGAAATGAGGAAACATACAAAGGCTCTGGAAGCCACCTATGAGAAGCCGTCTTTCTCTTGGGCCTTGAGCCAACGCAAAGAACACTCTGTTGAGCATTACTCAATTGTGAGTTTGGCCACAGAATGGTCACGGGCTGCAGGATGTTTTCTGTTTAGTTCGGTTTGTATCTGGGTGGGCACAGGCTCTGGGCAAGCATCATGACACCAGCAGTCAGTTCACAATCTTGGGTGGTTTCTCTGGGACAGAACCTCTCCATCTTGTCCTGATAAACTTCCATGAGAGTCTGTTTCACCAGACTTAAACAAGTTGGCCTTATTTAGTCAGCATCTTGATTGGTTGAATTGAGAACCATCTCTTCATGAGACGGTTGTGGCAAGCATATCCATGCGCATCTCATGCCTAACTGTAATTGCTGGTGAGCACATTCGTGTGCAATTCTCTGAGACATCCCCTCCTGCCCTGGACTCCAGCCTCCCTGCTTCGCTTCCGGGAGATAAGATCTTCAAACAGTAACCTTGTTTAACTTAAACAAGACTTCTGCCCTCCTCAAAGGGAAAAGTCCAGTAGGAAATCCGCATTTGCTGTTGGCGATGGCAGATAGGCACAGCTCATGGCTCTAATTCTCAAAGCTGCTTACAGAGCCAAAGCCAAGGTTTTTTTGTCTCCTGGTATTCTCACAATGGGGAGGGGGAGGGGTGTTTCTAGCAAAACTCATTCACTTGGGTCAGCAACAAGTGTTAGTGTTTCATTTCCTGAGATGACTTGGAGAACAGGAACAGCTTTTGCTCCTCCAGGACAACTATGGAAAATCTCAAAATGTTCTTCTAAGATCCCACCATCCACCAGCCTGGACTAGTGAAGACTATCATGATTCAAGAACAAAAATAAAAACAATTTATTCCATTAAAAACAAGTCATTCTATCATTCTTCCCTAGAATTTGAATTTACGATAACACTTTTCAGGTTTTTGACTAACCCACATTAAAAAAAAAAAGTGCTCATATATCAAGTAAGAGAAGTATATATAATATAAACTATATAAGTATGATATAGGTTACTTAAACACGTACAAGTATTGCTTAAAGTATATTCTATGAAACATAATTTATCCTTACTACATGTCATTGACTTTGATGCTTTATTTATCATTCTATTCTATTAAGTTGATGTGTGGTTCAGAGGTAGAGAGCCTGTCTGGCATAAGCAAGGCCCTGGATTCAAACCCCAGTACCATAAGAACAAAAACAACTAGCTACGACTCATAAGACTGATTTTTCTAATCCATGATCCAGTGTATGAAGAGCATTCTTGAAGGAGAAGGGAGGGAGATAGATAGATAGATAGATAGATAGATAGATAGATAGATAGATAGATAGATAGATAGATAGATAGATAGATCACTAATCTTATAAGTCTCCCACTTCTGGAAAACATTTGGTCAAAATGTTCTCTCATTAAAATGTAAGTAAACTATATTTATGAAATAAAAGTCCCCTGCGTCACGTATTGTGTTGCATCTGACTTGTCATATATTCCATCCCAGTGGAGAAGGGAGATGAATGCAGATGGGGGTGGATGAGGGAAGGATGCTGATCTCAGGGAAGCTCTAAGGACGGGGTCTAGAAAGCATTTAGACCTCTTAGGTGCTTTGAGTGCCTCAGCGCCTTAGGCTTTGGTCCCCTTCCCATATGTCAGTGTAGCTAGCTCATCCAGGCTGAAGTCTCCCTCAGGCCACCCAGGGATCCCTAGCTGTCCCCTTCCATTCCTCCTGCCCAGGACAGGAATGGAAATTGCCCTGGGCAAGTGAAAAGGCTGAGCCAGAACCTCGGGGGCCCCATGTCGGTGCAGCCCCACCTCCTTCCTCCCTGTCCCATGTTCAGGCATACTGTTTACATTTCTCTTAACTTTAGCCATGTTTTCCAACAGGAAAGCCCCATTGCTGTCGGCCTGTCCTCGAGCTCCGGCAGCACTGTCAGCTAGCCTCTCTCTGGGTCCTTTTAGAGCACGGGCATAGATGTCCACCAGTCAGCTGGGACAGGGCAGAAACATCTGAGCATGTTATACCGGACAGTCTTCACATCCTCCCCTGCAGGGGCCTAGCACCTCTAAAACGCACTCACTGACTCAGCCATAACCCTGAGCACATGCATGTGCTTGTTGGGGTTTTGTTCAGAAACCCCGTTTGTGTCCTTAAATTCTGAAATATCCCTTCTGCGTCCCCTCTACTTAGCCGCTTACATTTAAAGTGATTCTTTAAGGGCTCCCTTTTGTTTTTGTTTGCTTGCTCACTTTGACAGCTCACAAGTATGCTGACCCTTACTCCCTCTTTCTCATCCTCTCTCTCTCTCTCTCTCTCTCTCTCTCTCTCTCTCTCTCTCTCTCTCTCTCT
>NC_034600.1:58306836-58338145 GCF_900095145.1 Mus pahari
TGTGTGTGTGTGTGTGTGTGTGTGTGTGTGTGTGTGTCCTTGACTAGAGGAGAGTCCTCAGCCTATAGAACTTTGACTTTATCTGAAACAGCCAGCCTCTCACCAGCCAGAAGCAAACATTAGGAGGGGTGAGGCTCAAGCAGTTGAGGACCACAGTCTTACACTTTGCAGACAGTCTGTAGTGACACAGATTAAAACTCTTGAGAGAAAAGAGCCACCCAAAGAGAGGCCAGTGAGACTGGAAAAAGAGCAGACAAACCCCAGGGCTGGTGTGTCCTTTGTCCCATTTATCCCTACACTTCAGTGGCTTCCCTTCCCTTCCCTCAGTCTGGTTGTTCTTGCATTCTGAGAGCCAATAAATTCCCGCTTTGCCCTTTTGCCTAATCTCAGCTGGGTTTCTGTAACTTGCAACAGACTCCTGACCAATACAACCCTTAACTGTTTCTTGCTGGGTGCTGCCATGTTGTTACTAAACCAAATATTCATGTCTTGTATTTACATGTTTGTTTGGTTGGTTTTTAACTCAAAAGCAGGCTCTTACACTTACTGCTGTGGAATAGGTCTTGTTCAACCTGTCTCCTAGGTCTGATGTGTCTGGACACAATTTGTACACACTGTTCTCAGTTGTGGTGAGAAAACATGGCTTTTGTCCATTTTTGAAAACAGCTAGTTTCTCCATAGCAAGGAAAAGAATTGCAATGAAAGCATCTCATTCAGAAAAGTAAAATAAATAAAATAAAACTTTCGGGATAGCATTTGAAATGTAAATAAAGAAAATATCTAATAAAAAAAGAAAATAAGTAAAAATAAAAAAATTAAGTAAAATAAAACTTTAAGTTATAAAAAAATTGACAGCCGGGCATGGTGGCGCATGCCTTTAATCCCAGCACTTGGGAGGCAGAGGCAGGTAGATTTCTGAGTTCGAGGCCAGCCTGGTCTACAGAGTGAGTTCCAGGACAGCCAGGGCTATACAGAGAAACCCTGTCTCAGAAAACCGAAAAAAAAAAAAAAAAAACCTCATGTTCTTTTGAATAAATTGTCAGTCAGTTCTCTAGAATATTAACTGGCTAAAAGAGGGGCTGATTGAGACATCAGGAATAGGACAGGAGGGCTCCAAATCCAAGTATCCAAGTGATATTTTCTGATTAATACTGGCCCATTCTATGGGGCTACATTTCTAAACGTCACCCTTGAATGTAGACACCACTTCCTAATATGCAGGCTTCACACTGTTATCCACAGCTGAAGTCAGGAACCCAGTCATTTGCCTCAGTCACAAACTCACTATATGCTGTCATGAAACCAAACCAAATACAGGCTTGGTAAATATACTAAATACCCTTGCAAAAGAAGGAAAGACATATGTCAATGACTAGAGTACTCACATCAGACCTCCTCCAAAGTTCAAGACTGAAGCCAGGGGTTATCTTTGGTAGAAAGAAATGAACATGACCTAAGAGATATGTGGGTATGTAGAAGTGGGATGGAAGAGATGGGTGGTAGACTTGATGATCAGAGCCTGCTTTTCCTGCAATCAGATGGGGGAGAGCTTTTAATGTTGCTTCTAAGAGGTCAAGGTTCAGAAACCTAGGGCTAGGAATAATCCTAAAGAAAATGTGATTACTAAGTATCTTGTTCTGATTTATCAGTGAATACACACTGTTGGGCTAATTGTGGCCAAAGAAAAGGACGTTGGAAGGACATGTCCTGAGTGAACAGACAACCTCATGACTCTTAACCTAAGCCATAAGGGGCAGGATGCTTCTTACCCAAGAATGTCTTCACAACACATAGGATGAGCAGGCTTCTAAAACCACCTTGTTTTCCAAAACTACAGGGCTTGGGTGAGACTCTCCAAAATTCACTTGTGACTCCAAGAGCTGTCTCCATCTGTCATATGAGAATTCCTAGGGCTGGAGATAAGTGAGATTACAGGATGGTAGGCGTGGTATCTTGAACCGGTCTCTTGATCTGCCTCCCTGTGAGTGAGACAACACATTGGAAATTATGTTGGTGCAAGCAATTCTGAGACTCACCCATGAAGTTTGCTAGTTGCTACACCCAAGGAAGCAAGCCCACCAGGCCAGGTGTAACCTATCTGGACGCTTTCGAAGTCCTAAACATTCATTTTGAAGGAGGTCCCTAGGAACTCTATTGTCTGACTCCCATATCCTACTCTGACTCCTTTGCTCCTTTCTACTGCCCTTTTTGGGGCACTGAAGGGGTAAGCTGCCCCTCCTTGTCCCAAGTTTCTGAGCATCGTTACTAAGTTCTCTCTTCCTTATAATTTATATTTAACCTCTGTAATTAAGAATGGTGCTGAAAAACGGGTATTTATTTTTTATTTTTATTTTTTATTTATTCACTTTACATCCCTGTATCAGACCCCTCCTCACGCAGATCCTCCCCCTCCCATTCTGCCCTCCTCTTCCCCTCACACACTACATCCCTCTTTCCCCTTCATCCCGGCATACCAAGTCACTGTAATATTGGGTGTATACTCTCCCACTGAAGCCAGATAAGGTGGCCCAGTTAGAGGAATGGGATCCCCATGCAAGCAGGAAACAGCTTCAGGAACAGCCTGTGCTCCAGTTTTTGGGGGACCCACAGGTTGCACATCTGTTCTGTATGTGCAGAGAGCCTAGGTCCAACCCATGCTTGCTCTTTGGTTGGTGATCTGTCTCTATCTCAGTCTCTGGTGGCCCCCAAGGGTCTAGGTTATTTGATTCTGTTGGTCCTCCTTCGGAGTCCCAACAAACAGGTATTTATATCATCTCCTCTAAGGCTTGCAGAACACTATGAAAGAGGGAATGAGAAGAATAAAAAGCTGGATGACAGGGAGTGCCACAGACAGGCCTCACTTGGGGTCCCCGATCTGCACAGAATGGGGTCTCTTGGTTGCAGGTGAGCGAGGATCCGGCAAATGAGTGACAGACAGTTCACAGGAGAGAGGGTGTAGAACTGAATGTATTCTCTTAAAGTGAACACCAGTGTTATAAAGTACAGAGAACAAAGGGGTAGGATGTCACAGCAGGCAAAGTACATTGAAGTTACTTGACACAAAACAGAGGAATGACTTCAAAGGGACTTACAGGAGCCACGTAATGTTTACAGTTAAGATAAAGCAGTTCTGCCTAGGGTCAGCTCAAGACAGGTAAGGATTTCGCACCTTAGTCATAATTTGTGCTACTCCTTTGAGCCTTGTGAAAGCTAGCACCAGGGGGTTCCGCACTAGCAGACCTTCTCATGAATAATGCAATACCACACCCCCCCATTTCCTAGGCCTTGGTAAATACTTGCATATGAAAGTAACCTTTTCNCTGAATTCTGAGCTCCTGGCTTTAAGGAATTTTCAGGACTTTGGAACACTGGCTTTAAGGAATTTTTAGGACTTTGGAACACTAGTGGAAACTTCACCTATGGTATAAATTCAATCTTTAAAGGCATTAATAATATTGAAAGAGAGCATACACCATACTAGCATGTGGATAGGGTTCGTGTATATAGATTATTGGAAATGCCAGGACTCCAGGAGGCTGAGTCTCCTTGAGACTCTTTTCCTCAGGACTCTTTCAGGTTTTCAAGCCTGTTGAGAGCCACCACTGAAGTAGGCGTGGCAAGGGAGGAGGACTATAAAACACCATCCTCTGCATGACACAGCCTCCTTGTTTATAAACCCAAGGCAGCAGTAGTTGCCTATACTAGGCCTGCAGAAGACCTTCCTGTCAATATAATCGGCCATGAATTGAGGAGGCGCTCATGGGGCCTTACCCACTCCCTAGGGAACTATTGGCCATGGACACATATATGGGGAAAGGAAATCATCCAGTGGATAGTTCCATGGTCATATAAACTATGCTGGTTAAACTCAATGAAACATATACACAAAGACATGAACATGAGAAAGATACTTGCAGGAAGGAAGAGAGGTTACAAGGGTAGATAAAGGAGGGGCGGTTGAGATTAGTTGGAACGCATTATATAACTGTATGAAGTTTTGAAAAAAAACTTTTATTTTAATGTTTTGTTTTCGAAATCATAATAAAATCACATCACTTCCCCATTTACTTTCTTCCCTCCAAACCCTCCCATGCACCACTCACCCTTGCTGTCTTTGAAATTTATTACCTCTTTTTCTTTCATTGTTGCATATATGGTTATGTGTACATATATTCCCAAGTACACAGATACAACCTGCTCAGTCCATATGATGTTACTCATGTGTGTATGTTTTCAGCTCCAACCATCTGGTTTTGAATAGCCAAGTGGCCTGTTCTTTCCTGAGGAAGCATTCCTTCTTGCCTGTAATTCTTTGTCTAGAGTTTAATGCATTACAACCTCTATTCATCTGTCACATGATTGTTTATGTACAAAAGAACGGGATGGGGGGAAAGCCTCCCAGAAGTAACAAAGTAAACTGCAAAAGTAAAGACAAATAAACAAAAAACAAAACAAAGAAAGGAATGGGGGCTGGGGGTGAAGCTCCGTCAGTGGGGGGATGATTGAGCATGCAGGAAGCCAAGGGTTCCCACCCGAGCACCACATAGACCAGGTGCAATGGCTCATGCCTGCAATCCCAGTGACCCTCCTGTGGGCCTGCCCTACACATATCAATCATCAATCAAGATGTCCCAGTTTTAGTCACAGACCAATCTGATGGGTCATTTTCTTGGCTGGCAATGAATAAATGAACAATATTTATTATAAATGTTAAAAATATTTCATTTATAACAGCAATCAATGCTTAGGAATAAAAGTAATAGAGCATGTGAAAAACTTATACTCTGCAGAATTATGAAAGTTATTGGGAAAACTTTAAAGCCTTTAAATAAATGCAAAAATATTTGCATTCATTAATGGAACACTTGATCTTTCCTAAACTGATCTATAAAATCTTTCACTTGGCCTTCACCTACCTCCCTTGTTGAGTCCGAGCTGACCTTGAACCAAGGACTTGCTATCTCTCTGGATTCACCTAACTCAAAGTCTTTATGATTTACTCCCGTGTTTACTTAGAAGATGTAACACTGCTCACATTTAGGTCTAATATCCCTTTACAGATCATTTTTTGTGCATCAGTTAAGCAGGGCCACCAACAGTGAATGAAGGTTGGGAAACCTTTCTATAGTTACTTACGTTGGGGAAGTGGGCATGTTATGGAAAGCAGAGGGCAAGGCTAGGAAGGTGAGCTCCAGTCAACTGCCAGAAAGAAACTAAGGGCGCTCAGTTTTTCAGTCACAGGAAAACACACTCAGCCAACAGCATAAGGGAGCCTGGAAGAGAATCCTCTCCCATCAAGCCACAGAAGAAAATATAACCCAGCTGCTACTTTAATTGTTGTGTTGCATCCTGAATCTAGAATCTCTAGATAGGTTTTGGTCAGACATCTAATGCTCAGAAATTATTAGATGCAAACATATGTTGTTTTAAGATACCATGCTTGTGACAGTTTTTGGCATAGCAATGAATGCAAACTCATGGGCATATAGTAAAAGAACAAACTGTCCAGACATGTGTGTTCACCCTGACCCCCCATGAAATGTTATATTGGCTCACTTCTCAGTTGAGTCAGATCCCAGCAGATTGAGTTGTAGGCAAATCCCAGAGAGCAGTTTGAGGTCCAGTGATGCTCTTCCTTTCTCTGCACCAAAGTTCCCTCACCTGTAAAATGAGAGTTGTAGAATTGGGAAGTACCAATGAACCTGTCAGGTCAAGAAGACTTCCATTCTCATTTCAAAAAGAAAACAATGCCCTTCAAATTCTATTGGATCCAAGAATTAGCATGTAAAGGACGAAAGAGAAATAAGTAGGTGCTAACAACTCACAAATTTCTGATCTGAGGAGACATTCAGAGGACCCATTCAGTGATAGCCCCTTAGAAATCAGTGAAATGTCTTGACCCAGACCAACCATAGACTAGACATTTGTCAAGAAGGCCATCTTAGACAGGGTTGGTATTCCTGCACAAAACATCATGACCAAGAAGAAAGTTGGGGAGGAAAGGGTTTATTCAGCTTACAGTTCCACATTGCTGTTCATCACCAAAGGAAGTCAGGACAGGGCAGGAACTGGGAGGCAGGAGCTGATGCAGAAGCCATGGAGTGGTGCTGCTTACAGGATTGCTTCCCCTGGCTTGCTCAGCTTGCTTTCTTATAGAACTCGGGACTACCAGCCCAGGGATGGCACCACCCACAATGGTCTGGGCCCTCCCCCGCTTGATCACTAAATGAGAAAATGCCTTATAACTGGAGCTCATGGAGGCATTTCCTCAAGGGAGGCTTCTCTATGATAACTCCAGCTGTGTCAAGTTGACACACAAGACCAGCCAAGACATGGGCAAATGGACTACTAGTACTTCCAAGCTTCTTTTATGGATAATATTCTGAAGAAACTTTTTGTTGGAGCAGCGATTAAAACTCGTTTTGGATTTTGTTTTGTTTTGTTTTCCTAATGAAATTTGGAAAAAAAAAAAAAAACACACCATCAGCCCAATTCTGAGAAAATGAGCAGGGAATGCCACTTCATGCGCACACCCTTCCCTAATAGCAGACACAGCTTCATTATGAGACCACTGTCTTGACTGCTGGTTAGATGGAAGAGCAGGGCCAATGTTCTTAGAAGTAAGCCAGAGCAGCACACTCATGCGAAATAGTTTTGTGGGTCTCCTTTTTCTGATGCTACATAAAGAACGGCTTTCAATGGGTCATGGTAAGCAGCTTTTAAGATTTCAAAGTCAATGGGGGATATAACTGAAAGCATAAATTCAAAAACCATCATGTGCTGAATGTTGAAAATAGAGAAGTGTTCTTTACAGTGTGAAAAAAAAAATAAACTCTGCTCATTAGGGCCTTAGAATGAATCCACTCTTATAAGCCTAATCCATGAATAAACTAAGAAATAGAACTTTGCTAAAAAAAAAAAAAAAAAAAAATTCCTCATGGATTTACAAGTTGCTATAAGTCCCTGAGGAGCAGGGTTGACCTATAAAGCTGCCCAGGGTACACAGGTCTGTACAGTGCAGAGAGAATTTGGGAACTGACATCTCTCCACAACACAGACACTACTGATGCTAAAAACCCAGACCTATCTGGCTCTGTGTCCCCCGAGTTAAATAGCACTTAGTGTGGGTTTAAGAGTGACTTGATGGCTGCTGGCTTAAGAAAAGGGAATTTTGAGAGACTGTTAGAAATGCAAAAACAGAAAAGCCAATCTTGAGTTCATAAAAGCCTAGGACTTAAAAAAAAATCACTGCATTGAATTTTTCTTAATCTTAAATTTATAACTATAACTATTCTGATAAAATTCAAATTTTTGATTACTTACAAATATAAATATGAAACAAAATATATGTGCCTATGCCTTTTCCCCCCTTGTCAAATAAAAGAATGATGTCAAAGAGCTCAGTCAAGAGAAGGCCTCAATAGATGTACATTAAATTTCATCTCCCATTCTCTTCTTTAGTCAAGTGACTCATAAGGAAGCTGGACCAACTCTTTGCCAAGTCTTGGATTTTGTAATTAACTCAGTTAAATGCTAAATGTGTTGTTTGTGTCGGACATACCCAATAACAAAACTGAACTATGGTAACCAAGCTGATAATTAGCTACCTGGTGATAACAATGATAAATCTGTTGTTGAAGTTTGCTTTAGCCAATGCAGAATTCCCTCATCAACTGAATAAGAATCTAATTTGGGAGCTCTATATGAGAAAGAAAATTGATAAACTTTGGAGGGGGAGGGCATAAAAATGCCTGGTCAAGACAAAAATTGTTCGACCTTATGTAGAACATGCACAGTATAGGGCATGCACTGTGATCATTTGATCAATTCAAAGCTGAGGAGTCTGAAATTAGTCCTGATCCTACAATATTAGCAAGACATCAGTTCGAACGCTCTCTGGGTGGAGACCTTCAGAGGCATGTGAATTGTACATACCCCCAGAGTGGGTTTTTCATTTATCATTGAGTTGTCATAATTTCTAGAACATATTTAAGAATTCAACACAACAGTCCGGATGTGACAGCACTCAAAACAACTGTGACTGCCTGCACAGAACTTGCATAAGATGAAGCCTATCAGGGAAATCAGGTTCAGTTCTCCATCTTGTGAGTTCTAAGATAGAAGCCCGTGTGCTGGCTCTACGGTGTTCAGGTCTCTACATTACCTCTCACTCTCAGTCTTGTGGACTCAGCCTCTTCTCTCTGCCATAAAATGCTGACACACTGCAGCCTTGATTCCGGGTCCATCCAGGCACGTCTACTCAGATCTTTCATTCTGTAATAAAGTCATGTCATTTGGTGGTAAACACTAACAGAGTGACACCTGAAGTGAAAACCAAGAATGAATACTCTGGAGGGTTTTTTTGTCATTGATCAGGAGGCTCCCTTTGTCAAAACTTCACTGTAACTTGAGAACTATTTACATTCTTGTCTTTCTTTCAAGGTTGAACTCAGCTACACAAAGTTGGCTGCCATTCTTTCAAAACACCCATACTTGTATGGTTCCCGATCAGCAAGTCTGATGAAGGCAGAGAGATCCCAGATAATCTACTGGAGTTATGTTACTTAGGGGGTTAAAAACAAAGTGTAAATTCTCATCAAATCAGCCATACGGGATTAGTAAAAATGAGCTTCACATAAAATCCCCAATGTCTCTAGTCAGAAGTTGTCTGTGAGGGTAAACATGTGGTTAGATCTACCAACTTTGTTCTTCCAAGTTAATTTGTGTGTTACAGGACCAAAATTGTCACCACAACTACCATTTTCAATACCTCATTGAACTATTATTTTTGCAAGGAATTCTCAAATGTGAATACATCATGGTCATGGGTTCAACTTCCTCAGTCGGGTACATAATTTTGAGACTGTCTCCCCTCCTCACATGACCAACACATATCACAGCCCCATACTAATTTGTTTTCAGAAGAAAACAAGCCTCAAGATCAGAATCATTTAGTTTTACTTGACTGAAATATTTACTTGTTTTGGTCAATCATGCATGATACACTCTGATGCCTTTGGGCTAACTCCAAATAAAATAAAATATGCACCAATCTTGAGACATGTGTTCTACACTCACCCTGAATGTTCTGTGTTGATCAGCAGGGAAATAAAGGGGAATATTAAACATCCAATTTTCTTGTTCTAGAGCCTCACAGAGAAGAGGCACACTGAGCAGAATGGAAATATAAAACAACCAAAGGTATGTCCCTCTCTCTTTCCTAAGGAATTTCATGATGCTGACAGGAACATAAAGTTGCCAAGCTAAACATACCACATTCTGATTTGATGCCAACTGAAAATAAAATCAGATAAAAATGAAAATTATTAGAGATGAAAATTTCTGTGGTCATTCCTTAAAGATGCTCAAAATGGCTTTTGTGAGCTCCAAATGAAGCTAGACTCTTCAGCTTGGGAAGAGATGAAGATTTAGGATTAAGAAGGAGATGACTGTAGTTCTAGTCTAGCCTGAGGAAATGGGAAAAAAAGTGACATAAGACTCTACAATGGACTTGAAGATGAAGTGGACTTCTTATTACCGGGGACACCAAAAGGCATGTAAGGACAGCTCAATAGTTTATGTAATGAAACCAGGTGGAATTTGGTGATGAATGTTAGCTGAGTGACAATTTTGGAAGGAAACCAAGCGTGAATATTCTGCATGCTTTCTGCTCTTGATCAGAAATTTCTTAATTTGTCAAAATGCCTTTGCAACCTGAGTATGATTTGAACCTCCTACTGCCTTTGAAAGTAGAACAGAGTTGCCTGTGGGTGACTAATTGGATTACCTCTGCACAACCTTAATTCCAGGGATTAGATGAAGACATATAAGAAAGATATTACCAACTCAGACCTATTAAGATACCCACATTTGAAGCAATAATAGTAACAACCACTGGTAGTAAGAACATGGAAAAACTAGAGCCCTTGTGTGTTGTTTGAGAGCCTGGGGAAGGTTCAACCTTGGTAGAACACAGAGTGGTTTCCTAAAAATGTCTTAAATAGAACTACTACATGACCCAACAACCCCTTTTTTTTTTTTTTTTTGAAATTATATTCTAAAAACTTGAAGTGATAGAGTGTGAGACCTGTAAGCATATCCTTGTTCACATCAGCAATATCCACAACAATCCAGAGATGGAACAACTCAAATACAACAGATAATGAATAAACAAAATTTGACATGTATATGTTTGTGTGTATGTATATATGTATGTATGTATGAATGTATGAATATTAATCAGTTTTGAAAAGAAGACAGTTTCTCAATTACTGTAACATGGATAAAATTTGAGGACAGCACAGCAATTTAGGTCATTCATTAAAGAACAATGCTGTTCAATTCCACTTACAGAGCTATCTGAAATGGAAAAAGTAGACCAGGATGAGGGATCTCCTATGGGCAACCCAAAGTGACACATTGCTTCCTGGTAGGAACTAGCACAGATTTATTGTTAGGTTTTTCCTATGTTAGGTTCTAATGAAAATACCATGGAATGACCTTGATGTTTCTCCTAGTTACACCTTTCTCTTTGGGAAAACATGGGTCATTTAAGCGGCAGTGACACATACTAGAGAACATTGGTGCCCTTCAGCCTTGGTAGCCTCTGGTGGCCTAAGAATTCTCAGATTTCCTCAACTGATCCAGACTCACAAAATTTAAGAGTACATCTTCTGCTATCCTTGCCTGCTCCAAATGATTTTAGATGCTAGAGCCAGTAACCTAGAATCTACTTTGCAATAAAAGAAACTTCCTATCAAACCTTAGCTGTCCCTTCTGAAATATCATTCACGTCTTCTTTTTAGAAGGAAGAAGTTGATCTTTTGTTGGCACAAAATGTGACATCTTTCCTTCAAGAAAATCTCAACAGTGGTAGTTTGGGTCATGCTTATTGTCAAGCCTGGGGCCTATAAACTGAAAGAATTGGAAGTCTCAAAAATAATGACACCAAACCCTTAAGACAAGGAATTTCTACACATGTGCAGGGAGAAAGAGCCCATGCTAAAGTGCAAGAACAGAGTTCCTTATTGGTGGCATTCATTTTCCTCAAACAAGGAATTCCATGTTTCCCTGAGAGGGTAAATCTGAGAAGGTCAGTTAACTCAAGATGACTCACCAAAATGTGCCCAGAGTAGCTGTATGCTCACCGGGAGACCCCCATTGGCATTAGTGGCTGTAAATTATGGTCATTCCTAAGAGGTAACAAGAGAGGTTCTGTCAGCTGTGCAATTACTTTGTTTTGGCAGGACACTTTGGAGTCAAGAAAACATTGGCTGGAGTTCAAGGCCAAGATTTTGGATCAGCTGCCACCATAATTTTTCAGAAATATGATGACCGTTCCTCAAGAAATAGTTTCCAAAGTAGGCTGCAGGAATGCCCCCTGTACATGCTCGAAAGGGATTTAAAGAATGAAGCCCTTAGGGACTTCCAAGCAGAAGGTGAGAGGGGTCCAGGTCATACAAAGAATCCTCCTCATCAAATCTAGTGATGATTTAGAAGGGGATTTCAGTGAGACAGGATGGGTATGAGTCCTTTGTCTTCTAAATGACCAAGGGCACAGCAGTATGAAAACCTACCTAGGTTATCTGCAGGGGTCTTCTCTTAAATGCAAGCTCTGTGCTGACTGTAACAGGGGAGGCTTCCAGTATAGGTTTGTGTATGAGGCTAGGAGAATTGTGGTAACATGTGAAACACATGCCAGTGAGATCTAGGGTGGGTTCTTCTCACATTCTTTTTATTCCTGGACTTACATTCATATACAACAGAACATTTTTCATACTTTACAATTCATGGGAATCATTGAAATGTGAATGTGCACATCCATGGCTTGTCCTAAAGAACATTCTCAGTCCTTTTTGTTTTGTTTTGTTTTAATTGAGGGTAACATGGCACCTACATGAACACACAAGCCATATTAGGGTTGTTGAAAGGAGATTTACAATGTGCCCAAGTTCCTTAAAGCAGAGGGATAAGAAGTTAGGTTTTAAATATGGTGTCCTGAGTCAGAAAAAAACTGCTGTGGAAATTTGTATGGTGCCTATGGAGACAGTGTGTGTGATGCGTGAGGTGGTGGTAACAAACATCTAGAGAAGGCAATGGGGAAATTCTGAGTTAAATACAATCCTACACATGTTTGAGAGTGTCAGGACAATACTCTTTTGTTCACTGAAAATGTATGCAAGGACCATTAGCCTACATCTCTGTAACAATACTAACAAAAGCACCAATGTTTTAAAGACAGTAGCTAGACTATGAAATAACATCTTAAAATATGAGGTAAATCATTCATTTGTTATCAAGTTTATTCATTTTATTAATCTTATAAAAATAAACGTAAGCCTATTAAAAACTTTCTCCTTTTAAGAAATGCTGATAGTGGCCAGTTAATACTTAAAGTTCCCAAAATGGAGTCTAAGGCTAAAGTGTTTTGTTGTTTTAAGGAAATCATCACCCTTAACTCAGGGAAGCCTATTAAAAAAAATGTCTCTGTTCAACAATGAGCTTATATCAATAATATGTTATAAACACTATATTTAATATATTCAACAGCAACGTCCAGGTTGTATAGACTGAGGCTTTACTTGGAAAGCCTACTGTGTCACACTCAGTATTTTGAATTTTTATTTTCTACATTTTTATCACATTTACAACCATACTATATATAGATGGGGCATTGGCTATGGGAATCATTGGACTTAGGAAAAGGTAGGAGACCTGAAAGATTGAACAGTAAAGCTCCACTTGTCCTATTCTGGGTAAGTTTGGTCCTTTTGTGTGACCCTTCTCCTTCCCAACCCCCAAGAGCTTCTTTCTTTCTTTCTTTCTTTCTTTCTTTCTTTCTTTCTTTCTTTCTTTCTTTCTTTCTTTCTTTCTTTCTTTTTGTTGTTGTTGTTGTTGTTGTTGTTTGTTTGTTTTTGTTTTTTTCGAGACAGGGTTTCTCTGTGTAGCCCTGGCTGTCCTGGAACTCACTCTGTAGACCAGGCTGGCCTCGANGTTTGTTTTTGTTTTTTTCGAGACAGGGTTTCTCTGTGTAGCCCTGGCTGTCCTGGAACTCACTCTGTAGACCAGGCTGGCCTCGAACTCAGAAATTCGCCTGCCTCTGCCTCCCAAGTGCTGGGATTAAAGGCATGTGCCACCACGCCCGGCTCCCCAAGGGCTTCTGTGAAGACAAAAGTTTGGGATGCTTAACTGAGTCCACAAAAGCATTTTGATGTTTAAGGATGTCTATTCAGATAATCTAAATAGTTGGTGTTTGGGCAAATCTCTACAACAGGACTTTCTTTAAGCATGTTGTAGAACTGAGACAGTCTTTCTAGTTCATTTCCAAGTAGGAAGAATCTCTCATTCCCCGGCTCAGTGTGCACTAGGCGGGCTTTGGAGCTCTGGGCAACGAAAGCTTATGAATGGATCAATCAACATCAAAGAAGTAAGGCTTCCTTCTATAAAAGAATGATGTCACTGGCAGATGGGCCGTCCAGTAAGAAGAGGGGAATGGATGGCAGCTATGCTAATCACCCCACAATGACCAGGTATAAGGGGAAGTGCCATGCTCTTCAGTGTGGATTCCTGTAGTGTAAATACTGATATCATGGCCACCTTAAAGATAATAAAATGCTATTGCTGGCATGGAGTCCCTGGGAGATCACTTGGTATGCATAGCACAGTTATGGGTGATGGGAATCATTCCAACAACGAATGCAATAGAAAAATAGACAATTAGCAAGCAATGTGCTTGGAGTTCTTATTACCTTTGATTTCTATAAAATTTATTTATAATTATAATTTTGATTTTAAAGAATGATGGCTTACCAAGCAGTTCACAAAATTCCTAAAATTCTAATCATTTGTACTCATAAGGTAGTACGATCCAAACCAACTAATTCTCAAATAAACTCTGGAAGTAGCTTGGAATCACAGCTTCCTTGGATGTGATGATATTGAATGCTGAATAGGTAGAAATGAGGGGGGGGGGAATGCAAAAGGCATCCACCCTGATACACAAGGTATTGGAGTCAGGGACTTTTCTTTTTGGCTCTCAAGTCAAAGGAGCCAAGTTTATAGCCATGTCCATCTATGTCATGGTTCGGAAAGCCTAGGCAGAGATCTGTCTTAACACTATCATTCAAATAATCTCTGTCGTGATCTATTCTGTTATGGAATCTGCTTGCAAGTTGTAATTGAAGGTCAATGTTGGAGTCCGGTGACATGGTTCAGTTAATAAAGTACTTGCTTTGAAAGCATGGGGACTTTAGATCAGATCCCTAGGATTCCCACCAAAAGCTGAGCACAGTGACACAAACCTGTAGTCCTAGCCCAGTGAATACAGAGGCAGAAGTATTCCCTGGGGCTCACTGAACAACTACTATTGCCAAACTGGTGAGCTCTGGGTTCAATAAGAGACTCTGTCTCAAAAAATAAGCCAAAGACTCCTGCTGCCAAGCCTGGCGACCTGAGTTCAATACCCAGGTCCCAGATGATGAAAGTAGAGAGCAGATTTCTTCAAGTTGTCCTCTACCCTTCACACAGGTGCCATGGCACATGCACCCTGATTCAATGACACACATCCCAAAATACATCAATGTTTTTAATAGGTGGGAAGAAGCTGAGGAAGACACATCACATTGATCTCTGGCCTCCACACTAGGTAACACACATGCATGCACACCTCTAACAAACACACCACATGCATAAACACATAAGTTCAATGATTTGAAAGCCAACTAAGAAACTTTCCATGAAAGAGACAGTTGTCTGAGAGAGCTTGATCTGTCCATAGCTTGGGTCTAAGGTGACTCGTTAATCACTTGACTATAGTCAGAGTGTGAGAGATTTCTCAAGAGGAAAAATAGAAGACATTCAGAAAGATAAAACATAAGTTTTGTGTGGCCCTTGAAAGAGCCAGCTCTGAGTGACTGGCAAGTACGCTGTGACACACTAGCTTCACTGGCATGCCTGGCTCTCAGTTCCCAGTCCCATGATCCGGATGAGTTGCTGTGTCACTCTGTGTCTCAGAGGTAACCACAGTTCCTACCACCTTAAGACAGACACCATAAGGACTGTGTGGTGTGCAGAGCTTGGAACAGCACATGGTAGACAAGCTGAACCCAATCTGTGTGTGCCTACTGCTCCCAGCTGAAGAACAAAACTACACACTTGGAAGGAGACCTCCCTGCTCCAAGACTATACACTAACAAGGCTCCTGCTTCCCATTTATGAGCCAGTCTTGACCCTGGGAGCCTAAGAACGTGAGGAACAGTTGGTAAAATTTACCTCGTGAAAATATGAGCTGTGAGCAGAGTGCTTCTAAACCTTACAATGTCTTCATTGCTTTCTTGTTTGTACAAAAAAAAGGGAAACTGAGGATCTGAAAGATGCTATGGTTTGGGAGAGCACAATCTATCAGTCAGAAGCACGAGAGTTAGAACTTTCAAGCCCTTCTTGGGGGACTGACTTTAGAAATAAGGAATATTACTGGATGTGTGTGTGTGTGTGTGTGTGTGTGTGTGTGTGTGTGTGTGTGTATTGTGTATGTGTGTTGCATGCATGTGTGTATGCATGTGTGTGTACCCATGTACACCCATGTACACAGAAGTAAATACCAGAGAAAGAATACAGAATGTCTTGGTTTTGTAGTCATTCTCTATCTTGGTGTCACGGGTGTCTCAGTTAACTGGAAGCTAAGCTGGCTTTCTAGAGAGCTCCCAGGAGGGACCTGTCTCTGTGCCCCAATGTTACAATTAAAGGCACCCACATCATGGGTTTTTCTGTTTGTTTGGTTTTACAAAAGTGCCGGGGTTTCCAATTCACTCCTGCCCTCATGCTTGAATAGGACGCACTATGACCCCCTGAGCCATCCTCCCAGCTCTGTGGGGTGAACATTAGCATCACAGTAACCATATTGGACTTTCTCTAAGCGGTAATTCCCCAGACGTCAGAAATGTTTTGTTTTGGAACCAGTGCTTGTCAGAGATGCTGAAGGGAAAGAAGCGACATCAGGAAATTCTGTAACAACCAGAAGCTTGGATGCATGCATGGCGCTGAGAGGGAATTGAGACTGGAGAGGAGCCACACGGTCTGCATACCTGCCTAATTATCTGTGCACCCAGAGTTTACAAGGCCCAAAGCCCTAATATAAATAAGTGAGGGAAAGTATCAGAACAATAGGGGTCCGGGGGTGGGGGAAAGGGGGTGAGCAAATCGGAGAACTGGCTCCACCCACAGACATCCTTTCTTTTCTAAGCAAACAAACAAATCAAAACAAATCCACAGACCGCTGATTCATAGCCCCTCACTAGAGATTATGGTGGACAAGAAAGCTTACAGAAGAACCTGGATTTGAACTTCAGATGAAGGTTTGACTAGTATGAAGTAAAGAGCCGCTGGGCAGGAAGAACAATGGGAAGTAAAATCTAAATAAGCAGTCAGGCTTGGTGGGTACAGGCCTGCATAGCAGTGTTGGGGAGGGGAGGGGATGAAGGATCTGGAGTTCAAGGTCATCCTTGGCTCTGTAGCAAGTGTAGGGCTAGCCGAACTGCATGAGACCATTTCAAAAAAAAAAAAAAAACAAAAAGTCTGACAAGAAAGTAAAAGGGATGTTTTCCGGGCAAGAAAGGAATCAATTGATGTCATCAAGTTCAGCACAATTTGCCGGAACCAGACAAACAGTGACTAAGTCAGTGCCACACGCCTCAGAATCAGAGTGACAGATTGTGGAATCTGACCTGTGGAAACTGAGAGTCAAGAGGCTCAAGGTATCAAATGCACCAAGTATTTCAGGAATGCCTATACAGCAGTTGTGTGAGGAAGGAGAACGGGGAAAGAATGCTCAGGAACGGAGTGAAGAAATTGTCTCTTTCCTGCTTCCTTGGGATCAGGAGGTGAAGGTCTCAAGTAGTGATGGTGAAAAGAAGGGCTGGGATCTGACTGGACATGGACGGTAACGGAAAGAGAGGTCACTTACAGAGAACAGAGAATGACGGTTGCTTATTACTAAATGGATGGGTGATGCCACCACCGACAGCGGTTGCCTGACTTGAGACTGTAGCTCTGGCCTCTTGATCACTTTGAGACCCAAAGCAGGTTACTTCAAAGTTAATGTATCTCTGAGGCGAGGAGGAAAAACCAACCTTGTCACAGAGCTGAAGAAATTGAAGGAGGGAGCACAGATGCCGAGCCCAACCCTGGCCTGCGGGCAACCCTCAGTAGACACTTAGCATCCTCCAACAGAGAAGGGCATGCACTCCGAATGCTTTGTTCTTCCCTTCTGAGTGAAATGCGGAGGACAGTCTAAGCTGTGCACAGTTAAGACAAGACATGAGGCTGCAAGCTCTGTTTCAATATGCTCTCTCTTGCTAGACGTTTGCCTGGAAGCATGAAATACCTTTAAAACCACCCAGGATATTTCTGCTTTGAGGGATGTCTTTCCTGAACAACTGCTATTTCTCAAGCCTTCCCCAGGCTAACCTCTGCCCCACCAGAAAGTGCCTGGCGCTGACCACTCTGCTTCATGGCAGAAGAGTTGCACGGCCTGGAAGGCAGCCCTGTTTTGGGTCTCTTCTGGAAGAGTGTCATCCCTATCCTGGCCTTGAGGCTGCTGGATCTGGGAAGAGGAGGGCTCTCTGGAGACCCGGAATCCCACAGCCTCCCCTGTAGAGTGCTCTCACCCAGCGCGCTTCATGCCTCTCAGTCACTTGGAAGGTAATATGTTAAAAAAAAAAAAAAAAAAAGGAAACTCTTTGGTCTATACCAACAAACCTACCACTTGGTAACACTCTCCTTTCTTTTTTCGTTAAAATTTTTTTAATGTTTTAATTGAAATAATAGAATTACATCATTTCCCCTCCTTTCCCCTCCTCCCAGAAACTCATCAAACCCCTTCCATGCTCCCCAATTCAAGCTGATAGCTTATCTTTATTTGATTATTATTGTCACATGTATATCTGTATATAGGTATATTATATATGTGTGTGTATGTGTATGTATGTATGTACGTATGTATCTATGTATGTATGTATACATTGGGTCCACTTTCACTAGTTGTGTGCATGCAGTTTCCAGGCTGACCACTTTGCATAGGACAGCCAATTAGGGGCCTCATCCTCTTAGTGAGGTATGGTGGGGGAACTCGACAGCATTCCTGTTGTTATTATTTAATGTGATCAGGTTTGGGAGTTTGATTGTCGGATGGTGGGCTTTCGGAGATAGACTGGTCCCTTGGTGGAATCCGAATCTGGTGATGCTACTGGGAGTTGGTTAAATGTAGATGGGGTCTAAGCAGGTAAAGTAAATGACTGGGTGTATGTTTCAGGGACAACGGCTCACCTTGGTCCCTTCCTGAATCCCTTTCCTCTGGTTTCTGTGAATAGCCTATCTATTCTTCTATATGTGCCTTCTGACATGGTGTTCTGCCTCACACAGACCCAGAAACATGGGTCTAAACAACCATGAGCCGAGCCCTCTGAATCCAAGAGCCAAAGTAAATCTTTCTTTCTCCTGTTTCCTGTTTCTGTTAGATAATTTGGTCACAACCGCACAAAAGCATTATAGCCACAGTTTTTCCTGGTCCTGAGGGCAGCTAATAGTAGGAAAGTTATTCCTTATGAGAGCTGAGAGACCAAGGTCTTCTCTCTAGCAAACCACAGCTTCACGGGAGTGAATTCTAGGGAGAATCCAAAGGATTGCCTCAGCAATAAAGGAGGCAGAAGGCAAGCATGGCATGGCCACAGGTTCAACATTAGCCCCTCCACTCTGATGAGAGAAACCATTTTTGGATCTCAGTGTTCAGCGCTCTGCAATCATCCAGCTATCACAGTCTCCCTTTCAGTCCTTTTCTATGCCTTCTTCACTTCACTATCAAGGGACAGAGGCCACTTGCCTTCTGATCAGACTGAGAAGAAAGAAAACAGAGAAGAAAGACTTTTACCAGGACTCTCCTGGCCTTGAAAGCCCTCCAAAGTTTTGTACATTTGTCTCATTTTGCAGAAACCAACAAATATAACAAATGTGTTGAATGTTTTTATGGTATGCCACGGAGGAATCTACATCTAAAGTCATGGCAATCTGGTGAGGTTGTAACTGATACTGTTTTCGTTTTTCACACAAGATCACATAGCTCAAGGGTCAGAACCAAGCTATGAAACAGAAGGGACCCAGAAGCAAACAGCGTTATCTACTCCCACAAATATGTAGTCCACGGGTCTTTGCCCACACCCACCTCTGGCCTTCCTCCTCTAAGCTCCTTGGGAACTTCTGCCGCTGGTGACCGGGAGGATTACACTAAGCCTGCGAAAGGAACTCTTCCTCCTTGGCTCTATCTTGATGCAGATGGTCTGGGAAGAAGCTCCTTTTGTAAAGGTGCGATGCCCTTGGAACCTTTGACATTAATAGTTGCTACTTAAGGCAACTCTAGATGTTCATGGTTCAGGGTTGGCTCACATCCCTAAATCGGTGGTACTGAGGTCTCCTCGGGGATCCTTGATAAGACATAGGTCCATTATCCCACTAAGGCATCCTCGGCCTGTCAAAAGTTGCTTGGCTGAATAACATGTTTTGAGGGGACTGAGCGATAGGGATAGAGGGAAAGAATCAAAGAATCCATGGCCCCAGAGATGGATGGGAAAGTAGCAAGAATGAATACCTTTTTCTAGAGGTCATCTCCAGGTTTGCCCCTCACTCCTACCATGCCTTCCCATGATGCCTCACTCCAATCAACATCCTGCTCCACCATCACTTCAACCATGTTCCCAGTGCATAAGGCACCAGTGGCCTCATTCAGGGACCTCCCTGACTATGGCATCAGGACCAAGGGGACACTGCTTCAGCCATGCCCATCACTATGTGTTTCTCAGACATAAGAATATATGACTTTCCAGAGAGTGAGATGGCCTCTTGCAGCCCAGATGAAGCCAGAAACGCTGAAGGCTGATCACTCTCCGTGGTACACAGAAGCCTGAGAGCTCTTTGCAAAAATACGACTGAAGTTCTCTGTACCGTGGGTGATGAACACAATAGCATGAATCAATGGCATCAGCTAGAGCGTGTAATGTCTCAAGATACCCAGGTTCATCCCCCTAACTGGGCTGCCTTGTCTGGCTCCAGTGGGAGAAGATGTGCCTAGCCCTGCAGGGACTTGATATGCCAGGGCAGTGGTATACCCAGGGGGTGCTCTACCCTCTCAGAGGAGAAGGAGAAGGAAGGGTAATGGGAGGGTCTGTGTGAGGGGGAGACAGATGGGAGGCGATGATGGGGATGTAAAGTGAATAAATAAATACATTAATGGGGAAAAAAGATGTGCAGGTTTCAAAAGAGGGGTTATTCTCCTTTACCCACTAAGTCAATATTTTCAGGGTTTGGAGCTCATTCCAATGACATGTTACAATCTCTGTAAATTTCCTTTTGTGGGGCAGAAAATCTTGAGTCCTTTTGTGGACTCAATATTTCATTCAAACATTATAATACATCATCCCCAATAATTGATCTTTTACTTCAGCTTATCCAAGAGAACAGAAAATCCTCAGAAAACTTGGATTTATGCAGTGTATATTTGTTGAATTATAGGCAGGAAACTGTTTCTGTAGAGTATACTTTTAATGAGAACATATTGTTATATTTGGGCTATGTGGTATTCTTGCTGAATAGAAACCTTTACAAGAACATGTATACATTTCTATCCAAACACCAAATGAAGTAGATTGCTTAAATGACCAATTTTGCACCAGAAAATATATATATATATTATACAAAACAGGGCTATATCCACAGTCATTAGTCCCCATTTTCTACACAGAACAACAATAAATTAAATCACATTATATGCAGATAGTTCTACTTACATTAGAATAGTAAGCTATATATAGCTGGCGCAGCTTTGACTCTTCTACCAGATTCATGGTAAGTTTTTATTGTTTGGTGGTCATATTTAAATTATCTATGAACAAAATGGCTCAAAAGACACAGGCTGAGGGACTGGCCTTCTGCCATGCTTAGCTCAGGACCCCCTGGTTTCAGCTATGTGCACAGAAGCTCTGACTCTGGCCAGTTGAGAACATTTCCTTGCTGATGTCTATGCTGCACCACATTGAACACGTTCAGACACAGGCACTGAGTAATGAATAAGACAGTCCATCAAAAGCCATGGTTTCCTCTTTCTTTGCAGAAATAACTCTTCCTCTCCCCAATAATAAGTATATACTGTGATAGCTTTCTTCTAGAAAATAAAAACGAATTCGGTAGCCTGTGATGATTCACACTTGGGGAAATGGACCTTGTGTTCCTGTGCATATAAATTTATGTCTTTAAATATGAATCAAAGAAATGGAACGTGTTTTATTAACTCTGAGGTCTACTTGGTTCAAATCTCTCCACCAGGAATCATATGATACCTGATAGACCAAAGAGTTTTTGTATCATATTTATTTTTACCTCCGAGAGTCAGCTCTCATTGAAATCCTTTTGATGACGTTTGAAGTGACTTAAAACAGAAACACCAGCATCAGCTGGCTCAGAATGCTCTGAGTTTAGGATGAATTAACATTAGTGGTTAATGCGAGATTTGAACAACCTCCAACTCAGTGCCCGTTGGAGGAGTATTTTCATCCCATAGGCCTGCAGAAGACATCGGAAAAATCCATACGCTGAGAACAAAGCCAGGCTCCTTCGCGTACATGAAAATCACAGACGTGAACTGTCCAAGGGCATGCACGGTCAAGTGGCTGCCAGGCTTCTGAGTAGAAGCCAGCTACCTCCTCACAGCAGTGTGATTTTGTCTCTTTTCCCTCTGAGGAAATGAGGAGGCCTCCTCACAAGGTCCCACCTGCATGGGAAAGGGGCTAGCACACCCATAGGGACGTGATGGATGGCAGGTGGCGCTCTGGGAAGAACAGTCGAGCCCATGTCAGCTGCAAACGTCTTCTCTCTGTCACTTTGAGAGACATAAGCTCCTGGTTCTTCTCTCTGGGCATGTCCAGCACTTCTTGTGAAGAGTGGCTATTGAAGATGTCCTAAACTGCTCATTATTCTGTTCTAAAGACCAACTGAAAAATAGACAGATCCCTCCAGTGCCTCTGGCTCGTACTCCCTACTTCTATGCTGCCCCTAAAGCAACCTGTGTTTCTAGACAGGTTCCGTTTTTTCCACTGAAGGAGAAATTCAGCTCCTTACCACCCTTCTTCTGAAGTCCTGAACCACAGGGTGTGACTACACAAATAGGTAGTGAGCCTAATTTCAATTGGCCTTTGCCTTTGTAGTTGCACCCATTAGGGATCTGCGCCCTTTGTGTCTCAACAAACACAGGCCCTAGTATTTTCCAATTTATAAATGCTATTCTTTCGTTCTCTTTTTCTTGTGTGTGTGTGTGTGTGTGTGTGTGTGTGTGTGTGTGTGTGTGTGTGACATCTAAAACACCTCCACAAGTAGCTGTGTTTCAAGAAAGCAATGGCACCACTAGAAACAGCCTCTGAACCCTCTCTGAGATACACAAGGCCTCCCTTTCCACTTCCCACTGCCTGTCATAGACCCCTATGGCCAGTCCCAACCAGAAGAAAAGAAAAGTTAGGGGCACATGAAGGTAGATGTGCCTTCAGCAAAGGCACAGGATGCCTGTAAGCAGGGGGAAGTGGCTTGGCGTTCCAAAGCTTTTCATTCAAGAGAAAAAGGAAGTGGGGGGTGGGGCGTCTGTTCTCATTCCATAGGATTCTCCCTCTCCTCCATGAATTCTGAAATGTAAACAACTATTTCAAGACCTGTGGAATTCTGTCTGTGATTCAGGAAGAGACACTCCAATGGCTCTTCAAAACAATACATGTTGATGGATTTCGTGTGAAACCTCTGTTTGTGTTGGGAACAGATAGGACTCTACCCAGAAAGTTTTGTTTCTGAGTTCAGCTTCTCTCCCAGAGCTAAGACAGTAATATTGGCTATAAAACTTGTGTTTATCTCCATCACCATAAGAATATGCTTAGTTTAGCTTGCATACGAACTTATTGTGTACGAACTTATATTTGACAAGATATGAAAAACACTAATGAAATGCCACCCCCCTTTGAAACCTTGATCATTGGACTTAAGAGTAAAAATTTATAGAATGGCTTAAGAACTAAAGTTCCATTTTGTTAATTATATAATAGATGACTACTGGCAGATGATGGATGACTAATTGTCAAAGTTGTTGCTTAGCAGTTAGGAATTTAAGTTCTACAATACAATACCAAGAGTTTTTAACCCAGGACCACCATGGAACAGACATCTATATGCTCAGCGAAGGTTTCCCAATTTGGTGGTATTTTTAAAACTTAATGACATTTTGGCAACTCATATGACGATTTTTTTTTCTGAGACAAGGTCTAACTGTGTAACTACAGCTGACCTGAAACTCACTATGGAGACCATCCTGGCCCTAAACTCACAGATATCCTCCTGCTTCTGCCCCCCCCCCCCAAGTGCTGGGATTGAAGACATGGGCCACCTTGCCTAGCCACGTAAAGACATTCAAGAAAGACAAGCTATACAGCAGGCATGTAAATGAGCAATCAACCTTAATAATACTAGAATTGCTTTAAAATTGTAGGAAATGACTCCAGGGACCTCACAATTCACCCTGCCTGTTTATTTTTTAAAGGCTAGTTCCCTTCTCATCTTTAACATCTAATCTGGGGATACGCTATTAATCTTGGAACAATTCCTCTCGCTGGAGCAGAAATAAAAAATACTGTTGTAACTTTGCTGACATTCAAGGGGAACTATGCAAATTCAAGAAAGGATTAGGCATATTTACACCCAAAGAATATAGCCAGGTAGTGAACTTTTCCCACTGACACCCTCCTGCAATTAACACACAGGTTCAAAAAAAAAAAAAAAAAAACAACAACAACAACAAAAAAACCATTAAAAAATGAGTATCTCTGAAACACAGAGAAAACATCCTTGAAAATGTAAGAGAGAAACAAGCAGTCCTCCGGCTCTGAGAACTGGGGTGGTTGCAGTCTGCCCATCTGTCTTCATTATGTGAGTCCCTGACCATCAGCTGCTGCCTTCCTGAGTTGTGTTCCACAAACTCGCCTCCCCTGGATTAGCATTTTGAAGTTTGCCTTTCTGGCCTACTTTTTTTTTTTTTTAAGTCAGCACTTTTCCCTCAGTATCCTACAGGCAGAACCACAACATACCTCCTTCCGTTGTTCAAGAGCTAATTCATTTTATCCTGTGGCTTGCATCCCATTTCCTGAGCATTAAAGAAGGTTCACCCCACACAGATGCAGCCCATTCACTTTGACTCCACTGAGAGAATGAGGTGTGATCCACTCCTTCCCTGGGAAGCCAGCTTCCAGAGCTTGCTAAGCTTGCTCCGATTCCTCCACACTTAACCTGAATGGATATGACCTCCAAGAAATTATTTAATTTCCCACACACACACACTTTAAACTGGGTTTCTGGTGCTCAGAATGTTACCAAGAAAGGCAAAATTACAAGATGGCACCCTTGTTCTCTCCTCAAATGATAAAGTCAGAACCTGAACTGAAACCTCTGTGCGCAGAATTGAGTACAAAGAGGATACCCAGTAAAGGCTGGCTCAGTCTTGCCCACACTGCCCTTGACTATCCTAGCTCACTGTCCAAGCTATGCATCATTTGGGGTGGCTGCAAAACTCTATGAGGTTAAAGGGACACAGCAGATATCAACGTTCCCTTTTTTAATTAAAATCATCACCTCAAGTTTTGATAAATTGTGTGCAGTCTTTTTAAATGTATCAACACTGTGTCATGCTGTCAGATTCTCACTGTCTGCTTATTCTTGAGGGAAAGGAGTTATATTTCTTTATAGACTCTACTTAAGCCTACTGGTTTTGAAGGGCATCATGTGACCACAGTTAGAAAGGATGTAGCCCTCCAATAACATACATCTAAAACATTTGAAAATGAACAATGGCTTAACATCAATGTATTCCTTCGGAGTTTGTAAGCTGAACAGACTTCTGTACATCTTCAGCCACACTAGCAGTTAGCATTAGAGACAGCCAAGGGACAAAGGACAGCAGAGAAAAAGAGAACCATTCCTCCCTCTCCACAGATTTGTCACACATCTCCTCCATGCTCTTAAAATAAAAGTGAAATTTAATCTTCAAAATGAAAAAATAGACACATTTCTAATACCAAAATATAAGATTAAAATACTTAAAAATAAAATGTTAGTGTGAAGTAGGGCTTTTTTTTTACATCATAAAAGAAACATTTTAGACTCAATTTTCTTATATAAATCCTCCTTGCTCAATAATATTTACAGTTTTCCAGAGTAGCTTTGATGAGACACTGAAAGAGACAGGGAGTATCCATTCTTGAGATATGAAGTCAGACCTGAATGTGGACGTTGGACGCAGCCTTCATCAACCACAAACCTGTCCCCCAGTTCCAGAGGGGGGGGGGCACTGCATTCCCAGCCTTAAGATTTCTTTCATTCCATTGTCCTCTTATTGGGTGTTAAATTCTTTCCAAGAATATTCTACTTGTAAAAATTGTTTTATTCTAGCTACAAAACATTTCATTTCAGAAAAACCACATTTTTATATCCTCGTGTGAAATGCCCCCAAAGCAATCAAGATATGGAGGCAGCAGACTTTCAAGACATAAATCTACTCTGACGCCCCTCCAGCAGCCAGAGCACTTAACAGGATTACGTTATTTCATTATATTAGTTTGCCATGAGATGAAAGGCCAGAAGGCAGATAGTGATTAATAATCATTCCTGAGCTTCTAAAGAAAATTTAAAATGAAATGACTACTGCTTAAAAGAATGACTTCTCCGAGAACGCCCTTTCTGTTCCATTGATGTCTGTCCTTCCATCTATCTCTTTAAGGAATCTCAAGTAGACAACGCGCGAGAGGGGCATCTCTTTTAAGCCACCGAGAAATGTGATCTGATGGAATCTTCCCGTAACTCCCGATGTTTCCCGATGTTGCTTTCCTCTTGCTGATTCCGCCTCTCAATGGTTATTCTGTATTTCTTCCTGGGTAAAAGCAAAACAAATGTAATAATAAGACCTCACTTGACTATAAAATACTATGGTTCCTCTTACAAAGAGTGCCCTCCAGGGACATCTGGGTTAGGTTTGATAAATGACAAGTGACACAAATATGAAACCCTGTTCAGAGATTAAAGTCGTGTGCCCCAAGGCATTGTGTCCTTATTCAGGGAGGAAAATTGGCATGCTTTCTGAAATGCCACAAGAACAAGCCTCCCCCTTCTTCCCTGGGAGCCTTATCTGTTCTGCCCCAGAAGCCCTGCTTGACTCCCAGGATATGCCCCCAGATAAAGATCAGACCAAGTGTACTGTGACCAAAGGAACAGGAACACGATTGTTCCCACAAAGCGCCACATACACCCAGACTTACATCTCCATGCAAAAGTGAAGAAATGTTACAAATAAACCATGATGATTTACAATGCCCCCATGAATTCAACCACTGAAGATTACCAAAGGATGGGCCACCGTCACTGCAGCAAACGACTGGAACCGTGAACACATGCGCATAATTAAAAGTTTATGAGCCTTGACACTAAGCCACAACAGCAGCTAAACATATGACTTCTCCAAACACAGAACCCACTGCAGCCCGGGAGCACAGACCACGGGACCTCCTTCCAGCCTTTCAAGTGAGCACGGGCACTTGTTTCTAAACCAAAGAAAGACTGGGGATAGAAAGTTCATTCTTTGTCCAGATTTCCTCTTCATATTTGCATTTGATAGGTAGAAGGAATTTTCATAAATGGATCAATGATCCTGAGATCCCAGTCACTTTCCAGCAGGTACCCATAGGAATCAAGGACTCACTGCCTACCAGACCCAAGATCGAGCCAGAGAACAGCTTCGGTAATTTCACCACCATCCTTCTTGTTTATAAGAAGGGTGTGGGCAAATCACAAGGAGCATTATTGCAAAGACAGGAGACAAAGGCGAAAGAGGCAGGGTGAACCTTAACTCCATAAATGGTCTGTACCTGAAAAAGTAGAAGGCCATTAGCAAACCAGCACCTAGCAGGGCCCCCACAACGATTCCTGTCACTGCAGATTCTTCTAGGCCACCTGCTTGAAAAAGAAACATCAATAATCAGAGTTCATTTTGAGACATAAGTTAAAATACTTTGATTTTTGTTCATCTCCCAGCTAAAACTAATTTTCCTTTCTTTGTAATATATATATAACATATTGTAACATATTGTATATTATTTACATGTAACATTTATGTATTATATATATCATATGTAACATATAATGTAAAAACACATATGCATAATGTTCTGAGAAAAGGTTTTCAGAAAACACTAAATGCACCGTGACAGGAGAGTGAACAGAACAAGGTCAAAACAAGTTCAAAGTCGGGCCTGGGACAAACACTAGTCACCCTAGCATGTGGGGAGATGAGGCAGAAGGCCCTCAAGTTTGAGGCCAGCCTGAACCACAGAGCACAATCGGTGACAGGGAAGGAGAATGGAGAGAACAAAGGAGAGGGAAGAAAAGAGGGTTAGAGAGAATAATAAACCGAAAAAGAGACAGATTCAAGATGGATTTGATGAAAGCTGCAAACTGAAGATCTCACACACATCCATCCTGGTTTTGAGTTTAAAGTCGAAGATGCATGGATGGACAAAGGCACTGGCCCAGCGTTTCTGTCTCTCACAGGTAGGTGGTAACACTTCAAAGTGCTCAAAAGTTCCAGGGGAGACTGCATTGGGTCAGTATTCTGTTTTTAGATGTTCTCTCACCAAAGTCAGAGTTCCATCCCAAACTGTCCTATATAGCTTTGTGAAAATGTGAACCACTGTTTGAATTAAATCTTTCTCTGTAGGCTCTCCGTTCTCAAAAATCTCAACAGCTACTTTCCATGCAGGGTTTCGAATAAAGCCTTCGGTGCAAGGACTCCTTGGCTCCTCAGATCAAAGCTGGGTAAATCCCCTTTATGTGCTGGAAATGTGAGACTTGGTGAGTTGACGGGAGTCTCCTAGGGTCCCCAAACTGGCAAGCAGGAGAGTGAGATTTGGAATCCAGACCGGGCGATTACGTGGTCAACACACTTTCTCCTTCATTCTTTCTCATAACTATCACATGGATATAAATTCCTCATCGTTCAAAGATGGTCCTGAGACATAATGACCATTCATATAGTCACCTAAAATCACTAACTGGCCTGCAAGAGTGACATCACTTGTTCTTACTCATAATTACAAAGCCCCTCAAAGACAACCACCTCCCAAACTGTCTCTATTGCAGTGCTATTCATAAGAAGACTCACTTGCTTCTCTATCTGCACCCAGAAACTGACCGTTAATAATATAGTCAATACTTATTTACCACTTTGCAAGTTGTCAAGCATTTAAGGGCATTATGTTCCCCATCTTGAGGATTTGGAGGTCAAGTGTGAACTTTAAAATCAATAATGGAGCTTCTTACAAGAGATGAACAAGCGACAGCTATTATTTTTCATAAAAGTAGAAACCTCTAATAACTAAGAGACTGGAGTGAGAGCTATAAACCCAGGCAGAATATCCTACCATTTGGAAGAAAAGGATAAAGGAAAGGAATATGGAAGCGTCTGATGAAGGAGGAGGGTGGGCCATTTATGAGTTGTTTCCATGGTTTTGAAGACATCAGAAAAATGCATGGGAGCTCTCAGAACATGCGTTCTTGAGAGAAACATGTTCCAGACTCACATGACCCTGGGACTGGAGAAGGAGGACAGTAAATTAAGTCTCTGAACTTACATGATTTGCAAGGAGAGCTGTTGGTATGCTCCACGATTCTGCTCTCATCTATTCTCAATTTCAAAGGGCCCCAAGGATATTTGACATTCGATCGCATTTTGAACCGGCCTTCTTTTCCAAAGTAATCACCAATGACCTACAGAAAGGCAAAAGTCAGACAGATGGACGGAAGGTCAGGCCAAAGGTACCTCTTCCCACAGGAGGCAATCCGCTCACAGCCTTGCAGGCATTCTCCAAGACGCATGCCCTGATTTCTGCACATCACCACCTTCAGGAACTGACAGCAAGAGCTTCAGAAAAGCATGGGAAATGGGGGGAGTGGGGGAGTGGTCCCCCGCGGTGCACACTGTGACTGCCTGGCTCCTCCTGGCAGGAAAGAAAGCCAAGTCATGTAGGCTTAGAAAGGTGTGGACACAACAGACAGTGCCACCTGAGGGCCATCCGGAGGTCACAGCCTACCAATATATTTATCGGGTGCTACTGCATAGTGGGATTGATGAGTTGGTTGGTTGTCTGTCTGTCTGTCTGTCTGTCTGTTTGTTTGTTTCATTTCCCTATGAAACAATAATCTATAGATTTACAGGTTTTTCCCTTGCTCATTCTATAGGACCTTGTCTGGCCTTCTACCACAGAGCAGTCCACACTATCAGCCATGTGTTAGGCCCATTTCCCTTAGGGATATGAGACAGAGCCAATGCCACTACATACATACTCAACTTAAGCATGTGACAGGAGCACAGCCCACATTCCTCAGTTAGATTATATAAATATAAATATTTAGAGTAACAGCAAGATAACTTAGGAGACAAAGGCCTTTGCCTTAAGACCTAAATTTGATCCCCAGGGACCACATGTTGGAATGAGATAACTGACTCCTACAAATCATTGTCTGACCTACACACACACACACACACACACACACACACACACACACACACACATATGCAGTTTTCAAAAATTTGGAGTGCCACTGAGGAACTCTCTGAGCCTCCTTTGGTTAGTGCCATTTGTTCATTCATCTCTGATAAACTCATTTCCTGTGCTCTGCCATTTTCAGGCTGAACTCTGTTTAGGCTGTCACCTTGGACCCCTGAGAAATCATCACTCATTCATGATGTAATTGCAGGGTCCCGCTCCAGTTACGTGATCTGTCACACAAGCTGAGCTGGCAGTGCCTTCTCAGCCACAGCTTCTAAGGACTCTCCTCTTTTGTCTGGGCACAAACTTGTGGCTCCTAGGTGGCCTGTGACATTTCTCCTCCTTCCTGCCTGAGCCTCAGCAGGCCCTCATAGGCTATATCTGGTCGTGGTCAAAACAACCCTAGGTCATCCTGAAATACAGCAGCTATTGCTATGTGCTGAGCAAATCCCAGGGAGATGAGACGGGTTATCACTTCCCGCCTTCTCCAGAGAGAGAAGCTGGACTGCAGATGAGACCCACAACTTCGGGCAAGGGGATATGAAATCATTGAGTGAACATAATCATGAGACCAGTGAGAAAAAAATCACAATTCCCGTGTCATAGCTAAAGAAATTGAAGCAAGGGCTGGAGAGATGGCTTAGCAGTTAAGAGCACTGACTGCTCTACCAGAGGTCCTGAGTTCAATTCCCAGCAACCACATGGTGGCTCACAACCATCTGTAATGGGATCTGACGCCCTCTTCTGGTGTGTCTGAAGACAGCTATAGTTGTACAAATTATAATTGTATAAATGTATATAGTCATACATAAAATAAATAAATTGTTAAAAAAAAATGGAAACAAACTGAAGCAGAGAGCCCCTGCCCCCAGTGACCGTCACAGGCTCGTCTTCCATATGTGACAGACTTCTCTGTCGTGAGATTCCACCGTATTTTGAAATAGTAACACCTGCAAACCCGTAACAACCACTAGAAAATGAAATTCAGAAATGCAAAGGCCAAATAAGCTGCCCTTCCTCTGTCCAAGGATGCCCTTACGACCCAGTTCTGAGGAGAGATGCTTGACCATTTGGAAGGTCGGCTTTCTCTACCAGGAACACGCTCAGCACCGTGTCCTGCCTTCTGCCTGACCCCTCAATCATCAGTGAGCTTTCACTGCGTAGAGAGTGAAAACCTCTCGTTTATTTGAAGCATGCTTTGGACACCAGGACAAGGACACCCTCAGAGTCCCCGCTTATACAAGTCACCAAAAGCAGAGCCTTCTCTCACCTCTTGGGTACCTGCTTCGGTGTCCGTCATGGCAACCACGGAGAAGTCCCCGTACCGGTCCCCGTTGGCGTCTATGGACACCTGCCCGGCGATGCCTGCAGGAGAGGTAAGGGACTCTGAGTTAGAGACTAACAGTGCCTCTGCCTGCCAAGAGTACGAATTAATGGGATTTTTTTCAAAAAAAAAAAAAAAACAAATTCATGCCACAGGGAATCACATCAGACTGGGAGCATTTTTGTTGGCATTTGAAAAGACATTGTAATTTCATCTGTGTCTGCATTCCTAAATTCTTAACATTTCTCCATTTAAAAAAGAAAAGAAAAGAAATAAATGATCTTTAGGGACTACTTTAAAAAAAAAAAAAAAAAAAAAAAAA
>NC_034600.1:58338573-58344749 GCF_900095145.1 Mus pahari
CACACACACACACACAGAGAGAGAGAGAGAGAGAGAGAGAGAGAGAGAGAGAGAGAGAGAGAATAAGGTGTTGGTCCCCTGAGCCTCTCTACAACTGACTCTACAACAGGATCATGTTCCTACCAAGAGGATGTACAGATGCATGCATGAGATTAAACACTGGAGGCATCTGCAACAGATACTTAAGCGAGGCCAGCTGTTTTCTTCTACCAGTGCCCCTACTGCTATTATTACTCCTAACAGGTTGGGTTTAGCTGAAGTTCTTGGGGCCAGAAGTGTTTCAGATTTCAGATGTTTTCAATTGCTTGAATATTTGCATACACATAATGAGACATCTTGGGGGTAGGACACAAGCCTAAACACAATAAAGCTTCGTTTCATATAATGCTTGCACACATAGCCAGAAGGTAATCTCAATACAATATTTTAAAGAATTGTTTTGCATGAAACAATCATCCATTATAAGAAAGTTTCTATTGGACACGTGAGGAGATTTTTGAGCTTGGGATTTGGGAATGAAGGATGGTATTTTAAAGTTGCCATTATCATTACTGTGCTTTCAATGTCACAGAAAGCACCTGCCTGTGCTCAATCACTCCAGGAGACTCAGCACATCAAGGTGGAGTTCAGTAAAAGAGTAAGAATTATAAAATCCTTGTGAAAGTACATGGGAGGAAGCCTATGACTGAAACCACTATCAAGAAGCGTAAGTTACCAAATTAATTTACAAAGACCCCAAGGCAAGAAAAGAACCAGAGAACTGTGGAGTTTCTGATGAAGGGTGTCTGTGTTTATAACCAGTCAGTGAGATATGAAGCTGGATCAGGTCAGTCAGAACACAGAGGATCCACCCTCCTTGACTGGCACGATGGGTGCTCACGGCAGCCGATCCCTGAAAGGCCACCAGAGAACAGTGGCTGACAATAAATAGGCTGTTATTTCGTCTTCCTTCACTAAGCAGCAGGATGTGTGCACCAGCCCGGTTCTAATGAACAAAGGCCATTTATTTTCTTTGTGGGACAATTCTGTGTCGTACTTAATTGGTGCTTCCATTGACTTGACTCTCTCCAGAAGAAATGACTGCCCCAAGAAAAAGAGTGGCTGCTAAGAAGCATCCCAGGGGAAAGTTCCATCCTCTTGTGTGGTTTGGAGAGGCAGTCTTTTGGGTTGACTGTCCTTTGGGCTGTGGTTTGACGGTCCACTGATTTTTCCAGACTTTGGGTTACTTTGCTGGAAACAGAATAGAGGTACCATTCGTCTACATTTTTTGTCTGCTTAATACAGGCAGGTTGCAAAGGAGACACCTATTACCATATTGTGCATCCTTGGGGGGGTGTATAAAACTTCAAATTATATGCATATAGTTTATACACACATATATACATATGTAGATATAGATATAGATATAGATATAGATATAGATATAGATATAGATATAGATATAGATATAGATATAGATATAGATATAGATACAGATATAGAATTTCTTCCCCAAATATTGTGGCTCTCAGAAATCACTTGTCATTCTGTTCAGAGGTGTTTGGGAAGATGTGTCCTGCTTGAGTGTTTTGCAGAGTATTATTATAAGATGAAGTGGCCCTAGTAGTCCAAGACCTCATTACACCTCTAAGTTATTGCAATTCTGCCAGGAAATAGGGTGAGAACTCTCCGGGCGGCTGCTTTGCAAAGTGAGACTTCGCCCGGGACTGTCAGGCAGAAGGTGAAGTTGTCGAGCTGAGAGCAGAATTTTCCTGTATCAGCGGTGATTCTTTCCACCCCAGGTTCTGTTTGCCTAGAGTGGAGGGAGCTTGTCTCCTGTGCCACAGTCCTGTTTACTTTGTCCCCCTGACCTCTCACACAGAGGAAACACTGCTTCTTCTTGGACCATTTATTGCAGGTCTTCAGAGTTGATCATAGGTTTCATGGCAATAAAATCCAATTTTGTCAAAAAAACATCCAGGGTATTTTTTTCTCCTGACAACTTAATGGTCACTTACAGCAACCACTAAAATTAAAATTGTTTTTAATGTTAGGAAGGTTTGGGTTTTTCTTCACACATCTACTTTAGAGTTCTTTGAGGGGCTACCTTCAAATGCACTATTGTTTAGCAAATAAAAGAGACTCCAAACCGTTCAAATCCAAACTTACCTTGGCATCAGTCTTCACATTTTGGACACATAAGGTAATAGTTTTAGACTCAACTATACAGTTATTTATACTCTTGATGCATACTGACTGTGTAGACCTGGCCCTAAAATGGAAATATCAAGATGGTATAAGAGAAAATTTAGCGCATGTCTTGGCTCTAAAAAAAACTGTATCCAAGCCATTGTGGGCACCTGCCCTTCTCTCAACAACATCCTTCACTGGTACCTTTCAGCATCCCCAACTCTGGCTCCTGTCCCGCTGTCAGAAGACCAAGAACAAATGACCACCATGCCATGAGTAATAGCTAAGAATGGGATGTGCCTGACCAAGGTTGTGTCCCCACACACCAGTTTCTCGGTGTATTGTGCACAGCTTCTGGGAAACCCGACTTTGTCCTAATATGCCCCCTGAATTACCCTATTCGATTCCTGCTCCTCAGCTGAAGCAGGAAGAGGCAAAGCCAGTTCGTCCAGGAAGCTTACTCACCCCTCAAGCAACTACTTGTCTAAAATGAAAGCTGTCACTCTCCTCTAGAGTAGAACATGATGTTCACTGAAAATACCATAGAAAGCTAGCAGTAGTTACCATAGCTACGACCCCCATCTGGAGCTCCACTCCTCCCTACCGCCCTTCCCTTTAATCTCTGGGGATGAGCTGAGGCCATAAAACATGGAACATAGAGGGGACCATCCTGTACACCTCTCTCAAATGTACACTTGGCTTTGTTCTTGTCGCTGACATTTTTCACTTTTTAATGAAAAGTTGCACAAATAAGTATAAGCGTACTCCAGCCTACTAACGGGCTCACAGGACAAGCTGGCACAGTGCGGAACTGAAGAGAGGCTTTTCAGTCAACTTACTTTTCAGCCCCTTACAAAGCAAATGGGGTACTAAAGGGTGGCCTCTCCCGCTTCCTGTTTCCCCAGTCTGCACTCTGTGTTTTAAGGTTCTCAGAAGATGCTCACCAGCAAACTACAGGTTATGTGCCACAGAGCAGCCATTAAGGCCCACCATCTCCCTGGAGACCAAAGTGACTTTCGATTTCAGCAGGATTTTTCTAAGTTCATCAGTCTAGTCTCATTGCATCTTGAACTCTGGGTCCTATCACACTGTCCCATTTACATAGACCTCCCAGCTCCACAGTTGACAACCTCTTACCACAAACACTCAGACTACAATAAAATTGCTGCCGCCTCTACAGCACAGTGTCCTATAACAAAATGACTTCTGTCACCCTCGGGTCTCACTCTGCTGTCATGTTCAGAGTCCCATCCCTTTCTATATATCCCTATTCCTTTTTATTTTATCATCCCCGGAATGGGCTGTGTGTGTATTGCCTTTTCCCACACACACATTTGCACAAGAGAGAAACTGATTATGAGCAACAGCTTTATCCCCCGTGCTTCATCCCCCGTTCCTTGACCGGTGCCTGCTACATCGTAGACACCTGTTGGATGGATTGGGTGAATGAACATAAACTTGATGCCTGCTCTAGGAATACCTCAGACCAGTTTGGAGTGTCAGTGAGGTAAGTCTTACATACACTATTAACAAAAATAGAGATTAGCAGAATCTTCTGTAAGATGTTCGGCAAATACAGCAAGATTCTGCTGAAGGGACCCTGGTATAGCGGACTCTTGTGAGGCTATGCCAGTGCCTGGCAAACACAGAAGTGGATGCTCACAGTCAGCTATTGGATGGAACACAATGCCCCCAATGGAGGAGATAGAGAAAGTACCCAAGGATCTATAGTGGGCTGCAACCCTGTAGGTGCAACAACAATATGAACTAACCAGTATCCCCTGAGCTTGTGTCTCTAGCTGCATATGTAGCAGAAGATGGCCTAATAGGCCATCACTGGGAAGAGAGGCCCCTTGGTCTTGTAAACTTTATATGACCCAGCACAGGGGAAGGCCAGAGCCAAGTAGTGGGAGTGGGTGGGTAGGGGAGCAGGGGCGGGGGTGGGGTATAGGGAACTTTCAGGATAGCATTTGAAATGTAAATAAAGAAAATAATAAAATAAAATAAAATAAAATAAAATAAAATGAAAGATGTTCTGCAAATAGTCAACCCTGAAAACATACTTACAAGTAACGTTATATTGACTGGACAGACTGTGTGTGTGTGTGTGTGTGTGTGTGTGTCTGTGTGTGTGTGTGTACACATATGTATATAGATTCATACATACATATGCATGCAATAACAACTAGTGAAAATAATGAGGCATGAATGTGAAGAAGAACAAGAGGAGTATATATGATGGTTTGGAGGGAGGAATAAAAAAGAAATGTAATTATAACCTTAATTTTTTTATATTTGAAAAAGAAGCCATTTTGTTAGCAAAGGAATCAACAAAGCCAATTAAAAGAAAAAGAAGTTTAGCAATATTCACTGCACTTTATAAAGCACCAACATACGTTGAGCCCAAAATCCTTCACATTAGGAATGGTCTCTGTAGAGGCTGGAAAGATGGCTCAGCAGTTAAGAGCACGCACTGACTGCTCTTCCAGAGGTCCTGAGTTCAATTCCCAGAAACCATATGGTGGCTCACAACCATCTGTGATGGGATCTGACACTCTCTTCTGGTGCGTCTGAAGACAGCTACAATGTACTCATATAAATAAAATAAATCATAAAAAGAAAAAAAGGAATGATCTCTGTGAAAAATATTCACAAAACTTCAACAAGGCGAGCAAGAGCCTATGTCACCATATTACAGAATGACAAGAACAAAGCCAACTGAAGAATGCACCAGCCAAAGAGAGATTAGAAGCTGTAGCTGGGGGCAGCTGTAATCCATGTGCTCTGGAGGCAGAGAAAGGGAGGCTGCCTCACGTTTAAGTCCAGCCCAGTCTACATAAACAAGTTCCAGGTCAGCTAGCACTACATGGTAAGACCATGTCTCAAAACAAATAAACAAAAAGAATTAAGGAAAGTAGTGTATAACTATAATGCAGAAACGCATTTCTCATTTTAAAATGCATGAGACCTATGAGTTGCCTGTATGAATTTTTTGACATATAAAAAATAAAAGTGTAATATAACTAAAACCACAATGAAAAGTAGTATTATCAATGAGATCCGCTTTATAAATGTTTTATGGGGTATATAATGATGCTACCAGAAAGCATAGCACACCTCTAGACTCACCTAGGAAACGGCTGTGGGTAGCGATTGCACTGGGGAAAGGAGACTGGAATGAGAAGCCAAGCTTCCACTTTGAACTGTGTACCTTTGTATTCTGTTTAAGTTTCCTAGACAAGCATCGTCTCCTTTTTAATTGTCAACCTAGGTTCTTGGAAGGATGAGATGGTGTGCTTTTTGTTGACGTCGTTCTTACACTTTTCTGCTTTTTATTTAAGCAGGAGCTAATAGTCACTGTCTTGAAAGGAAAATAAGAGCCAAGGACCTAGACCGGCTAGGCAGCTCTCAGCACCAGGTTGGATACGACAGCTAACACCTTCCACATCCCACTAAAGCCAACACGGTCTGCTCATGGGGACGTACACCCAGGTCAACACGCTTCTAAGCCTGACTGCAGATCTTTCACACTGATGGTTCTATAGTGAATAATACTTAACGTTGAATGTGATTTTTAAATACACAGGGCTAGGTGGATGGCTCTGTCAGTAAAGTGCTTACTGTGTGGACATGGGGACCTGAGTTCGGACTCTCGTGCCCATGTAAAAATCTGGGCACAGTCCTTCAGAGCTGCGATCCTTGTGTTGGCAGAGGCAGAATTAGACAGGTCTCAGGGGCTTGCTGCCCAGTCTAGCCAAGCAGTGAGCTCTTGATTCAATGAGAAACTCTGCCTCAAAAACTAGGTTGTAGTACAATAAAACCTGACATGAATCTCTAGCTACACACACACACACACACACACACACACACACATATACACATACATACACACACACACACACATATACACATACATACACACACACACATACACACACACATACACACACACACATACACACACATACACACACACATACACACACACATACACACACACACATACA
>NC_034600.1:58345304-58362285 GCF_900095145.1 Mus pahari
ACACACACACACACACACACACACACACACATATCCCACAGTATACTTGTTGTTTAGGCAGGAACAGGACCATTTTTATTGCAGTAAAATTTGCTTAAACTGTGTCCACGTGCATTATTTGGCCTTATCTTCACAAGACTGTGTGACTTGAATTGACTTATTATCCATACTTTAAAAATGGAGAAAGCTACACAACTGTAGCATATAGAGAGGGCCTAGGTCAAACTTATACCGGCTCCTGATTTTTGGTTCTGTCTCTTCGGGTCCCTTGAACCCAGGTTAGTTGATTCTGTGGGTTTTCTTGTGGTGTCACTGACCCCTCTGGTACGATAAATACTTCCCTCTCCTCTTCCACAGGATTCTCTGAGCTCCTCCCAACGTTTGGCTGTGGTTCTCCATATCAGTTGCTAGATGATGGCTTTCTGATGTAGCTTTGTCTTCTTTAGGACTCCTAACAGTAGGAGTGGGGGCTGTCTATGACTCCTTTGCCTGTCGTAGGTACCCTTTTGTCCTACTAGGTTGCCTTGTGCAGCCTTAACTATGAGGGGAGGTGACTAGTCTTATTGCAACTTAATATGCCGTGTTGAGAGGCGCCTCTGAGAGGCCTGCCCTTTTTGGAAGGGAAATAGAGGAAGAAGGGAGATAGGGACAGGAACTGGGAGGGAAGAAACTGTGGTTGGGATGTAATATATATGAGACAAATTTTTTAAATGGAGAAAGAAAGACTCTAGAAAGGGTCTTAGTTGCAGGAGACAACAATCACAGAAGCAACAGCTTATTTGGCCTCTGTGCTGCTACCATGGAGACCAAATCAATCCCTACCTTCAAATGTCCTGTTCCAAGTCTGCTGGATGATTTTCCCCCCATCCTTCTTGCTGTAGCCAGCTCTGAGCACTTCATGTAAAGCCAGAACGTAGAGGAGGATGGCGTCATGGAACCCTTCAACAAACATGTTCACCTGCAAAGGAAACCCATTGGGTGAGTCTGAGACCCCGATGATTCCTGTTCATCAAATGATACAAGCAAGCAGAATGGTCCAACCTGAGTCTGGAAGATTGAGAGATCCATGACAGAAGTGGACAACGCTACCAAAAGTAACTACCAAGAGTCTTCTGTTTTCCTGGCATGGAGTGAGTAGGAAAAGCCCTGACTTTGGGGATTTACAGAGCTAACAAAGCAGTTCAGAAGGAAAAGAAATAGTTCTGTTGTCCAGATTAATCAGTCCAGGAACTTCAGTCCTTACAGATATGGTTTTTTCCATGCAATTAGCCTTCTACCCACATTTTCTGTCAGCTTCAACGTGACTCTGACTCCCCAGTGAAGTCGGCTCCAACTTCCACAGTCCATATGATGGTCTCTCCACACTCCTGAGTATAGGACACACCAGCAGACCAGTAGTCTGCTACTGGCAAGCTGAGGCAAGCTGAGGCAGAGAAGTCAAGAGTCTGAGGCCAGCCTATACCACATGGCAAGACCTTGTCTCAAAAAATATTAAAACAAAACAAAAATTTAGGCATCCGTTTGTTCATATGCATCAAAACTGTTGTCGATTGCCTATACTTACCAAAGATACGAAAATGAGCATGGTGCTTTCTGCCTGCCTAGGGAGTGGGGTCGGGATGTCTTCTGAATTGGCAAGAACACCTCAGCCTCTCCTTCCACCCTCTGTCAGACTCCAAGGACAGAAATGCATGCAGTCTTGACTATTGGTACATTCTGTCTGATCCCTGGCTCCAGAGAGATATCTCTGATTTCCATAAACTTGGTTTAATGAATGGAAACACTGGACACTGAATTTAGGGAAGTTGCTGCATTGTGTTGCATTTTGTTTCATCTGCATCCATGCGCATGGTGTAGAACCTTCCTCAAGGGTAATTGCCAGAATCATGGCACAAGAGCTTAAAGTGTTTGGTACATATCAAGCATTAGACAACTAGTTTTGTGAGCCACATGATGCTCTCAGTAGTGTACTAGGAGTCTTATTCAGGATATGGTAGAAAGACATAAAGTAGAGCAGTTAGTATTAGACATCAGGAAGACGATGGCGAAAGGCTCAACGGTGGTAAGCAAATGCTGATCTGAGCTTTGAAAATGAGCAGGTGCATGGAAGGAAGGTTGGATAGAATAATGTGGCAAAAGCTTACCCAGACCACTGCTCCATTAAAAGCAGCAACTGCCCTGCTGAGCTGAGGCCAGAGGATGAAGGCCACATGGGGACAGCCAGTGGAAACTTAGACCACTGGGATCAAGAGTCCTCCCCTGGGAGCTTGGCCTGTCCTTGGAAGGCACTTGGTAATTTGACTTGCCTTATTTCCTCCTTAGAAAGACTATGAAGTCCCTTTGGTAGGTCCTTCTTCCACATGTATACCATTACAACACGAACTCGAGTGAAATGATCAAAGACCATCTTGAAATGCTGGGTGATTTGAAAATGATACAAAAGGCACAAAAATACTCATCCCTTGTTTCAAGAGTCAGCGTTAATGACAGAAAGCCAAGATTACACGAAGAATTGAACATTCCTCAGAGGATCTGGGAGGTGCTTGTGTGAGAAACAGCCTGCCCTGTTCTTCTAGAGAAGAACCCACAGGAAGAACACCTCCACTGACCTTCTGTATGGCCCAACTCAAGGGCATAGTCAAAGATGGCATCTCCCGGTTCAAAGACACACTCTGTGAATGGTATCACCTCTTTCACGGGCACACCCACAGAGGGCAGCTCAACACCTAGCTTCATTTGTCCTTATCCAACCCCCTCCTTGAGTCCTGTTTTGCATCATAGGACCAAATATTTCAGATTTGCCAAAGCCCAGAACCTGGGCTGCTCCGGCTTTGCCTTGTGTAGCTGTGTGCTACACAGTTCTGGGCCTTCAGTTCCTCATCTTAAAAGTTAAAGAAACAACAGTGCCTTCCTCCTGGGATTGCTATCAGGTTAATAAATGTAAAAGTCTTCACACAGCTCCTGTCACCATCACCCCATTAGCTTTGATTGCTGCAATTGTCTAGAGATGAGAAGTTTGAAACCCAAGGATTCTGCTTAGCTTCTATTCCAAGGAACAGTAAGCTCCTTATCCAATAAGCAACCACTTGTATTGACCCATTTTATTCTTGATGGAAAGTAGGGCTCCTCGTTCACACCCTGGTGCCCCAGACAGATCTCTTATAGCACCATGATCCTCATACCACCTAGTAGAAAGCACTGTCCAAATTTGTCTATCCCACTGACCCTCAGGGCACATAGGATGGGCTCAAGGTCAGAGAGATCTTGTAGTTGGCAACTAGCTGGAACTATAGTCCACTCCTAAGTGGGACTCCTCACTCAACCCCTCAATCTCCAGATTCCTCATTTGTGAAGTACAAGGCTTAATTTAGCACTGGATCGCCTCACAGAGATTTTTCTGGGGATTAAAATGAAACACTCACGGAAGTTCCTGAGGCCAGGGATGCCTTGGGTTCTTGCTCTTAGCTGCCAAGCTTAAGTCTCGGAGATACTGTTTTCTTAGGCAGAGAAGGCTATAGAAATAACATCTACCGGTCAAAGATAATTTTCGGCTGCCTTGAATATGCTAATTTAATTTTCCAAAGGAATACAAATTTTTCACTTAGACCATGAAGTCATCATGATTTGAGAAAGCATGCATGCTGATGAATTTTAACAAGTAGAGCTTAGCTGTTAAATTTAATTCTCAAGACATAGCCATGCTTCCCCTATGGGTCTATCTTCTCTTTTACAACTTTAAAGAAATACCTTGCTACAGGGAAAAGGCATGGGATCCTATTTGGAACATGTTAGGGAGGTAGGGCCTCTAAGTTAGAGCACTAGACTTCCCGCATCTTCCTGAGGGGCGATCAGCTCCTAACTGTTGGCTTCTGGAGAAGGAATTGTGTTCTTCAATGGCACAGCTTGAGGAGTGCCATCGTTTTGCTCAGTCTTCTTGAGTTTTGTTCTTGCGTGTAGCACTCTGTAAATCCCTGCTCCTGGGCCCCCTATGGCACCTCTGTTTAAATTATGACATGAGTTCTAGGGCCTCACCCTGTTTACTGTGTCTGACTCCTCCTTTTCCTTCCCGTCCTCATCCTCTTCTTCTCCCTCCTCCTTTTCTTCTCTTCTTCTTCCTCCTCTTCCTCCTTCTATCCCCCTCTCTAAATCCTCATCCAGAGACTCCATATTGATGTTAGCCATTGAAGGCCTGGTCATACACCTTAGCACCATGCCCTATCTGTCCCTTTCCATTCCTTCCTTCTTGAGGCATTCTGTCCCATCTTCTATAGGAAGAACAATCACCGGCTAAGAAAGATGAACTTGAATTGGTTTTGACCTAACAAGTTTGATGCCAAACAGGGCAGGCTCTGGGCATAAACTCTGGTCTGAAATCTCCTTCTATCTTGATTTCCAAGTAGATTGCAACAGTTACCTCCTTAAAGTGGCGGAGTGTCTCCCTCTCTTGCCACAATTAGCAGAAGAGATGCTGACCCCAGTGAAGCTGGCACCCTGGCCTTCTGCGGAGGAGGTTTCATCGCACCTACCTCATAAGCCCTCGAGTCAGGAGCAAACCCCCAGACACTGTCTTTTCTCACGGAGAACATTCTCACTCTCACACATGGTTTTTAGTGGGAGGGAAGCCCGTTAGCACATTACAGCCACCGAAAATTGCAAGTGCAAATTAAGGAGAAAAACAATGGGGGGGGGGGAGAAGATGGTATTAAGTTGTATTAGGGACACTTTCTTTTGGATTGCCCAGCTAGAAGGGGCCAGATTACTTGGTGTGCCTCCCTGTCTCTGGACAAAATAACACTTAAACCTCAAGGTCCTGGCTATGACAGATCATACTGTTGTTACCAATCACCAGAAATGGGATGCCCTTAACTAGGCAACTTGTTTGAGTGCTCATCATCTGTTTTAGTTACCTAAGTACCCTGACAAGAGGAGCGGAGGGACAGAAAGGCTGGTCTTGCCTCACAGGTCAAGGGAGCAGTCAACACAGACGCTAAATCCTGGTAGCAGCAGCTTGAGCTGGCTACTCCCACTGCATTGCAGTCGTCAGGAAGCAGAGAGCAGCGGATGCTTGTGTAAGCTAGCTTCTTCCTTTTGACACAACCCAGGATCCTAGTTCAGGGAAGCTGCCTTTCGCATAGACACTCCTGCTTCAATGAGACAATCCCTCACAGGCATGTCTAGAGACTTATGTAATCTAAATAATCCCTTGGGTGTGCCCAGGAGGTTGTCTCCTCTGAGCCTTGAAAGTTGACAACCAAAACCCACCATCATAACATCCTTTTAGCCAGAAAAATCCTCGCTTAGCATCATTTGCTGAGCTCTTAAATTCCTACGTGCAGCCGATCCTGGGCTAGATAATGAAGACGCTGCATTATGAAAACATGGCCATTTGCAATCTCCACCGGACAGCATCACTGACCCATGCAGACAGGCTGTACACATGAAGTCACAATGTGACCTCTTGTCTGCCACATTCTCTCTCATGGAGAAAACCGAATAAAAGTGATCATATATTTTTTTCCTTTTTCAAATGAGCATATATGACAGGTGGCACTCTTGCATGGCCCCCTCTGTTACACTGCACAGTATCTTCCCCCATTTCTCCCTGGGGGAGGCAAATTCCTGTGTAGATGAATTGCTCAATGCTTGTAAGTAGAGTGTGCTTCAGATGCCCTGTATCATGAGAGGGACCTGTAAAAAGGGGGTGCCTGGATACCAGAAAAGCCCACAAAGCTCTCAGGTGGAGGCTGCTGGGAGAATGCTCCCGAAGGGGAATGCCAAGCTGGACCGTCCTGGGGTTTTGCTTGTGGCATTCACATAAAACCAAGCCTGTCACACAGTGGTTCTATCTTCCTTACCACAAACCGTTGGTTCCCGATGCAAATGAGGAAAGCTGTGGGTGTTAATTTCTCAAGAGTCTCTGAAAGAGACATGCCTTCTAACCCTCTCATTCAGCTGAAGATCACATAAGGAAAGAGTGGGATTTCGAAAGAGTGCAAGTTAATGATGAGCCATGGATTGCTCTCTCCCCCTTCAGAGCTAGTAGTGGCAGCACCGACTTGCCAAATGGGCATAGTCAGACCTTGGAAGTGAATCTTGTCTGAGTCCCATGTACCTGCTGTATGAAGACAGCAGGCATCAGGAGTGGCTTGGGAATGCTACACGGGTAGCTCCAAGGCCCAAGATAATTCTACATTTGTTAAACACTTAACGTATCCCTTCTGTACTTTACACTTTAAATACACATTAGCTGGGCCTGAGAGGATGGCTCGGATGCAGTGCTCGCTATGAAGTGTGAGGACCAGAGTTTGGAGCTGTAGAACCCGCATGAACGCCAAGTGAACGTGGTAGCTCACCTGTGCCCAGAAGATGGAAACAGCTGTACTCACTGTTTTGGAAAGCTCTGGGTTTAACGGAGAAACTCTGCCTCGATGAATAAGATGCGGAGCTACTAAAGAAGATTCCGCCATCAACCTCGGGCCTCTCCACACATGTAATATACACATATGCAAACACACATGTCTACCTCCATGCTTTATGATAATGCACAAACGTGATTTATGTATTATCAGTTTTCATTCAATTTCCCTATGAGTCATAACATTAACAGTCTATACCCCGGCAACAGTCCAAGGGTTACCACACTCTTCAATGTCTTATAAAGAGAGGTCTCACTTTTACAAACCAAGGCTCTTAATCACTTGCTGACATATTTTAGCCTTGGGGGAAGTTAATCTAAACACACCGCACCTTTCCTGAATTCTGAGAAAACAAAGCACGTAGCTCTTGGAAAGTCAGACATCTATCTTATCAACAGTGGAGCTAGGGTTCCCAGCCTGTATCTCTGCACATAGCTAAAATATTGCTGTTGCTTCTAGCATGGGAGATCTCTTCCTTCTTAAACTGACTTCCTCAGCGTAGGATTTGTCCCTAAGTTGTCCAGACAACGGTCTCCATCCTGAGCTTAGCTTGTATCAATTCTATGGACTTGTAAGCGACTTTGATCATGTAGCCCAAAGAGTAGCTGTTGGCAGACAAGAGGACTTCTTCTCCCTCATCACCTAGAGCAGAAAGGTTTAGAAAAAAAAAATATGTCTCTGCAAGATCATAGAGTTATGCCCACATTCATCATGACAATATAGACCGGGGAATTCAGAACTGGCACATGGAACTCACTGACATGAGCAAACACCAGCAAGGAAATCAACCCAGGAAATCTCCTGAAGAAGGCAATCAATGAATGGGACTCAAGGGCTAACACAGAGCACAAGTGTCGATGACCTTTTTACAAACTTCCAGTGCTCACGTGGGGAATTGCATCTTTAGGTATGTTTGCCCTTTGAATATAACACACACTAACAGAGAGAGAGAGAGAGAGAGAGAGAGAGAGAGAGAGAGAGAGAGAGAGAGAGAGAGAGATTTACAGATGTATCTCATCACCCCTAACACTGGAAACCTTATTTGAAAAGGGATATCCATAATGATGTAATTGTCACTAGCTTTCAGATGAGCGTGTGAGTGACATCTGTCCTTAGCCTTGATAGCTCGTTTATATGCGTGTTTATGTCTCTGATCTGGTGATTCAATCCCCATATGCCTATGCAAAGACCAACGTGATCTGTGTCCTTTTCAAAGGGAGGACATTCACGTGGGCAAAGACATGAATTGAAACTCGACAGAAGGGAAGGTTCAGACAACAGGTGACATGCAAGACACCAGTGACAAAGACAGCAGAAAAAGAAGAGAGGAATCACCAGGGCAGAGGGAGACAGGAAATTCAGAGAGAGAGATCAAGGTTGAATGTCAGGCCCCCACAAATAATCACAGAAGGCTCTTTCCAAATGCTATAGGTCTTACAGTTTGGAATCTCCCCTTCCCTCCCTCCTTCAGCCTAGGTCTATAATAGCTTTCCATCTTATAGTTTTTCCATGACCCCTCTCTTCCTCCTCCATACCTGCCCCTTTACAAAAGTACCTCATTTAATTCCCTTAGGCAGGCCTTATCTCTCCTCTCAGCATGCTCATAGATACACTCACTTTGAGGGATCAGCTCACACTTGATCTTACAGACACCTCCTCCAGCCACCCAAACCCTCCTATCCACTGCAGCTGCACTTAGCACAAACTTGAACCACTTCACTCATCGATCTCTTTTGTATATTTGCTTGGCTGCATACCTAGACATTGCACCACTCCTGAGGATACCGGCCATATTACAGGTACATCTCTTTTGGTAGGCCCAAGGCCCTGGCATCGGATAGAGAAACTTCATTTGATTAAATTGGCCTACCTGTCACCTGCCACTGCCCACCACCCTCACCTATGCCTGCCTCTAGCATCTAGATGCCGCCATCTTGGTTATTTGCTAACCCTTAATCTTCTGTAAACTAGGGGAAGAAATCCCAGCGCTTGTCACAGGGATATTTTAAAGGAGGGTGAAACAGGTATGGTATCGCATAACCATAGTCCCTGTGACTCAGGAGATCCAGATCACTAAAGATCACATGCCTGAGGCCAGTCTGGGCAACACTGTGAGATCCCATCAGAACAGAAATGGGATAAATGGATTCAAAGAAAGGATTTGAGGGCCTCTCCCATGATAAAACCAATACATTACACTATGTCTTAGCTGTTCAAAGGCCTTCTTTGGGCACTGTTGGCTGAGATTGCTGTAACGTGGATTCTGCACCTACTGTTTAAGGGCAAGACTGCCAGACCAACGTGGGGAGGGCGGTTTGTACTGCAGCTGGTGATCTCAATCAGTGAATTGGGACTAAATAGTTGCTTCTGAGATCTTCTCCATCAAGTTTGCTACCAAACTAATAAAACTGAATTAACTATTCTTGCCTTCCTAAGAAGCTCAGCGTTCTACATTTTGGAAATTATGTATCAATGAAGTTAAAGAATTATTGGCAACTTCAGGGCATAATATATTTTTATCATGTGCCTATAGAGTGAGATTTGTGTAAAGATAGTCAGAACATTAGAACAAAATAGATAATCTAAAATACACACACACACTTACGCAGTCTTCTGAGTTTGACTGAGACACCTCAACAGGCGAAACAAAATCTTTTCGGCATATGGAAGGACTACAGAACACAATGGGGAAAGATTCAAGTTTGACTCTCAAATCACAGCAGGTACAAAAACTCACTTGAGATGACTCATAAGCATCATCCTGTCTAAAACTTTTATAAACTCTGGAAGAAAATGGAATATCACCGAGATTTTGGCACTGGCAAATTTTTGTTAATGAGAAAGTACAAGGAGCACTGAACATTACAAAGTAAATAGGCTAATGTATTCCACTCCTACAGAAGATTCACTCCCTCTAATTTGACTTTGTAAGCACATCACAGACTGCCTCTAATAAACACTATGTTTTAGCTGCCAATAAAATAGAAAATGCAATAATAGATAATAGTTACAAAAACTTGTAAATTGTCATGAATCTAGGAAAACAAGGCTTAATCTCATTAAATTATCTGCTCCTTAAGTCAGCTCTTGTTATTTAAGAACCTGCCATGATGCATTGAGCCAAGACCCAGAATTTAAAGAGCATCCTAACCAGATACTGTCCTCAAGAAACAAAGACATTAGGAGTCTGTGTCAAGTACCACAATCATGGGATAGAAAGGCCTTCACCCCACCCCCTGAGCATCATAACTACAGTTAGGGAGGTTGGCCCTGACTCCCATTCTTCCTCTGCGCCCTGTCTCTGTACTCACAGAGGCCATTTCAGTGTCCCCATGTGTGACCCACTCACTCAGCATCATACTCCATGAGTCTTCAGTTGTCATCATTGTCCTGGGTCCCCTCAACTCACACACAGCTACATACTCCAAAGGGATGCTTCTCCAATGTTTTAATGCATATAGTTTGCCTAAGATCCTTGTTCAGAAAAAGACATTTTGATTGATCAAGAATGTGGAACTGAAACTCTAACTCTCCTCCATCCCATAGTCTCTGAAATGATGCTACTGATACTGATGCTTGCAAAGCTAACCAATTTATCATCACCTGGAACTCTCAAGTCCTGGGACTAGTACAATTCCCTGTCCCCCCATACTCTTCGGCGTGCAGAACAAGCTCTTTGGACTTGGACTTCCCTCATCCTCTGGATTTGGCTTCAGAGCTCTGAATGGAGCCATCTTGAGGAAACAACCAAGTAGGTAGATGAAGGTCATTCAGGTCCAGGTGCCAATGGGAAACTACAAAAAGAAACCTGCCTGCCACTCAGGGGACAGGATGCAGACGGACACACAAATTGGATGTCATCTATGGACAGACAGTCACCCCTGCCTACAGATGAATGCGCAGGCTATACTCACATGCATGTACGTGCACACACACACACACACACACACACACACACATACACACAATGTGTTTAGAGACAAAGGGGCCAGAGGAAGAAACTTGTGAAGCAGCAATATTTGTGGAGCAAGTGGCGAAGAGAAATCGTGAAAGAAGACTTGACACAGAGATGCAGTTAGAGAAACTTGCACATGGTGGCATTTGGACAGCCAGAGCAGGAGCAAGTTTCCAAATGAGAAAAACATCTTTCCAAATAACTCTTCTAAGGAGGCCCTCCACTTGAACTGTTACTTCATTGCCCACCTCCCCCCAACTCCTCTCCCTACCTCTACCCAGCCATGTCTAACACATTCCACCTCCTAAGCTTATGTCCCCTTTATTTGTCTCACATAAAAGGCTCATTGTTCCTTACCCATCAAAAGCCACCTGTACAGGCACTAAGCTGTCCTCAGAGTACCTAGGACAAGACTTTACCTCAAAGAGAAGCTTCCTAAGTGCCTGACAGTGTCCACAGAGGCTCAGTTAACAAACACCTTTCAACGCAACTGCGTATTCCAGATGTCACATGGGTCAATCGAGTGGTCACTACAAGGGTACCACGGACTTAGAGGACACCAAATAAGACAGCCTTCAATCTGGTCAATCCAAGAAGTGGGCAGAAGGCTGCCATAAAGATGCATCACCACCGAGTGCAGAAAAGGAGATGTCTAAAGATTAAGGTCTATACTATAACAGGGGTCAAGTTACTACATTAACGTGATCCACAGGACTTCTTAATGAAAAATTCCAATCTCTTTAAGATCTTTAGGATATAATGGAAGTACATATATCTGACTTCAGTAATTTCATAATCACTCCCCATAGAGATAAACAGAGTGGATGAGGTCATTGATAAAGCTCTCAAATTGAAGCCAACGTCATAGGGTTATAACAAAAATAAAGTCCCTACTTCAAAATCACAATCCATGGGGCCAACATTTTTAGATTGTTGCCAAATGAAACAAGCTTGATCCAGTGGAGGACTAGAATGTACAGACTAATTCATAATAATATCCCAAAGCTCAACCCACTTTCAAATTTCAAGCTGGTTACAGTGGTTGAATCCTCAGTATTATTTTTATTCTGTTCTTCTTATTTACAATGTGCTGAACCCCAGAAAAGATGTCACTTAAAACTACTTCTACATGACGCCCGCAGGCCCTGAGGGGTTCTACTTGCTGCTGCTGGGCACCCTCACCCAGTGCACTTAAAGTTATAAAAATCCCTTTTTTCAATCTTTTTTTTTCCTTGACTTCCAAGAGTGATTTGATATGATTTTTTTTTTTTTTTATCCATTTAACAGATTAGAATCTCGGGCACACGGGTGCCCTTGTGCCACTGGTTGTAGTAATGGTCTTAGCCTCACTTCTGTTCCTGTGATGAAACACCCTGATAAAATCAAAGTAAGGGATAAAGGATGGCTTAACTCAGAACTCTAGGGTGTGGCCCACCAGTATCAGGGATGTCATGGTGACTGGAGCTTAAGAAAACTGACCGCATTATGCCCACAGTCAAAAGAGAGCAGCAGACACAGGCAGTCTGGTGCTCAGCTCAGTTTCTCCTCGAGGTCACACAGTCCAGGACCGGGAACTGGTGCTGTTTGCGTTTCTAGCTAGCTCCCCCCACATCAATTAACATGACGGAGAAAGTCCCTCAGAGGCATGCCCCTAGGCCAACCCAATCAAGACAACTCCTCTCTGAATCTCCCTTCTCAAGTAGCTCTGCATTGTGTCAAAACACCAATTAAAAATGACCACCTCCCCCATCAACTGACTTTTTAAAAGTAGTCCTTCTGCTCTTTGGGATTATAATTCTGTCATTTCCCTGTTCCCTTTCTTCCCTCCAAACCTTTCCCTAAATTCCTTGTCCTTTTTCAAACTTACGGATTCTGTTTTCATTCATTGTTGTTACATACCTGTAAGTAAGTGTGCATGTATTCCTAAGTATAGCCTAGTCGGCCTATATAATGTCACTTGTCAGTGTATTCTCAGGGATGACCATTTGGTGTTGGAAAAAAAAAAAAAACGATAGTTGTGCTCTGCCCTAGGGAAGGCCACCTCTCCCACTCTCAGAACTCCTTAGATGTCTATAGTTCTTTGTATAGGGCTGAGATTTCTGGACCTCTCCCAACCTCTTTTTTTGTTTGTTTGTTTTTTGGTTTTTTGTTTGTTTGTTTGTTTGTTTTGTTTTTCGAGACAGGGTTTCTCTGTGTAGCCCTGGCTGTCCTGGAACTCACTCTGTAGACCAGGCTGGCCTCGAACTCAGAAATCCACCTGCCTCTGCCTCCCGAGTGCTGGGATGAAAGGCGTGCGCCACCACGCCCGGCTCTCCCAACCTCTTTTACATTAACACGGATCAGGGATCATTGTGGAAGAAGGCACAGGAAGATCCCGAGAGCCGGAGGAACAAGGAGCTTGCTGTAAGATTATATCTCCCAGAAGACACACAGGCATCTCACGAACACGGCTGTCTCAACCAGAGCTGAACAAGGTCAACCAACACTATCGAACCACTCCACGACCTTGGGCTCTCCCAGCTTGTGTAGCCATGAAGACAGCAGCAGCAAGGAACAATGGCCTCTAACCAGATCTCTGGCCTATAGTTGCAAACCCCTGTGGATACACTCAGCATCCAACATCAGAATCCCCTGTTAGCCACGTGGCTGGGGAAGCTGAACTTGGCCTCCAAGCCGGAAGGACGTCTGCACATGCGTCATTTCCTTCTAGCTCCTGCCAAGTGACTTGCGATCCAGGGTTATTCTGCTGTGACACTGAGTTAAAAAAATCAAACTGTCCTGTAAGAAAAATTAAATTATGACAGCACCGTATTTCTTCCTCTAGCCCTTGGGTGACTTCATGGGTGGCTCTACTACCACTGCTCTCCTGGCATTCAAAGAACATTCTCTGGCAACACAATACCAATACCACCTCAACAGTCATTCACCTCAGGCCTTCCTTTTCTGGGTTCTCCCTTTAAACTCAGGCTCCTGGAGGAGCTAACCTACAGCCCCAACACCACTGTGTAAAGAGTCCTCGGTGAATGAAGAGGGGGCAGCAGCGAGACCCCCAGGTAGACACAAAGCCTTTAGAAGGGATCAGAAATGCAGGGGGGGGGGGGGGGGGAAGCAAGCTGAGTTTCGGCCTCTGATATTTCTCTCCAAAGCCTTCACAGGCTCACAAGTGCAATTCTTCAGCCTCAGGCACATGTCCTTCCTACAGGTCAAACTGGTCTTGGGCCAACAGTACGGAATTGAGGTGGCCACACTTCTCTGAAAATAATTACATCGTATTTCAGATGTGAGGAAGTTGCCCAAATGAGCTGCATGCCCTTAACAGTAGCCTTTCAGTTGGGGGTGGCTTTGCATGCATGGTGCCATTTTGCTCCTGCATACTTGAGAGTGCTATCGCCTTTGCTGCAAACCTCTTTGTGTCTCAAGTTAGTTGTATTGTCACAAACACTAACAACAGCACCAAACGCAGGTTGCTCCTCAAAGGGATGAGACAGGATGCCTGGCTTGGAAACCCTTTTGCATAAGCCCTGTGCCTCTTTGTATTTTCACACTATGCTAAGTCAAAGGTTTTTACAGTTAGAAAGCCACACCTACGGATGTGTAACAATCACAGGCAAATGAGCGCTTGCTTATAATCAAAAATGCTTTAACCCAGAATATTACAACTTCTTCGAATAGCCTATTAGTGCTATTTAACACTATTTAAAAGTTGCCAGAATAATTTAAAACAATTTCCCCCTTTAAGAAAATGAAAGTGATTTTTTTAAGTTCAATATCTTCATTTAAGCGTTTTGAAGGCCAGCCAATATTTCTTTAGCTAGCAAAAACCCCTTGCGATGCCTCTGTCCCCCCTTCTTTTTTTCCTAATAAAATCCCCCATCCATTTTCCTAATAAGACTAACCTCATTAATATGTTTCCACGAAGGCTCATCATTCTCGTATTGTTAAGACCAACCTGCGGTTTGATTTTATTCTCACAAATAAAATTAGCAAGGACCTCCTGCATCTGAAAAGGCTTTTCATTTGGACAAACCATCCCTGGCTGGTTGGGAGAAGACAAGGTGGGAGGTGAGGAAGAGAAGCTACAGAAGAAGGGGAACCCCTTCTATTCTGATGCAGGCCTTGCAGAAAGGCTTGACTGCTCAGCGTGTTGCCAGAGTGGACCAAATCCATTCTGCATCAACTGCATCCTTTTCTCTTTCACTGGTTTTGCTGAACACCTGACTTTTCCGTTTTTCAACTAAGAAATTTTGGATCTAATTAAATGACTTGAGACAAGAGGAGAGTGAAATGCCTCTCTAAGATTTTATTGATGATCGATAATTTTTCAACTAATGTCACGGAGCTTCTGTGCAAAAATTGTAACAAAACACAACTGAGATTGAATACCATGAGAGAAATTACAGTATTACTTTTCAACACTTTAAATGTCTCAATATGTCACACCTAACCTCTTTAGACAATTATTTATTAAACCTTGTCTCTCTCAAATCCTATGCCTAGATAAGCTGCCCCACCCCACCCCACATGCATTTTGTAAGCATCAAAGGGAGACGTGGGGGTAGGAAGCATGCTCCCGCAATACCCCGCCCCACCTCCTCTGCAACACTGCCATGCATCAGACTCCCCCACAGTATTTGTTTAAATAGTCAAATGTTCAACTTTTAAAGAAAAAGAAAAAGCAAGCTATGGGTGGCCTGCTAACCACAAATGAGCAAATGCCCGAAGTCATAAAAATCCCCTCCTGCTCAGAATACCTGCTTAGAAATACAAAATGGTGTTTACCAAATCCTGCCCCGAGTTAAAAACAGATGACACTAAAAACTGAACTTGAGACCACAGCGCACCAAGATCCAGAATTGTCTTTTTTTTTTAATATGCACTATACATTCTTTCCGATTTTTTTCTCTTTTAATGTTCAGTTGTTTGTTTGTGAGGGGACCCACGCAAGCTACGCTGCCCATATGGGAGTCGGGGCAATTTGCAAGAGTCAGGGTCTCTCTTTCCACCAGGTGGTTCTAGGGCTCAGACTCAGGAAGATGCTGTGGGTGAAATTTATCAGAGAAACCCTGGTCCATTCTTTAGAATTGGGCCTCAATTCTACATCTACAAGCCTTGAGGTCGTGTCTCTGTAAAACAGACGCAGAACACTGCAGTTCCTTAACTCTTCGAGTCCAGCAGTTGGGGCTTGCCTTTACAGTTAAACAATATAGGGTGGTGACCAGCTTAGAGCTAAAGAAAAGCTGGTTCTGTATACTCTAAATCTAGAATAATATTTCCAAGAAGTGTTTCTGATGTGATATTACAAACAGCAGAATACTCTTATGTAATAAAATTCTCCTACAGTGTGTGTACTCGTGTGTACTAACCTGCGCTGGCCTGCACATGTGGTAACTCGGAAGTAATTTTACAGTAAAGAATGAACAAATTCCATACAGGTGATGACAACGACACTCAGCTTTTAAACTAAGACTTGTTAGAAATGACTTGGAGCTTTGAATAGCAGAGACCTAAAAATGAGAAGGCCCGGTTAATATCTACAGTTGTTAAGCGGAGAAGTCAAGGAACCTGACTGAGGGTTTTCTCGGCCTGAACCCACTGCACTCGTCCAAGATTGGAATCCTTCCTCTCAGCCTTCAGCGCTGGGATAACACCCTGTACATCTCAGGGTTAGAAAGGGGGCGGCCTCTGCTAGCTCAGGTACTGTTGGAAGGAAGACGCTCTACACTTAGGTATTCTAGGTGGGCTGATGTTCCCATGTGTCGTGGGGTTTGTTCCCGCGTTTGTTTGTTTGTTTGTTTTTTTAACTTCACAACATGGCATCTAGAAGGGATATACAACTTCTACATCACTTTAACCTCCCAGGACACAAACATCTCCGATGCTTGTACAGAACTACGCCAGAATTAGCATTCGTTAAGTGATCTTATCTCAGCTTTTAGAAAATATACTTTAAAGCTTAAAATTCTACTTCTACAGGCAACAGGATACATGCCACTCCTACACATGAGCCCCAAAGGGGGAGGGGGTGTTAAAATGAATCCAACATAAAAGCACCAATAGAAGGAAGAATCCAGTCTTGAACTTAAAACAAAATAAAATATAGTGTGTAGATATATATACATATGTGTATATATGATGAACCTGTAAAGGAGACAACTCTTTCTTGCATGAGCTATGGGTATGTGTGTTAATTATTGCCTGTGTACACTTGCTCCTGAAGAGTCTAAGAAGTGGGCCTGGGGAGATGGTACAATGAGTAAAGGCACTTGCCACACAAGCCTGACGGTCTAAGTTCACATCTCTTGAACCCATGTAAAAAAGCTGGATGCAATCTTTAACACCAGTAGTCCTACCACAAAAGGGAGGCAGAGACCAGACAGCTAACCACCCAGAAGTGAATGAGGCATCTAGCCTGGGGTGTACAACCAAGAGCCAAAAACAAAAGAGACCCTGTCTTAAAACAAGATAAAACTCAAGCACCAGTTCCCAAAACGTATCCTATGGCCTCTATGTCTATGATGTGGCATGGACACATATATATTCAGATACTCTCTGTCTTAGTCGGGGTTTCTATCCCTGCACAAACATCATGACCAAGAAGCAGTTTGGGGAG
>NC_034600.1:58363210-58375886 GCF_900095145.1 Mus pahari
ACACACACACACACATACACACATATATCTGCCATAAAAGATATCAACACCATTGTATACTTGTATAGAGATTCAACAATCAAGGCAAGGTTTCTCATGAACCATACACTCCCTTTAGAATCCCCATAAAAAGATAAGTGGATTTGTAAGTTATAAGCCTGGAAGTCTAGCAAGTACAGGAAGAAAATTATAGATGGAAACATAAAGTTCTGGATGTGGGGAAAGAAAAACTGGTTAATAGGCCTAAGAAACCAAAACTGCAGAATGCATGGGAGTATGGTAAGGGGCTCTGGGAAGTACAGGCACTGGAGTTAAAGGCTGGACACCTGGAGACATGAGTAACTTCTGAAGGTGGGGCACAGTAGGAGTGAAAACAATAGATGCTGGAAAATTCAGATCTGGGCTTAGATGATGTCTCAGTCAGTATAGTGTTTGCCTTGCAAGCATATGAACCTGAGCTTAATCCACAGAATCCAAGTTTTAAAACAAAATAGGCATGACCAAGAAGGCAGAGAGATCTCTAGGCTCTTTTGTCTGGCCATCTCCAGGTCAGTGAAAAATCCAATATCCAAAACACATGTGGATGGTACCTAAAGAATGAAGTTACAGGTTTTCCTCTAGCTTTATATGTGTGTGTGTACATATATATGCATATATGTGTATATATATGCTCATGCACATACATACACACAAACCCATACACACATGCATTCTCACCACACATACACATATACACACAAAAAAGTCATAATCTCTCCACCAGGTTACACGGAGAGTTAAGAAATTGTCCCTCCCTATCCTGGCAGAAGACAAGTATGTCACTGAGTAAAGATGCAGGAGCAGAAGGGTATGCCTGGAATAGATGAAGATAGGCCAAACATGAAGTTGAGAATGTTGTAAAAAGTTGTAAGACTGGGATCTTAGATGACACTCCTTTCCTGGCTCCCAAAAGTTAATACAGCCTAATGATCTCCAGAGGGTTCAGAAGAGAATTTTTTTAATGAATTTGACCATCCTGTAAGAAAATGTACCCAAAATAATAATGTTTGGGATAATTCTTCAAAATAGCTGAGTTGATACTCATGGAACTCCAATACAGTTCAACATTAGATAGATTCATTATATATACAAAGCCCTGAGGAATGCTGAAGGAAGCACTCAGAAATAGGAGAAAAACATTTATGAAATGCTTCCGATGTAAAAGATAAAAAGATAAATGTTAACAAAACAGCAACAAATAAGAACCTAAAAGAAATTGGGAATGTAGGATGAATAAGACAATAAAAAGTATGGCGAGAATCCTGTCTCAACAAATGTAAATAGCATCATCAATTGTGAGAAATAGCTCATTTGATGTGCCTTTTGATAAAATAATACCTACCTTGATTGATTATTAAATTATGACAAAGCATCAATTACAAAATTAGCCCCAACTTTAGATAAATGGAATAAAAATAACATAAACTCTAAAACTGGTGGAAAGGATAGCAGTGAAACTAGCCTCTGTGCCCAAGAACCAAAGTCAAAGTGCTGTTTTGTAATGTAGATCCACTCTGACAAGCAGAAAGTATGGAGGTTTTTCTTTGTCTTTCTTATTTCTAATCTCTTTTTTGTTTTTTGTTTTTTCTTGAAGACAGCATCTTTACATAGTCTTGACTTGGTCTGGAATTCATTATGTTGCCCCGGATGACCTGGAACTTGTAGTGATCTTCCTTCCCTGGTTTCTCCAGTACCAGGATCATGGACATGTACCACCAAACCCACCAAGAAAGCTTTTGAAAATTAAAAATATACCAGACATTTTCAAATCCAGTTGTTTGGAAGATAAAGTTAGAACAATCTCTCAGGAAGGAAAAGAAAAAGGCAGAATTAGAACTAACTCTTGCTTTGACAGCATTTGTACTAGAAGATGAGACAGAAAACATCAGGACCAGCTAAGGATGACCAACACTCAGCTCTAAAAATTATGGAAGGCAGGAGTGACATCAAGATTTTGAAATACACACACCAAGCCCAGCTCGGTGGCTCACATCTGTAATCTTAGCACTTGGGAGGCTAAGACAATAAGCTTGCCACAGTTCCACAGTCTGAGGTACATAAAGAATTCCAGCCTATCCAGGGACACAGGGCAAGACCCTAGCCCCCAAAATATAAAAAATAAAATAAAAATAAATAAATGGATAAGCAAACACACTCACATCAGGACTTTAAACTATAATTTTACACCCAGCTAAACTGTCAACTTAGTGTTGCCATTATTATTAATATAAAATGTTGTGTAAAGTACAAAGTATCAAAACCTTTTTCTCATTGATGCCCTTTTTCTTCAAAACAAGAATTTTAAGAATCAGAAAGGAGAAGTGATATCCAAGAAAAGGATCATGCAATACAAGAAAGAACTAAAAGACAGTTCCAAACTGATGTTAAAATAAGAAATTATTCCAAACTGGAGCAGAAAGGTAAGTTTCAAAACATTAATGTCATTACATAAAACCCTTTATTGATGGACTAAAATAAAATAGTAAGAACTCTGTGAAAGCAAAAAAGTTAACAGTCATTAAACTCCAGAGAAGATACAGGAGGAACGACATGTGCTCATAAAACAATATATGATTATGCTGTAAATCTTTACACAAGCATAATAGTTAAAAAAATCTCTGAATATAATTCTTTTAGCTTTTCTTCAAGCTTTATTTTGTGAAAACATTTTTAAAAAGAAAAGAAAATATTAGCAGAGAAAGGAATGTGTTAAATAATTTGATCTTTTTCCACTTCAGGAATTAAGATATAGTATCAAAATTTTACTATCAAGAATAACAACATACATAACCAATTTTAAAAGCATATAGACAATATCAGGAAAAATATTAACAATAATCAACTCTGTGTGGTCATAAGCACAGAAGGGAGGAGACAGGGAGTAATTTATGTCTGTCTGTAATCCTTATGGTACTGTAAATGTACTGCTTAATTGAATGTACTACTTTTTTCATTCACTGTATCATACCCTTTCAATCTGGAAGTCTATGATATTTTTATTTAAACAACATCAGGAAAAGAAGGTTGAAGTTCACCCAAGGGAAAAGCCAACTCTTAAAGTTCCAGCTGGTGAATAGGTCTCAAAAGTGCCAAATACAATAGGAAGAATGGATCGAGGCCAGGAGTGGGATTTACAGGAAGGAGAACCCAGGGATGCTGCCAGAGCCAAAAAAAGTGTCTTCAACTTTGGCTCACCCGGTCCTAAGAAATAGTCGTGAGAACGGCAGGTCTTGGAAAGTCAGCTGACTCACTAGTGCAGAATGAATGAATGTGTGAGAGCAGGTCAGTGAGTATCTCATCTCAGAAATAAAACTAATGGGTGCTCATCTTTCTTCTGGGGAAGTGATTTTCTTTTTGGTGTAATAATGAACAAATATTGATCTTACTCATGAAAATAAACATGGCTCGGGACGATAATCGAATGGTATACTGTCCAGCTGCAGCCATGATCTAGCCCGGTGGTTCTCATCTCTTCTACATGGATCACACAGGTGAAATGCTGACTCCTGTCTCCAAACATAAATACGGTGCACTTGCAAAGTCTGCAATTACTAGAAGTTAACACACAGTTAGGCAAGAAACCTTCATCCCCTTAAAGCTCCTACAGAAACCTGACAGCAGCCTGTGAAAGGGCCCTCATCTCTACCATTCTGTGGGAGACAAGTACCATCCACGTGTCACGGTGCTAAGGTGCACGACATTTTCTGTGAACTGACACGGGATCACAACTCTTTTGGGACCTTGGAGCTCAAGGTTGTGGGCATTTTCTTCTTACTCGTGAGATTTTAGGGGATCAGGATGCCATGTGGGAGCACATATTTTCCAGGATCAGGTTCACAGTTATGCTCCCCGGAGAACTCAATAAACAGTATCTGATGATCAAGAAAATGATGGCTTGCATGTGGGTAAAGGGTGACTGCAGCTGAAGAGGACAGTGAATCTTTGCACATTTTTGGCAAGTATGTGAAAGAGTAAAGGGAAACTGATATGTTTAAAAAAGAAGTGTGTATTTTGGACTGATGAGTACAGAGAAAAAAAGGAAATACTTCAGCCTGCCAGGCTCACACAGAGGGCCTGATACACTTAATCTTTGGGTCATAAGTTTGCCTCCTCATTGGGCACATTGTTGTTAAGAGAATCAGACTGATGCAGTGGAAAAAGAAAGTCACTGGCCCAGGAGTCAGGGGATGCAACTAATCTCAGCTTGGCCACCATACAGCGCATTCTAAAACCAAATACCAGCACTCTGGTCTTGGAACCACTCCTAGGGCAGAGTGCTAGGCAGCTCCATTAAAATGCCCTTGAGTGAGAGCCACTGCACATGTAGGTGACCCAGTACAATCCAATGGTGGAGGCCAGGGCAGGCACTTGGCAAAACCTTTTCTGAGCCAGGCCTTAAGCCCCAGGGGCGCCTCACCAATGCAACATTTGTTCTCAATTTGCATTTACCAGTGACCCCAAGTGGTCTTCAGAACCCCTGTTTTGAACACTTTTACTGCCCTGACACCATCTCCATTTGTGAAGCTGAATTTTTTTTGTGTTCCTAAGGAGGTCCCATGCACAGAACTCACTGCTGGCGAGCATTTCTGACAAAGGCATCTGCTGGAAAAGGTTTTGGCTATTTGGGTGAGAAGAGATCAGGGTTGATGTCTTCCCATTACAGCAATTTAAAAAAAAAAAAATGTAAGAACAATACAGATTGAATATCCTCGAAACTTTAAGCGCTGGTGTGACATCACAAATGGAAACCTCCTCAGATCTTGTGGTGGCTTGCAGTCGAAAGTCAGGGGCAGGTAGGACAGTGTACAAAATTACCTCCAATCCACACTTCTAAGGTGTCTAGGAATCAGTGTATTTTGCAGTTAGACTTGGATTCTACATTCCAAATAATGTGTGTATGTATATTTATCAAAACTGAAAACAAATCTGAAACCCCAAATACTTATGATTCTAAGCATTTCAGGCAAGGGATACTCTTTAAAAAGACAGCATTTAACTGGGGACTTGCTTACAGTTTTAGAGATTTAGTCCATTATTACCATGGCAAGGAGCATGGCAGCATCCATTACCCTGAAGCCAGTAGCTAAGAGCTACATTCTGATGTGTAGTCAGAGAGAGAGAGAGAGAGAGAGAGAGAGAGAGAGAGAGAGAGAGAGAGAGAGAGAGAAACCCTGACATGGGCTTTTGAAACTTCAAGTCTCACCCCCAGTGACACACTTCCTTCAAAAAGGCTCTACCTACTCTGATAAGGCCACAGCTCCTAATCCTTCTAATCCTTTCAAATAGTACCACTCTCCAGTAACCAAGCATTCAAAACTGTGAGCATTCAAATACATATGGGGCCCATTCTTATCAAACCACCACACACAGCAATGGGGAAACAAACCAATATATAACTTGTAACAGAATAAAGAATCTAATTGTCACAATAAGCATAGAGCCAAGTATGGCGGGCAACACCTATAATCCCAGCACTTGAGAGTTTAAGGCAGGAACATTGGGAGTTCAAAGACATTTTTTTATTATATAATGAGCTCAAAGCTAGCTTGAGTTAATTTTTAAAAAAGTTACTTAAAAAGTGAAAAGAAAAAAAAAACAATGTCAACGCATTGGATGGAACTCAAACATGAAAATCTACACAGGTGATAGAGCACAGAGCTTACCACACATACACACGAGCATAAGGAAGCAAGAATCTTGAGTATGCTGAGTGAACTCTATCAGTGCTAATAGCCTGGCTGCCATCTTACACAATAATAATCTTCCCAAGTGCTACCATGAGAGGAATTGTACATTCTCTGTATAGCATCTTACACACCATTTCTCACCGTTTCCCTTTATTTTTGTGAATTTCACCCATGTAAACAATGAAAAATTATCAGTCTTTTTATATCCTCTGAACATGCCTATTCCCAACTTCATGTCTTCTGGGGATTTTTGTTTGGTTTTGGCTTGTTGTTTTTTTTTTTTTTTTTTTTTTTTTTTTATAAGCCACTAATCCCAGTTGTCGTTGTCCACATGTACACGGGTGAGGACCACACTCTGGAGCCTGGAAAACTTTACTGTGACCACATCCTCAATAAGCAACGACTCTCTTTCCCCTGTTTTTCTCAATTAAAATTTTAATCTTTTTTAAAGGGAGCAAGTTGTGGAAACGAAGATCAATTTTACAAAAACAAAAGTGTACGAATTGGGGCTAGCTATGTATCTCACTCAGTTGGTAGAGTCCTTACTGTAAAAGCTTTGAGGACCTGGTTTCGACCTCTAGCCACCATACAGAAGATCCAGGCACAGTAGCACACACCTGTAATCCCAGATTAGGGAAGGCAGAGGCAGAAAGATCCCCGGGGACTGCTGGCCAGCTGACTAGCTGAATCAATAAGCACCAGGTTCCATGAGAAACTTCCTCAGTAAGTAAGATGGGGAGGGAGGGAGGGAGATACCTCCCCTACATTGACCACTGGCCTCAACATACATATATACACATGTACACACGCTTGTGCACATATATGCTCACACATACACTTAAAAAATTAAATTAATCCATCCAAGTTTAAGCAAAAAATATAAAATCATTGTGCTATTAAAATAGTCAAATAATTTTACTGTTTAAAAATTATTGTTTCTCTGTCTAGTGTTGCCGTTGTAGCTTGTAAAAACGAAAAAAAAAATTTAATTTCATCAATTTTCATTTCTGGAAAGCTCATAGCCTTTCCAGAGGTGCTAGCAACATGCTGATATGGATGTGACTCTAATAAATGTAAAATTGAATCCGGGATATCATTCGATTTGCAATCCTAAAGCAAAGCTGCAAAGGTGCAAGGTCTCTCCTCACCGTGGTCTAGGCAATCCTTAATGCTTGCGTCATTTTTATTTCAGCTAGGCTGAGAAAGCACGTCATTTTTAAAAAGCAGAAAACCTTCACCAAAGAAATAAAATAAAAGGGGATTTCTCAATCTGAGATACTGTCTCAACCGCCTACATTAAGCACCGTGTTTGTTTCACGCATCAGTCAGACAAAATGATGCCCTCTGCAGTGACACCAACAGATAAGAAATCTGTTCCATTTTAAAGCTCAGACGATTCAATTACCTTGTTGGGATCTTCACTGGTGCTGTAAAGGTTATAATTTATTTATCTTATTTTCATTCAATATACTTAATATAATAGTTTAATTCAGCTCAGTAAAACTTTAATTTAGCAGAAGACGCATCAGCATACACATAAAGAAGCAGAGGCGTTAAAAGGAAACAAATCAGACCTACCCGGAAGTCACGTGATTATCTGGAGGACACCCCACCCCACCCCACCCCCACCCCCGCATAGTTGCTGGGTATGAGATGAAGACAGGCGCAGAACCCACACAAGGCTCCATGAGGTTACATTCTATGCAAACAGGTACGACCATGAATGCAAACCTGAGAAGCTAAAGACCTGGAGCAAAATTGTCCACGTGATGCCTGAGACTGATGAAGCTCCGCCCACTGCACTGCTCTACAGCCCATCCTCGGAGTGCAGGCTCCTGAAGCTCCTGACCCTAGTTCCTTCGCTCTCTCACAACTCAGCACAACCACCTGTGTGGTTATAACCACCTTATAAGCAACTGTGCTCAAATGCTACATGGAAAGGAAGGGTGGTGGGTTGGGTGGTGGAACACACACATAAAGCTCTGGGTTTGACTCCCAGAACTGAAGAAGAAAAAAAAAAAAAAAGCAAAATGAATGTATCTTCAGAATTAGAGTAAATTAGTATAATAACCTCAATTCTACTTAAAATTGTAAAATTTTATTTATTTTAAAGGTCAGCATGGAGAGGCAGTATTAATAATTCACAGATGCAGATACTCTTGAAAATACTAGAATGAGGAAAACACTGAATTGTTGTCATAGCAATGTCTTCTTCATGTGAGTTTGCTTGCACTACAATTAAAATGAGATTTAGCTTTCTGAACGAGATTAATTGCTAATCCAGAATGTCCAGAAAGTCTATTGAGAAGCCCCCTGTCCATTGTTCTGTGCCTCAACTTTCAAATCGTCGTTAATATGGACTATTAGGTAAAATAATATAGAGGTTTTCATGAAATACCTTTATATTTTCACTACTGGCAGAGAAGCAAACACAGACCAGCCCACCGACCTCAGCCCACTCAAAAGCTCATCCTACCCAGAGAGTGGGTTTGCCCCATTGGGTTCACACTGTGAACATCTCAGAAACATCGCTAACTATGCCAAAGGCTGCTGAACAATAGCAACCAGGGAGGAGCTTGACCCTTAGCCCAGGCTGAGCTTCTTTAAAATGCATTAGTAACAAAAACATGGCTGGAGTGGGAAGCCTTAGAACACCCAAGGAGGAAGCAGCTTGCCTCAGAGGAGAAAACTCCACTGCCTGTGAGAGACCGGAACAGACCAACCAAGAAGAGGACATGGATTGTGCAAAGAAAGAGTCTCCAAACCCTAAAATATCTTCTGCCACCAAGCCTTGGACAAATTAGCCCATGCAAAGCCCAGGCACTCCTTCAACTGCCCCCCCCCCCCGCCTCCCGCAACACTCTTAAATGGTGGGAGTCTACAGACACCCTGTTCTGCATCACAGATCCCTGGGAAAAGGCAGTTTTCCACCCTTCAGCAGTTGCAAAGGAGACGTGGAAGTGAATCGCAGGAATGATGGTGGGGGTGGGGGCTGGGGAGAGGAAAAGTGGCCAGGAAAAAAAGACACACACACACACACACACACACACACACACACACACACACCACGCACACGGGAGGCGACAGCGACACTCAGACTTGAACTCGGAATTTTTGAATGGCTCAGAATGGGACACTTTGTCACCTCTGGTTTAATTAGAAGCCTGTTTTCAGGATGCTGGAGGGCGAGGCTCATAATCAAGCACTTACGTAATCCTCCTCATTGAGCCCTTGTTTCTCAACAGAACTTTTCACCTCCATGGAAAACTTCTCAAACTCAGGTTTCACGGTCCTCAGTAGGGTGACTGTCTGGAGGGATGAGTATGCTTGCTTAGCTTCAAAGTCGTGTTTGTCTCCTCTCTTCCACGAGCCATCTCCTACGGGAGAAATGAAAATATTTATAATTCCAAGCCAGTCACCATAAAGAGGCCATTCTGTCTTCTGCACTGCAATGTGTCCCTACATGGTACCTTTGGCAGCAGGGGCAAGAGGTATTGTCATAGTTTTGCGCTTAGGTATAAGATGACAATGTCAAAATCATTAAAGGAGAAGCTGCCTCTTTGGACACATGTTCCTTTGAAATGTGAGAGAGACAGACAAGCTCTGTTGATGTAATTGCCTTATAATAACCATGGAACTACAATTGTCAGCCCCCCGGAACTGCGGCACTGTGGAAGCAAAGAGAGGCTTTTGTTCCTTTCCATTCACACTTACTTTCCATTATGAGTGTGTTTGTGTGTATGTACGAATCTATCCATCCATCATCTGTCTATCTATTATCTATCTATCAATATCTATCAAATATCTACAATCCGTTATGGAAATGAACTAAGTCACTAGTGTGGCCGAACTAGCATAATGCTATTTGGGCCTGGAATGGCAGGTTACAATAAAGCAAGAGGATAGATTACATACAAAGTTAGTACTGTTAAAAGCTGGAGGTTAGCGATACTCCTTTGATCCTTCCAGGATGAAAAGGGCAGACTTGAGGGCTTATAGCTGTACAGTATCGGCAAGGTCACCAAAATTACTAAACAATGCTAAACCACTGTGTAAAAATCATGAATATTTTGAGTACTCATACAGCAATAATAAAAAGATACATGATAGGTAGGTAGACAGATGATAATGATGGATATATAATAGATACACAGCTAGATGATAGATACATACATACATACATACATACATACATGCATGCATACATACACAAAGGTGATGGAAGGATGATAGATATCTTGAACACTTTATATGCATAAACTCTGTCCTGAAAATATCCTTTCTTCTTGACAGATGAGGAAACTGGAAACTGAAATACAGAGACGCTGAGCGGCCTATTGCTTCACAGCTGGGGCCTCACAAAAGTGAAGGCTGATCAGCTGGGGGAGTCTCATTCTCTTCTCTAGATTTCATTTTGGTGGCTTGAAGGGCCCCAAAAGACAAGATGGACTTTTACCTTATAAAATAATAAGCTTCTTTCCAAAAGAATCATCATTATAAATCCTACAACCCTCTGAAAACAAGATAACAGCCCAATAGTGTACCACCTAAGTTAACTGTGCACCTTAAGCCCCAGTCTGCATCGATAGCTTGAACCTACAGCTCAGGAGCAAGGGGACCTCTGGCATCTCATGGGACCTCTGAGCATAAAGACAGGTCTATGGTACTCTCTACAAGTTCAGAAGTCCACTAAAGAATGACTGTCTCTGGAATCAACAGCACAGCTTGAGCCAGATACATCTGACTGAACTGTGTGCATATGTGCACAACTCTATAATAGCCATGGGGGATATCATAGATGTCTTCAAGAGTCTCTGTCAAATTTGAAAATGAGATTTAGGGCTGGCGAGATGGCTCAGTGGGTAAGAGCACCCGACTGCTCTTCCAAAGGTCCGGAGTTCAAATCCCAGCAACCACATGGTGGCTCATAACCATCTGTAACAAGATCTGACACCCTCTTCTGGAGTGTCTGAAGACAGCTACAGTGTACTTACATATAATAAAAATAAATAAAAAAAAAGAAAGAAAGAAAGAAAGAAAGAAAGAAAGAAAGAAAGAAAGAAAGAAAGAAAGAAAGAAAGAAAGAAAGAAAATGAGATTTAAACCATGTCAACAACCAAATAGCCTCCTATAGGAGTTGGGGAACTGAAAAACAAAGCAAAAAGCAGAAGTAATAAGCTCCAAGCGGGGGCCATCTCATGGGAAGACAAGGAGTTAGTTGGTCTGGTCCTAAATGTGTAAATAGGATTTTAATAGGTAGAGAAGATGATGGAAAGGCATGGCTAGCAGAGCCCACACCACTGGGAAAAGGTACATGTGTGTATAGCATCCAGCAGGCAGTGAGTGGAAGATGGACCTCAGTCTGGAAGATGAGAAAAGACAGAATTGGAGAGTGTGTTTGCGGAAACATCTGTTTCATCACAATCCTAATAATAGCAACCATTAATTAATTGGTTACTATGCCCAGGAGCTACTTAGAGATAAATAAGACAGAGCTGATAACATAGTTCATTAAAGACTAAATCTGTGTTCAATGATCACAAAATTCAATTCAAGCCACTAAACAAAATTTGACAAAATTCATCCTCCCTCTTCTTCCTCTTCTTCTTCTTCCTCTTCTTCTTCCTCTTCTTCTTCCTCTTCTATGATTTTTCCCAAATTCTTCAGAGACAACAGCCTAAGAGAAGTCATGCCTTGCTCTGGGACCAGTGAGCAAGCCCAGAAGGGTACTCAGTACCCAAGACCCAGACAGTGTTGCAGTCATTAGCCACGGATGACCCCCAAAGCCCAAGAGATCCCATGGAGAAACCTACTTCCTATAGGCATGCAGTAAGTACTTACTGAATAACTTTCTTGTTTCCCATTGCATTTCTTAATCTTGTGTATGTGTGCATGCTCTACATACCCGTGACACAGAGACGGGAAGAGAGCAGTGCATCTCCTCAAACTACAGTTACAGGGGACTGTGAACTGCCAGATATGGGTACTGAGAATCTAACTCAGATCATCTGTAAGAGCAATATACACTCTTAACTTTTGAGCCATCGCTCTAGGCCCCACTGACTCAATTTCTGGTTGAGTCAAAGTGCCAAGACCTGCTGAAGCTAAGATATAATACATGATGCTTCCCTTCCATACGTGAATGCCTACATTTAGTCCCCAAACTAAGTTTAAGAAGGCACAAGTAGGCATGCATAAAAATTCTGATGTTTCTAGACAAAGATAATTATTGTCTTTCATCAATGGAGAGGAGTTTGGTTTTCTTCAGGGACTGAAGAGAAATTCTTAGCCTTGTGGGCTTTTGTGCTATCTTAGAAAATATATGCAAAACTAGAACAACAATAATCTCAGTAAATAAAAGAGGAAGAATATAGCTTTCAAAACTGAGTGAAATCCAGTCTAATAATGCCAGCAAGTATGACCTAAAATATAATAACTTTAGAGGCTTGTTTTCTAGAAAAATGTAGAAATGATGATGCTTACTATGTTTAAACCAACCCAAGTAGGTATCTGTTCTCAACGATAACCTCTTCTGCCGTGAGCTCTTCTCCCACACTGGGGCTATTGGACAGGAGGAAAGCGAAGGTTGATTTGGCGCGTTGTCCCCTCAGTGGGGACGAATTTAATTCAGCAGACAAGTAGGTGCCTCTGGAGATTTATGAGTAGAACGGAAGAATGGCAGGAGCGGCGCATGCCTTAGGAAATAGCAGTGGATTAGAGTGGGGAGACATTGAACATTCGCAGCCACAGTAATCCAGGCAGGAGGTTAAGAGAGGTCATCTGTGGGAAGGCACATGCCAAAAACACCAAGCGGCCCTCGAGGAGGCCAAGCTCACCAAGAACTTTTCTATTTTCTTTCTCCTTTTTTTTCCCTTTACTTTTCTTCTTCTTCTTCTTCTTCTTCTTCTTCTTCTTCTTCTTCTTCTTCTTCTTCTTCTTCTTCTTCTTCT
>NC_034600.1:58376906-58380582 GCF_900095145.1 Mus pahari
GACAGAAGGAAGGAAGGAAGGAAGGAAGGAAGGAAGGAAGGAAGGAAGGAAGGAAGGAAGGAAGGAAGGAAGGAAGGGAAAAACACAGGAAGGAAGAAGGGGGCACTATAACAGGAAGTGTCATTAAACTGCGTTATTTGGAGGCATGGCCCCCACCAAGGTGAAAAATTTTGTCAAGAAAACTACTTGTAATCTTGAGGGAATGACTTTCAGGAGGCTTAAGCCTCATCCAACCTGTGTGCAGCCCCTCAAAGCTGAAGCACCCCGAGATTTAAGCCTGCACCTGCAGTGCACAACACATAGATTTAAAAGAAAAGAAAAGAAAAGAAAAAAAAAAAAACAGCAAACCCTGGAGAGATCCTGACACGCTGCCAGGCAACTGCTACAGCCGAAGGAATCTATGGGAGTTCCTTTCTTTTCCTTCTTCGTTCCAAATTGACTTCAATGAGCCTATATCGCCTTTACGGCAAAGCATTATAAATGCAATTCCTCCTTATGTTTTCGTGTTCGACTCTACTTGAAACCTCACCTGAGTTCCTGCCCTCTGAGTTCTCAGGAAGGCAAGGTGAGCGCAGAAACAGTCCTGGAGCTGCAGCTGGGATTGTGCAAGTACCTTCCCACTTCCTTCCCTTTAGAGACGGTAATAAGGAGGCTAATATGACCAGAGAGAAACGCCATGCCGGTAGATGCTTCAAAAACATCTGTAAGACAATACTATCATCTACTCTAGTTTTGTTGTTGTTGTTGTTTTGTTTTGTTTTTTTAAGTACAGTCTTAAATCTCTTCAAACACTTTAATTCCCCCAGATTGTACTATACATTCAACTCTGGTCGCCATAAAATTTGGGCAGGTCTGGAAATGCTTCTGAGGGCTCACCAAGACTGAGACATTCAATAATCAGAGAAAATAGACACGCTGTCAAACTGTGTTTTCTAAAACAGATGACCATCCTCATGACCATCCTCTAGAACAGCCATTCTGAACCTTCGGATCATGACCTCTTTGAGGTCTCGTTATCAGATATCCTACATATCAGATATTTACATCACGATTCATAACTGTAACAAAATTACAGTTACAGCGTATCAATGAAGTGGTTTTATGGTTGGGGGTCGCCACAACATGAGGAACTGTGTTTAAAGGGGTGCAGCCTTAGGAAGGTTGAGAACCTCTGGTCTAGAACAAAATATACAGCTTGTGTGAAGAACCATAGGGAAAACTGGGTGTCAAAGAACCTTTTTGGGATCATGGCTCTGATAATGGGAGGTTAGATTATCAAAGAAGACCCTTATAATGATACTCCCGAAAGGAAGTTTCTGCCCACTGCATGGTGCCATTGGTCACTTCCGCTCTAAGGAAAAAGATGCTTCCGGATCTATGGAAGACACAGAAAGGCACCACACTACTCCAGCCAACCTTCCTCCCTCCTCCCTCCCAGAATCCCTCACTAGCTCTGATACTGAGGAGTCCAACTGAGACTACAATTTCCGACTTTATCCAAGAGTAGCCGACCCCATACAACCGGAAGTGGAGTAGAGCTTCCCGTGGTAGCCAACAAAAAGAACCGAGCCAGCAGGAAGGTTCTCCTCTCATTTGCTATTCTCGACCTGGTTAAACCAGAATTAAGGAATGACCTGCAGAGTCTTGGTCGCAATCTTTGAAACGGAGACAGGACACCTAAGACATCTGTAACACTAATGATCTTGGGGAATCAGATCCCTACCCTGAGCTTCTCACAGACGGAGCTCTTTCAGATACAAGAAACCTTTGTGTGTGCGTCACTGTAGTTGAGTGTAGTGATTATTCATTTACTGGTATAACTCATCATGCACACAGCCCCTTAGGGTGGGTTAGCTGCAAGTCAGTGAATGCAGTAGCAGAACGGATCACCTGAAACGTGTGCATAAAGCATACATCAGAGAAAGGTTTGACAGCTTAGCTACAACTTTTAACATTCCGTGTGCAGTAGCCAAAGCAAACTGAGACTAATAATGGGCATGACAAATATTTGTTAAATACTTACTATGCTTCATACTATCTGCTGGGTAGTTAACCCAAATCCCCTCATGTGTTTATCTGTTACTCAGCCTGGTGAGTCACAAGAACAGACTAAGGCTGCAGAGAACGGCAGATTAACTCACTTTTCCAAGATTAAGGTTGCAGCTGTTAACTCTTAGGTCTTAGCAGTTAAGAGTTAGTAGATAGGAAAGTCCCTCAGGCTAATTGAGACCAGAGCCCAAAGGCTGAAAACCGTACAGAAAAAAAAAAAAAAAATCAGATTTAATTAGAAACATCAAGTATTCATCGTGATTTGTGTGAAACCATTTTGCGATTTAATTTTCAAGAAAATCAAAACTGGAACTAGAGAGATGGTTTGGCAGTTATGAACCCTGGCTGCTCTCCCAGAGGACCTGAATTTGGTGCTCAGCCCCACGTGGTGGTTCACAGCAAGATCCACTCTTCTGCTCTCTGTGGGCACTAAGCATACATGTGGTACACATGCATACATGCCAGACCACACCCATTTTTTAAAAAGGAAGAAAGAAATTTAAAACAATTAGAAAGAAAACAAAACTTGAGCCCATAGAATAGGGTTTTTAACATATAAATAACTTAATTATTTAAAGTAATTAATTTTGCCCAGGCATGGTGTCCTACACCTTTAATGCCAGCACTTGGGAGACAGTCCAGAGGACCCCTGTGAGTTTAAAGCTAGCCTGGTCTAGCTGTTCCAGGACAGCCAGGTCTACATAGAGAGACACTGGTGCAAAAAAGGAAAAGAAAAGAAAAGAAAAGAAAAGAAAAGAAAAGAAAAGAAAAGAAAAGAAAAGAAAAGAAAAGAAAAGTTAATTTTATGTTTCTAAATTTTTAAATATAATTTTAATGTGTATATTAAAAATAAAACTGCAGGGGTTGCTGAAGAGGTGGCACAGAATAAAGAGCACTCGCTGCTCCTTCAGAGAACTCAGGTTTGGTTTGCAGCACCCCCACATGACAGATCACAACTGTCTGTAACTCCAGCTCCAGGGGACCCCGTGCCTTCTTCTGGCCTCATCAGACACCCACCAGGCACACAAGCGGTACACAGGCACACATGCAGACAAGAAAAAAAAAAAAACTATACACATAAAATATAGTAAGAATTGAAAAAATACTAAATAAAAATGGGTTTCCACAAAGACTCAGTAAGTAAAGGCACTTGCCACCCAGTCCTGATGACCTACACTCAGCCCCCAGAACTCACATAAAGGCAGGAGAAACAACCCCATAAAGATGTCATCTGACCTCCACATGCACACAAGAGGTGCGAGCGCGTGCACATACACACACTCACCCACACACATGTGCACACACATCACACACCACACACACCACTCACACATACATTTCTCTCACACACACACATACATATACACTCACACTACAACAGGTGCGTGCACACACACACCACTCACACACACACACACATCACTCACACACACCACTCATACACACACATATTACTCTCTCTCACACTCACACACCACACACATACACACCCATATTACTCTCTCACACACACACACACACACTCACACACACATCACATAAACACACCACACACACACCAATCACATACACATATCACTCTCTCCTCTCTCTCTCTCTCTTTCTCTCTCTCTCTCTCTCTCTCTCT
>NC_034600.1:58380822-58386177 GCF_900095145.1 Mus pahari
AAAAAAAAAAAAAAAAACACTCAAATTAATGAGGAGCGAAGGCAGGTTTATAAAACATACTAAACAGGACAGCCAGGGCTACAAAAAAAAAAAAAAAAACACTCAAATTAATGAGGAGCGAAGGCAGGTTTATAAAACATACTAAACAGGACAGCCAGGGCTACACAGAGAAACCCTGTCTTGAAAAAACAAAAACAAAAACAAAAAACAAAAAAATTAAAACTACAGAAACTTTGCTTATGGACATAAAAATAAATTCTGATAAATAAAGTTATATTTTGCAAAACTGATAGAGGATACAGAAATTTTCATCATTGGTACATAAAAATATAAATTGGTAAAACCGCTGTATGGGAAATGGTGCCAATTCCTAGAAATGCTTGCATATAACCATTAAGCCAGCATTATGCCTCTAGAGATTTATACTATGTAATATATATGTCTAAGTATATGACTATAAGTGTCTATGTAAGTCTACATCAGACTGTTCAGCATATTCTGTTCCTAATAACAAAAGGCTGAAAGCAGTGTTAAGAAATAGAGATCGATTAAAGGTATACTAAACATCTGTACCATAATGTTATCATTTTATTGAAAATTATTCTTGGGAAGTATACATACATATAATAGACCATATATATTTCTAAGAAATCGCAATGTAACTTTTTGTCTGAGTTGCAGAATTTTTTAACTCTATTTTCCACATTTTCTGCAATGTTCGTGTACTGTTGTAACAGGGTAAAGCCACGCAAGTTTCGTCTGTAAAAGAGAACAATCCTGGCAGTAACACCTGCATCCACTACTACATGCGTGGCGCGTGCAGACGTGCTTGTCTGTTCACAGCATGCATTCTTACACGTCACTGAAAATTCTGTATTTCTGTATTTCTCCTTGGAAGACAGAATTGATAGTTTTCCTTTAACCTGCTTGAATCCCTGTGTTAAAGAACTCGGTGCTACAACCACTGGTATAACAATATTCTGGCCTTAAGTCAGTAAGTGAGAACAACATTCCACTTAACAGAACCGAGGGGAGGAGAAAAAAAAAAAAAACACTCAAATTAATTTGTTTTTTTATAGAACGCTAGTGAGTAGGATGAAATCCTGTATTCCTCCTGCGAACGCCACACCCGCCTTGCTGTCCACCACAGGAAGCAGTGGTTAACTTTTATCTCACCAACTTTTCTTTATCCCTAGGAGAAGTGTGTTATATTATCTGTATATATACAACAATCACTGCTTAAGTAAACCAGGAAATCGGGGCAGGAAACCATGGTGAATGTTTAAAGGCTTGGATCCTATCTAAATAACTATATATCATCAGCAAGCACTCGGAAGTGGAGCTCGCCATAAACACGCCATCTGTAATCTGCATGTTTACAGCTCTAAGGCTGTGTAGCTTGGAGCAGACATTGTGTGTGTTTGAGAAAAAAATGTCCTATAGTCCTGAAATGACTACTTTGACGAGAGTCCTAACTACCATGGAAGAAACAGGCTTTGGATTTGTGATCAAGCTGAGCCCCTTAGCATTCTTCCATTACATAGGTGCTGAAGAGACGGCTCAGAAGTTAAGAGACCTCCCTGGCTGCTCTCCCAGAGAACCCAGATTCAAGTCCCAGCATCCACATGGAAGCTCACAATGGTTTGTAACACTAGTTCCCAGACTATGCAACGCCCTCTTCTGGCCTCCTTGGACACTACGCACATGAGATGCACAGACAAACATGCAGGCAAAACATCCAAATAGGTACAAATAAATACTTATTTTAATTTTTAAAAACCAATCCTTTATTACACAGGCCCTGGGAGCTTCCCTAAATCCAATATAAGGAATCACAGATGTCTTTGACCTATATCTCTGTGGCTCATGAAATTCTACTTAAGAGAGGATTAAGGTGTAGTAAGCTACGGGGAAGGGGAGTTAGGAACAAAGACTTCCACATGCTTTTATCTCAACTTGCAATGACTGTCATTTTCTTTTGTATCACTGCCTATAAGAAACATATACGTAATATGAATACATATTATATATAGTCACATACAATCATATACTAAAAGTTTTATGAAACAACGTATGCTTTGGCAACACCTTGGCATAACCTATCCTACAACATTATGTTCTAATCGGTTCCTACTACCTAAAATCCTACCCCGAATCACACCTAAATTATCCCAACAGTCCACCACGGCCAGGACATCTGGTGTCTGCATGTACATTCCTATGGAGTTAGGAATGGGCTACATTGATGCACACAGAACTTCCTTGCTCCCAATGGATTCTCAGAAAAAATGAAAAGCTTGAGAAACCATGAGGCATTATGTATGGGAGTGCTCAGAATCACAAATTTCCTGAATCAAATATGGCTTTCGAGGTAACTGAAAGCACATCTATGGACCTTACTAAAGCTTTTGACTCTCTCACTCCTCATTCTGACACATTGACAGAGTCAGAGAAGCTGGAAATGGTTACCGTAGGAAGAACTGTTGAAGAGTTCAATGTTGAAGAAAGCATAGTCTCCACTGGTCATTCCGTGTCTGTGAACCGCCAACATGATTCTCCGAATGGTGTCACCACTGGCACACATGATCACCACTGGGGAGAGAAACAAAGTGTGAGTCACCCAAACACAGCAGGAGGAAAGCAGGCCAAAACAGCCAGGGGACAACAGGGGCAGAATAGGTCATCTATATAGTCTTGAATAGCTCCTCATAAACTACCTAATATGTGGTCACCATTTATCCACAGGAGGGACATTCACACATCCCGTGGGATTCCCAAAAGTTGGGTAGAAAAACATACTATGTTTTTTTTTTCCTAAACATACATACCTATGATAAAACTTAACTTCTAAGTCAGACATTATGACAGATTAACAATGGTAACTAATAATAAAATAGAACAATTATAACGACATACTACAACAAGAATATCTTGAAACTTACAAATTGTTGGTATTGTAGAAATTTTCATTTAAATTTTTTCAAAATATAATTGGCTATGAGCAGCTAAATCCTAAGATGAAGCCATATGTAAAAAGGAACAAAAGGAAATACATAATTTTAACTTTAAAAAAAAGTAGCAAATAGCACCAAAACCGTGTAATAGGAGCCAACAACACAGACACAACAGCCTCCAGATAGAACACAGAGAGGACCAGAAATTATACAAATAGGCAGAGTGCACCTGGTCAGGATGAAGCAGCTACAAACCCAAACCTAGAGGACCCTAGGATGAGTGACCCATCCGTACTCCTTAAAACACTCAAATTAAGCTGGGCAGTGGTGGCGCATGCCTTTAATCCCAGCACTTGGGAGGCAGACGCAGGTGGATTTCTGAGTTCGAGACCAGCCTGGTCTCCAGAGTGAGTTCCAGGACAGCCAGGGCTACACAGAGAAACCCTGTCTCAAAAAACCAAAAAAAAAAATAAAAAAAGAACACTCAAATTAATGAGGAGCGAAGGCAGGTTTATAAAACATACTAAACAGCAAGAGATTTACAATAAGAGAAAACTAAAAGCAATGCATGCTACTCAGTTGGATTCTGAACCTGAAAATACAAGCCAAAGGTCTTCTATAAAAACATCAAGAGACAACTGATGAAATTTGACTGAAAGTCTGTAACCAGGCAGCAGGATATGTTTGCATTAAAGCTCTTGTTTTATGACTATTGCTATAGTTATTTATGGAAAACTTGTTCTTCAATGTTTTGAGAAGTCTTGGGATACCAATTAGTCCATAGAGTCCTTGCCTAGAGAGCCCAGTGCCTTGATCCTCAGCATCACATAAAAGTGGGTGCAGCAGTAGACACCTGCATTCTCAGTGCTGTGTGGGTCATCCTTGAAATACGAGGCTAGTCTGTGTTAAATGAGACTTTGGATCAAAAAAAAAAAAAAGTGTTTAGAAGTATAGAAGCGTGATCCTGTAAACTATCCTTGAAGTTTTCATAAGTTAATATTTATATTCTCTTCATTTGTATGTTTATACAGACACATATCAGCAGTGTTCACACACACACACACACACACACACACACACACACACACACAGTCCGTGTTCTATCAGTTTGTAATCACACTGTCAAATGTAAGAGGCCTTAAGCATTCTTAAGAGATTGTTGCCCATGGCCTACGTGAGACAGATTACAGTGAAGTGGGGGTGGGGGGAGGGAACTGGGCCACTGTCCGGTCAAGCTGATGGTTCTTGGCTCACAGACCCCATGATTGTGAGAACTGCATTTTCCTCTTACGCAGAATGAGAGGAGGCCCACAGAGGCCTGGGTGCTGTAAATCGCCTTACCATGCTTCATGCCAGCCAGCCCTGTGATATGTGTGTGCTCTTTGTAAAAGTATAGGTGCCAAAAGACATAAAACAAATGGCAGTCTGTGCCTGAACAGCCTTGGTCCCCTGCATGAAAGTCTGGGCTCCTACTGATATGTCTGTCAGTCACTGCACACATTAGCTCAGAGTGCCAGGGTCTGCCTCACCTTTTTAACTACAGAAGGGCTTCACACACGCGGTAAGAGCACTAGAAAACAGAGTTTTTAGACAGTACACAGCACCAGAAGTCAGTAACTATGAGGGTAGGTGTTGTTTCTTTTGGAATTATAATTATACATCTGGGATTAAAAAAAAAATCCCAAGATGTCTCAATAAAGAAGGTCTCAAAGAAACTCCTAATTACCAACTTGGGCCCTCATTTTAGATCAAACTCCTTCAATGGAAAAATCACAGGCAGGGTATTTCACAAAATAGCTAATACATAAATTGCTCAAGCCGGGCAAGTTCAAAGAGCGTGGATTCCAAGAATGGGCCTCTCCAGAGGGAGCCATGAGGCTACAATTGGCTGTCTACTAAGGAATGCTTATCAACTTGTATCAACTGATTAGAGCTCAATGTCTCTCAATAGCTACATGTAGAAACTGATTCTGCTGGCATAATGGGCAAATAGCCTACATGATATTCATAAATAGATTATCAGAACTGCAGATTGCTTAATTCCCATGGGGACCAGAATGGTCATGAGTACAGACCATTCAATACAGCCTCTATCTAGGCATGCTAACTGGGGAACCAAATTATAAGCAGTAGGATGCTACAGAGGAGGGAACAGGAATCAGAGAAGCCGGTGGGGTGATTCAAGTATCCAAAGGCACCAAGTGTTGATCCTAAGTATCCTTTTGAGAGCTATACCTGCCCTAGGATAGAACAGACTGTACCCTGAGGCCAGAGAACTGGCATCCCTAAGTCCTAGACAGACTCCTTCTTCTTCTTCTTCTTCTTCTTCTTCTTCTTCTTCTTCTTCTTCTTCTTCTTCTTCTTCTTCTTCTTCTTCTTCTTCTTCTTCTTCTTCTCCTTC
>NC_034600.1:58386337-58400973 GCF_900095145.1 Mus pahari
TCCTCCTCCCCCCTCCTCCTCCTCCCTCTCCCCCTCCTCCTCCTCCTCCTTCTTCTTCTTTATACATTCCTGCTTTGCCTCTTTACTTCTCCCCCTATTTCTACCATGGCTTCTGACAAAATTTCCTTGAAGGGTTGCTACCCATTTGTGACTGAGAAAGGGTATTAGACAGTGCCATTTGTCTACCTGTTTAGACTTTCATTCTTCCCAATCTTGTCCATTTGTGTCAAGTATATGGTTTGGTCAAAACAAAAACAAAGATATAAATAAAACCTCATTCCCAAGGTCAGGTTCCAGACATTGTCTCTCTCAAGTAATCCAAATCCATAACATATCATCATCTAGTTTTAGTTCAAGTAGAAGAAATACCACACCATATCACTTATTACCACCAACAGAGCCATCAGAATAAAGAGCCCTGGTTTTTTTACAGTGTACCTCAACTTTTCAGGGTTGTCTCACTCATGCCTAGTTAAACTGTGGGTACTTTTAGCAAACTTTCCTTTATGTAATTTATCGAAAGGCTTGAAATATTTTTTGCTGAGTGAATTTTCTGTTCCTATTCATATTGCATCATCTTATACAGTAACCGAATTACATCATTAACAAGCACAAGTGACATAAGAGGAGCAGGTAGAACTTAGGAAGTGCGCGGAAATGTGCAGAAGTGTGTCACATGAGGAAAGCTCACTAGCTCCCCAGACCTCCCAGCAGTAGATGAGACTAACAGAGAAACGGGGTCTGCCAATCCTCCTGCACAAGTGGGAGTCAATGCAGACTGCTTTTGTTGGATCAATCTGTGTTTCCATATATAAATATCAACTGTTTTTAGACAGCTCCTCTCTGTGTAACCCTGTTTTGTCCTAGAACTTACTCTGTAGAACAGGCTACAAATGTCTGCAAATCACAGAAATCCACCTGCCTTTGCCTTGCATGTGCCACCATGCCTGGTCTTAACACATAACTATTTATCTGAGATCAAAACATTACACTTCAGAAATAAAGGATAATACGGATGCTACGTGCTTCTTAGTAACCTTTTTAACTTGTCCCACTTTAACTTGTGACATTAGGTGTCATCTTTTCCCATCTGGGTACCACACTGTCACCCATAAATGCCTTCTCATTATTGCAGCATGTTCTTCTAATCAAAGGGGTTGGGCACACAGGAATGACTCTAAATGTTAATTAAGAGAGCTAATCACATTCCAAGTGGTGTCTAGACACACATATTATGGTAAATCTCCTTTCCCTGCCCTTGGACTTCCATTAAGAAAGCTTCCAGTTGGTTAGCATCCCTCTTCTCTCAAGGAGCTCCCATTTGTCCCAGCAAGAGGAAAGTAACAAATTATCTAGAAGAGCAGGAGAGGCATGATAGGTTCTTTCTTCAGAGCAGGGTGAGCCTCTTGCTGCATGCTGAAAGTGTGATCACACAAATTAAAAATGTAACATAGGAGCTGGGGGATTGGCTCAGTGCTTAAGAGCCCTTCTTGTTATTGCAAAGGACCCAGGTTCAATTCCCAGCACCCACATGGAGGCTCATCACCTCCTCTGGCACCAGAGAACCAGGCATACATGTGATACACAGACATACATTCAGGTAAAAAAAATCATACACATAAAATAATAAAAATAAATCTAGAAAGAAAATTAATGCAATAGTAATTTTGGAGAGCAGACAAAGGGCATTTTTCTTAAAGAGGTCAAAAAGTAGGAGACAAGAAACATAAAGAATCAGCCAGATGGTCTGACATCACATTTAAAATATACACTAAATATTAAGGAAATAAAATCGTCAAAGAAATAATTTAAGAAACTTTCTTAGAGTTAAAAGACATGAGTTTCTGATAACCCCACAGACCCAAAGAAATTAAACAAGAAGAAAGGCCCAAGTGAGGATGCTTGAATACCACTTAGAAGGGAGAACAAAACAGTCACGGGTTGCAGATGGAGGAAGGAACCTGGGTGGAAGTGGGGAGGGGGAAGGGAAAAGGGGGACAGGATCAGGTATGGGGAGAGACAGGAGAGAAGACCAAAGGGCCAGGAAGATGAGTGGAAATCTGCAGCTGCTGGGGGTCAGGGGGTGAAGAGGGAATCTCTAGAAAGTCCCAGAGACCCAGGAAGGGGGAGGCTCTCAGGACTCAGTGTGGGTGACCTTAGCTGAAATGTACAACAGTAGGGATTTGGAACCTGAAGAGACCACCTCTAGTGGTCATACAGGACCCCCAGGGGAGAGATGACACCAACTCACCTACAAAATGTTCGACCCACAATTGCTCCTATCTAAAAAGAAATGCAGGGGCAAAAATGGAGCAGAGACTGAAGGAATGGCTGACCAGTGACTGGCCCAACTTGGGATCTATCCCATGAGTGACTCTATTACTGATGCTATGTTGTGCTTGCAGACAGGGGCCTAGCATGGCTGTCCTCTGAGAGGCTCCACCAGCAGCTGACTGAGGCAGATGCAGGTACTCACAGCCAACCATTGGACTGAAGTCCAGGACCCTATGGAAGAGTTAGGGGAAGGATTGAAGGAACTGAAGGGGATGGCAGTCCCACAGGAAGAACTACAGTATCAACTAACCTGAATCTCTGGGAGCTCTCAGAGAGTGAGACACCAACCAAAGAGCATACATGGGCTGGTCTGAGGTCCCAGACACATATGTAGCAGAGGGCTGCCTTGTCTGGCCTCACTGGGAGAGGATGTACCTAACCCTGAAGAGACATGACGCCCTAGTGTTGGGGGCCATCCTCTCAGAAGTGAAGGGGAAACAATTCTGCAAGGGGAACCGGGGTACAGGGGCAGCATTTGGGATGGAAATAAACAATAGATAAATATATAAATAAAAACGTAAATAAATGACGTGAATTTCTGAGAAAAGGGTCACATCAAGGCACAAGGTGATACACTGACAGCAATGTGCACTGTGATGAAGTGTTGGACTACTGAGAGCAAAAAGAAGATTCCAAAAAGTTTTTGTCAGTGTGGGTTGGTGATAATAAGCTCTAAGTCTAGAATAAATCAATTCAAACTAACAGCAACTTGAGAATCTAGAAGCCGATGGATTGATGCCATCAAACTGTGAGGAGGAAAAACTCATAGCATGGAGTGCTGGGCAGGACTGTACAATTACGTATAAGGGTAAGATGAAGTTTTCAGTCATGAAACGTTTCAAAAACGTATCGCTCGCTCCTGGAGGACGTGGTCCACCAACAAAGAAAGGAGAGCGCACAGGCAATGGGTTCAAAACGTCCGCTGATGGACGTCTTGGGAAACACTGAACAAAGAGCTCAGGATGGTGATAGAATAGAAGGCCAAGAAAATGACTAAGCTCAAACAGCTCTGGAGCCTGGAATACATGTGATTTTAGCAGTCACTCCACAGCAGACTAAACAAACAAAAAGGACGTGTGTGTGTGTGTGTGTGTGTGTGTGTGTGTGTGTGTGTGTGTGTATGAATGGATATATATGTATATATGTGTGTATATATATATATATACATATATATATATATATATATATACACACATATATATGAATGAATATATATCCTCAATTAGATTCACTGTGAACAGCATTTAGAAGGTAGCATGAATATCAACACTGAGCTCAGCAAAAATGTTGACATGATCGTACTGGGAGAATGAACAGAACACACTTGCGTGTGTAGATAGCAGATAGTAGATGAGAACTCAACCATTCTCCACAAGCATTCCAAGAGATAAAACCTCAAACTGGAAAAAAATAAAAAGTCAAAAGTAGCTTTTCAATTTAGAGTCCTAAAGGAAAATTGCTGTGGAGCAAGAGTCAGAAGCCACGCTCTGGTAAGTCCAACGCAAGAAGTGGGGGACAAGAAGCATTTTTCTAGGGTTTGGTGGGATTTGGTGGGGGTGGGGATGAGTTAACCCTACATAGATGTATACCTAACTTGTATAAAAATAAAAACGTAATTTCTTTCAAAAGCAGATTTCTCTGTTCCTACACTGCAAAGCAAAAATATCATCTACAAAATACAGACCACGCCCTTATTTCTGCTATTCAAAAGCTCTATCCACTCCAAAGACCCTTGTAATTTCTACACTGTGGCCTGTAGCACTTCTCTTTCCCAGTACTGCATGCTAGGGAGGTTCATGAGGGCTCTTTGCTTTAAAATTCTGCTGACTAATTATTTGGTCATTTAGACCAGAGTATTAAAAGTAAGTTGTTCTTGTGTTCATTAAGTATTTCTATCTCTTTGGTCACTCTCCAGGCCCAAATACATAACATAGCAATAATTAAAAGAATACAACTAGTTTTTATTCAAAGCAATTTGTGTAGTTACTTCTACTTTTGCATCTTAGAAAACACATAAACACAACAACATGACCTTTCTCTGACTAAAAAAAACAGTATTTCTGTCTTTTTATAGCAAATGTATCATTTCCTGTGATGTGTCAAAATCAGTAGCCAACTATATAAATAAGTCCAGTACTAAATACAAAGTATTTGTCTGTTGCTTGTTTGTTTATACTTTAGGACAGGGCACATTCTATAGCCCAGGTTGGCCTTGAACTCACAAGCCTTTCATCTCAGCTTCCCCGATGCTGGGATTCCAAGCATGGGCCACCATGCCCATCTAAGATCATATGTATGCATGTATGCATATATGCACTATATATGCATGTATGTATGCCACTGATGTCTACTTCCTAAAGTATTTGTAGAGCCCCTTTAGTACATGAGATAGACCAATCCTGAATGTAGAAGGTTAGCATAGCTTAGCTACCTGCCTAAGGAGTCATCTTCTCTAGTTTTCTATGGAATTTCTGGGGAAAAAAATAATATTTCCCTTACAACTCAAAGGGTTTATGTGGAATTAAACACAGATACTTTTTTTTTGCTGGATAGAACCATTTTTTCTTTTTTTTATTAGATATTTTCTTTATTTACATTTCAAATGCTATCCCAAAAGTTCCCTATACCCTCCCCCCCCNCCCCTGCTCCCCTACCCACCCACTCCCACTTCTTGGCCCTGGCCTTCCCCTGTGCTGGGTCATATAAAGTTTGTAAGACCAAGGGGCCTCTCTTCCCAATGATGGCCAATTAGGCCATCTACACAGAAACTTTTTTAAAAGACTTGAATATTCAAAATTCACTTTACCGTATTCTCCACCCACCCCACATATATAAAAATTGGTCAGCATCTGTAATGACCAGGATGCACAGCCAAGCCACCCCTTGTGAAATCTCATCTACTGCTCCCTGGTTCTCAAGGCTGCCTGATGCTGGCTGGCTCTTAGGAAACTCTCTATTGCCCTCATGCCGGGGAGTTGAAATTTGACTCTGTGTTATCATCTTAGCTGCTAATACAAGTGCATGCTGTGAGATCAATGTTATTTTATTAAATCACACATACTCAGGTGTGTCTTTTGATTATATTAGACTTTTTAAGTTTTTCAATTGACTTAGCTGACAAGCCCCCTAGGAGATAAGAATAATTTGGGGGAGGACTTGGGGAAGTGTTTGTTTAGTTTTTCTTTCTAAAGGGCATTATGTAGCCAAAAGAAAAGTTAATCACATTATTGAGAAGGTCACAGGTCACACTTTACCAGGGAAGATATTCAGATATCCATAATTTGATTTTACAGTTGAAATGTTCTTTCCAAAACATTTGTGTGTGGGGGGGACTCTCTAAAGCACGCCCTGGCTCATAAAGATAGCAGATGCTCTGTGGCAGAAATGCTTTCAGATACATTCTTATTGGAGGAATCAGATGTAAAATCCCCACATCAGAACAGCAGTTGGAAGAGGCCTGATTCTCATCTAGCTCCTTGTTCCAAGTTCAGTGCCTTGCAAGGCAGAGCGGCTGAATCCAGAGGTGTGGTCTTCTCTGCCTAAAGTTCTTCCCGGGACATGGCTTCCCCGACTAGGTGAAGGGTGATTATTGTCGAATATAGCACAACACCCGCACACATTTACTGCATGGGTCTGGCGCTGTTTCAGAGAATTCTGGTCAACCCTTCCAGCATCCCCCAAGATGTGGCTGTACAGGAAACCCACTTTACCTGAACAAGATGGGGTACAGTTTAACAGCCCCGGATCCTGACAGCTAGCAAGTGACTGAACCACAAACTCCACTGAAACCATACACTACTTAACAACACCTTGAGCAGCCACGGTGAGGTGGAAATTCAGGTCTACAGGAAGCAACCTGAGAGCTCACAACTTGCTCTACAAAGAGTAAGAAATTGAAAGGAGGGCAGCCTGGAAATTTTCATTTATATTTCAGAAAATTATATTGCTGCTGACACATATTTTAGAGAAAGAATCATAAGATCGTAATAATTTCACCTATAAAATACACACAGCAGACTAGCAAGCTTGCATTGCTAAACTGAATGAGAAATAAGCGCTAGGAGATCTAAAATAAGCTTGACCATTTAAAAATAAAGAACACAGGTTGGAGTCCTTTTAAACTGAAACACACCAGCCCCCACCCCCACCCCCACCCCAACCCCTGAGCCCACTCTCACATTGTGCCCCCCCCCCCCAATCACGGTTCTAAGAGCACTGTGCGGCTTAAGGGCCCAACAGCGAAACAGACAGATCAGCCAGGCCTCTCATCCTAGGCCACTGTACCAAGGTCACCGCTTTTCTGAGTTCAGCAAAGCAATGACAGGATTTGCAAAGCTCGGATCTAGCCAGGCGTGAGGACACGCCCCCATTCCCAGCCTGCTCTGGGAAGTCTCCGGCTTTTAGTTAAGGCTCTGGAAGCCTTACTAACTGAAGAAGTAACAGTACCCAGGACCGCGAGAGGGTGCAGTAGCCCGAGGACTGGGAGTGGGGAAAAAAGCAGATGTGGGTTTCTCGCCCAACAGGGGCAAATCTGCCACCATAGGACAGAACTTTCCTTTTACATAACCAACGCCCTGCCTGCGCACCTAACAGTGACTGCGCAGACAGCCTGGAGTGCTTAGGTCGAAACTTGTCCTGTCCGCACTGTCTACAACACCTTGAAGTTAGAGTAGAGAGAGGGGAGGGGCAGTTGTGGCCCCACTCTTGAAGCTTTCTCTGCCCACCTCACCTGTTCTGAGCCCGCAAGCTTAGTGTTCCGCTGTCCCGCAGCCAGGCCCAGGTCCCCAGCATTCGTGCGATCAACGCTGGGCAAGCCAGACGCCTGGCTTGGCTCGGCTCCTCCTAGGTCTCACCAGGATAGCACCCCCGGACATCGGAAGCTTTGCGGTGTTGGGGGAATAGGGGGGAGGGTAATTCCGCGGACATTCTGGGCGCCTGCGCACCAAGGGGAAACAAAGGCGGGATTTCTCCAAGCCCCAACCGGGACGTCCGGACTCATGCCCTATGCTGGGATTCGGCCCCTTCCTCTATCTACACGACAGAAACCTGGGCAGCAGCGGAGAATTCCCACGCTCCCCGTAGCCATGATCCCAATCCCCATACTGAGTTCTCTGTCTAGTTTGGCTACTGTTCCAAACCCTCAGCGACTTGCGGAGAAAGGACCGGGCAGGGGACCCGTGGGAAGGAAGCTCGGCACACGATCCTCCGGCGCGCGCTCCGCCCAAGCCCAGCTCTGCGCGCGCTTTCAGAGGCTGCGAAGCCCAACGCGCCCGGGGGGGAAAGTGAGAGTCGCCTGAATTCAGACACAGCGACGCACTTCTGGTGCTTGTACCGAAGCTTGTTTATAAGACACTAGAAGGGCATAGAAGGAATTTAAAAGGAAGGCTTTTAAAAGAGACCTGGGGTTGGTGGAAAGAGCAGCCAGGGGAGCCAGGAGACCCCCAGCTAGTCAAGAAGCTGCGCGCGACTGCTGGGAAGTCCCCAGACCAGGGGGCGCGCGACTGCAATGGACAGAGTAGGGAATTCCTGGAACGCACGGGACCCCAGAGCTGTCGAAGAGGGGAAACCTTCGGTGTTTAGCCACACCTGTCATACCTGGGACGGTGCTAGCAATCGGCTCAGATGTCCCCTCGACTGGCCAGATCCACCTCCCCGGGACTGTGTAGGCACACCCCTTCCACCACGATGGGCTATCCTCCACCCGCCCCTGGGTCAGGCAGCTCATACTTTGACAAGCCCCCGCGGGACCTCCACGGGTCCTCGGGTTACGGGGAAGGGTGGGGTTTGGGGGAGAGCCACTGAGAACCCTTGGGTCGGAGCCAAGGACCCCTGGTCCCACTCCTGCTCACCTCGCTCGCTGCCTTGGATGTAGCGCACTATGTCGTCCAGGTCCAAGTCTTTGGTCTCGTCGAAACTGTAGGCAGACGTATGCAAACCCTCCTCCTGAAAAACCTCGTGGACCCCCTCGAGGGTGAAATAGCAGTTCCTCTCGAGTTTGTCGTCGCTGTAGACCAGGGCTGCGCGGCTCCAGTGGTGGTGGCGGAACAGAGCGAGCATCATCTCTCCCATCTTGGCGTAGGCAGGCGCCACGCGCGTGAGGTGCGAGTATTCCGTGTCCTTCTGCTGGAAACCGGCGGCCAGCGCTCCTGCGGACAGCATCGGCAGGTCCCAGTGAGACGCCAGCCGGGCCACCGGCGCCGCCGCGTACTCGCACACGGGCCCCAAGATGAGATCCGGCTTGGCGCCACGCGCAGCCGCCACGCGGTCCACCAGACTGAAGAGCGCGCGGTTGCCGCAGTCCGAGTCTTCGTAGGCTACCTGGAAGCGAGTGCCCGGCGGCAGCAGCTTCCTCCCGGTGCCATTGCCCTCCACGCTACGCAGCGCGTACTCGATGGCCGGCCTCACCCGGGCCAGCGAGAACAAGTACGAATCGTCCCGGGGCAATAGAACAAGCACCTCGATCTTTTGAGCCGCCAGTGCCTCTCTCGCCCGGCGCCTGCTGCCTGGCCCGGTGTCCCCGGCGCCACTGCTCCTGCCGCCAGCCAGCAGCGCCCGGGCCAGCAGCACGCACGCCGAGAAAGTGAACAGCAGCAGGGACCGCATCGTGTTGCCAGCAAGCGCTCGCCCTGGCCGCTGGCTCGCCCTCTGCCCCCAACCCACCCTGCCCCTTTCCTCCCCGCTCTTTTCTTTCCTCTGTCCCTGCGCCCTCTTGGGCGCTCCAAGAAAACAGAATACCCCCTTCAGTAACGCGCCAAAAGATAGAGAGGAAGATTCCTCTGCAATGTCCCTAGGTTTAAAAAAGAAAAAGGCAAAGAAAGAAAGAAAAAAGAAAAAAAGTTCACAGAATGTAAACCTGTGCGTCTGTAATATACATATAGACTTATTATCAATATATATATATATATATATTCTCCCTCCCTTTGCACATAGGCTATTTGGCTTAGAGGAGGCTTCTTATTTGGGCGTTGCTAAGGTTGCGTTTGAAGGCCTGATTTGTTTAAAAAAAAAAAAAAAAGTTAAACTTGTCCAAGTGCTTGTAATTGACGGTGCACCTCCTTCGCGTTTGATCCCATTGATTCGCGCGGCTTTCTGGATCCATAGCCGGTGTTTAAATAGCGTGGCAGCGGCGCAGCGCTTTACCACACATGGCGCGCCGAGGCCGGGCTTGTCTCTGCAACGGGTGGGGTGGGTGGGGGTGGGGAGGGGTGGGGGCTGGGCTGGGGGAGCCTCTCATTAGCATTCTTACATCAGGGCTCCTCCCCGCACCCCTGGCCTACTCGCGGTTGCCGGGTCCCTAAGCCCCACTCGTTGCTGGTTCTCAGCTTTGGCCCAAAGCCGCAGCCGCCCACGTCTACACCCGCGGGAGACCTCGCGGCGCAGCGTTACTCTAAGGTCCCCGCCTCTCCCTGGCTCCGCTCTCTCCAACCCCAGGATTTAAAAAAAAAAAAAATGTATATATGTTTGAAAGGAAATAAATGAGCGCGCGCACATACACAAAACACACACTCATACACATACACACACGCTGCAAAAACGAAGGGGAGATGTTTCTCCAAATTGGTGGCTTCCTTGCAAAACTCCATAGACTCTCACCTCTTTTCTTGATCTGACCACATTCTGTCTGGATGCGCCCAGTCCTGTCCCGCACCTGACTTTTCTAGACCCTGGAGCAAGGTCAGGGAACAAGGAACAAGGTCCCGCTGCAGGAAAATTCATTTGCAGAGCTGGTATGCCCATCTGGCCTGCGCCGTGTCCACACCGCTCCTTCCCCCGCCCCCCCCCCCGGCGTGGGTGCCCTCCTCCCTCTGGGCTGCTGGGACACGCTAGAATCACAGTGGGCGCAGCGTCACCGTGTCCCAGTGCGCAGCCCCTCCGCAGGGTCACTGAGACCAGAAAAACGAAACTTGTTGCTTCCGATGTGGGATAAATGATTCCGCTCCGGGAACTGTCGCGGAGCTTGAAAAGTATCACCCTAAGGTACTATTTGCTAAACAAGGCAACTAAAAGGAACTCCCCCGGCCCCCAAATCTCCCCCAGAGAACCCCTAAGTACCTAAAAAGCAGTCTGCCAACCCCAGCGCTTCTGTTCCAGGATGCCCGATATTCTGGGATGCCCAGAAAGGTCCTGCCCGGGAGACCCCGTCTTTCCACTGGTCACAGCTACCACAGCGATGCAGACGGAGTGGAAAGGATTGTGGAGAAGTCTCAGACCAGAGGCACGTCTCTGGACCGAGCAGCTGCGCAGGTCCAGAAGGCCCTGCACCCTCTTTTCGTGGTCACGCAGCAAAGACATTTACGGCGAGAACAGGCTGTATTGCACAAGGTAGTTCTGACACCAAAGTCCTGCAAATTAAAGTTAATTTAAAATGTTTCTAAAGGTTCTTTCATTTCACTGGGCGTCAGTGTGTGCTCCAGTTCTATTAGCCTTAAACTTACGCCCTCTTTCGGCAGGAACTTGAACGCGATTCTTCACCCGCTGCCCTAGGCTTTTTTTTTTTTTTTTAAATAGTTACGAGCCCCCCAAAAATGTCCTTGCTCTCATTTGTGACTATGAAGTGATAAATCGAGGTGTTCGAGGACATGGCAAATCCAGGCATCAGTCCTCCTCGTGACTAACAGCCCTCTCTCTGTCAGTTACCCTCTCTAGCAGTGAAAACCGCAATTGAGGGTAACTTCATACCGGTGCGGGTTAGATTTCAGTTGGACAGTGATCCCTAAGCCTTCGCTGTAAGTAGGGGCTTCTAAATCCTAGGTGAGCTTTTGCTTATTTAATTAGAACTGCTAACCAATACTGAGAGAGGTGGATATATAAATTTTAATTCTGCAGAGTTATCCACGCACGTTGGAAACTGACATTTAGCACTTTGCAGCAATTAAATCCTTCCTGAACACTTGGGAGAGCAAACATTTGTTTATAGAGTCATAGTTATTTAAGAAAAAAAAAAAGACAACAGCTAAATCCTGGATTCTGAGGGTCTTAGTGGATTTCAACTGGTTGCCAGGAGACGTGAAGGACGGAGACGGTTTCCTATTACTACCCGGTATGCCCTGTGTCTGGGGAACACCAGCCAACAGCGGTATGATTCTGCAGCGTACGGTGTGGGCTCACTGGAAGAGTCTGGGATTTCAGGGGCATCTGGTATGGAGTGCCTCTCGCATCTCTGGCGCTGCCCAGCCTCGCCCTTGGGTCAACAGCAGGGCAGTACGCTTAGTTATGGTTAGCGCCCTGGCCTCCCTGTGGCCTTTGGGTAGAAGCACTCAGCTTCCAGCCTGTTGCTAAAGAGCACAGACAACAGGAAACTGTGGATCAGTTCAGAAACAGAGGGGAGGGGAACACAAAGTTGCTGTCCGCGTGCATGTTCAACACATCCTTGCAGATGCCAACTGAAGAGAAGCTGAGATTTCAAAAGAAAGGTCTTCCAGTGGCAACAAGTGCAAGATTATTAACAGTAATACACATCTATTATGGTCTTGGGAGGTTTTTGTTTACTTATTGTGGGAGTTAGGGGGGTCTGTTTACTCTCCATCAGAGTTCTCTGGGCAACCAGCTAAAACTACCCTGTGTAACTATTCACATAGTTCTGCCATCTTAGTCCAGAAAAAAAAAATGAATGTGGCCCAAAGAATGTACAAGTTACATTTATTATTTTTTTTAAGATTTATTTACTAAGTTATTTATTATAAGTTCACTGTAGCTGACTTCAGACACACCAGAAGAGGGTGTCAGATGTCATTATGGATGGTTGTGAGCCACCATGTGGTTGCTGGGATTTGAACTCAGAGCCTTTGGAAGAGCAGTCAGTGCCCTTCCCCGCTAAGCCATCTCACCAGCCCCTATAAGTTGCATTTAAACAGCTCTTTGTCTCCTGAGGATATTTACTGTTGAAAAAGGTCACCTACAATACTATGTAAAACAGGGCTGGCAACCAAACTGATTGCCACTGTCAATCATATTCTGTGTATCACACTTATGACTGGGCCTGATGGCACAAACTACTCCGGAGAATATCAAACGCTGCCTGGGCTGCAGAATAACCCAAGGCCAGCCTAGGTGATTTAATTTTACAAGGTCTCATCACCAATAAAAGGTAAAAAAGCTGGAGATGGGAGTTACTTGCCTAAGATAAATTCAATGTAATGTACCTCTCTCTCTCTCTCTCTCTCTCTCTCTCTCTCTCTCTCTCTCTCACACACACACACACACACACACACACATACACACACACATATACACACACAAACACTCACACACATACTATCTTATGATATCTTAGCAATATGTTTTCAGGCTTTCCAGAACAGTAAAACTGAACACCACTTGATAAATATAACTTTTATAACATTTTTTATCATAAATGGTAGCAAAACAAGAGAAAAAAGGGATAAATAGAAACAGTCTTGCATTCAGGTTTTAAATACTGTTCCTTTCAACTCCAAAAAAGAAAACAAAAAAACAACAACAAAAAAAAACAAACAAAGCAACGAACCACTGAAATTGGGGAAGGGCCATGTTTTTCACATTCAGAATTCAGTTATCAACTTCAATTGTCAAAGAAAACAAAGGAATAAAATTAGCTAGCTGAAAGCCTAAACATATTAATGTTAAATGTGATATTACAGAAACTCATAGAAGTTTTAAAGGATTTAGAAATGTTTTCATCAATATCCAAAAACTATTTTGTTTCTAGTTCTGACAAGTGAGTCTTGTGTCCAGGTGTTTTGTTGGCTACAGCCCTACAGTATGGAGAAGCTATGGTGTCATTTCAAAGAATGATTCTTTGAAATTTACTTAAATGTCTGGGGCATTTTCTCCACAATCCCTCTGTCTCAGAACCCTGGACTGAACCTCATGAAGTGAGGGTCCTTGCAGATTTCCCAAGATCCTTCCATCTTGTCCAGCCAATCCTGAGGTCACACTAAAGACTACCACAGTGAAGCCTTAATGTACAAGAAAATCCCTTCTGCAAGTCAGAATTGTTGAAAACACACTTCCCCCTAGAGGCAGAAAAGATGAAAGGCCCTGACACACATCCCAAAATCCTTTCTGAAGTTCAGTGAGTACTGACACTCCCATTTCTAAACACACAGTTAATGTTTTAGAGAACACTACTGAAGAAATGAAAGAAAGATCAGTGGACACCAAAATATTAGATTAGAATTTGCCTCTAGGTTTCCACTCTCCTTGGGAGGACTCTATTAATTGGCCCCACTTCTTCTATTATACAAATCTGTGATTTTTTTTAACCAATATTACAAATAATAGTAAGTATGTATTTTTATTAAAATGTGTGACTCAATTTAATTAGACGCTATAGTTACATGTAGCCTTCAAGGGCTTCTCTTGAAAGCACAGAGCTTTCTGTCTGTTACAATAGTGTTTTCAATTCTCTGAAGATGTGCTGAGGCATGTGACAGTGGAAAGATTTCTAAAGAGCCATATTGCCCATCTAAGACTTGGTCTGAGTACAGGCATAAGAAATGCAAATAATATAGTGTTGTTCGTTTATAAACAACATGTCTAATGGAGTAAAAACAAGTCTATGGGCCAGGGAGATGGCTCAGCGTACATATAAAGGTATCTGCAACCAAGCTTGGTGGCCTGAGTTCAATCCCTTCAGATGCATCTGGCGGAAGGAGAGAATGGACTCGAATAAGTCTCCCCATGATCTCCACACATATTACACACGCACATACACACACACACACTCCATAAATTTTAAAAAGTTGAAAACTATCTGTGCTTTAAATTCACATATACCAATACTGACTATATACTGACTATATTTGTTGTTGGTTTTTTCCTCCTCTTTTTCTTCCAGCTGTATCCTTTCTTTGGAAAAGAATCTGAGAAAGTGCATAAATATATACAATGGAATTTTAGGCACATGAATAACTTCCTCTATTAGGTTTTTGCTGTCTGAGGATCAGCTTCTCCTTCAGCCTTTAGACTTGGCCCTAGCCCTCAGGGACATTCGCTCTTCCGTCCGAGTACCACCGCACTCACACTATGCTGTATGGCTTCTTACCTTTCTGTTTTAATTTGGGTGTAAGTTAGGATCCAGTCCCCAGAGTAGTTAGCATGCACTTAGAAATTTCACAAGCAGACCTGTAAGCTGTCATCCAATAGATTAAACCTTGGTTTTGTTTGTTTGTTTGTTTGTTTGTTTTGTTCATTTGTTTCTTGAGACAGTGTCTTATGTAGCCCAGGCTAGGCTTGAATTCCCAGTTCTCCTGCTTCTGCTTACCAAGATCTGTGATCTTATATGTGACCACTACAGATAGCAATTTTCTAGCTCTTAAATC
>NC_034600.1:58401844-58448093 GCF_900095145.1 Mus pahari
ACACTCCAGAAGAGGGAGTCAGATCTTGTTACGGGTGGTTATGAGCCACCATGTGGTTGCTGGGATTTGAACTCTGGACCTTTGGAAGAGCAGTCGGGTGCTCTTACCCACTGAGCCATCTCACCAGCCCCATAGACATTATTGTAAGTAACAAGAGAAGGGTCGGTGGAGAAAGGCACTTGCTACTAAGCCTGGCAGCCTGATTCTAATCCTCAGTACACATATGGTAGAGGAAGAGAGACAACTCCCACTAGTTCACTGTCCTACACATACGCCATGACGTTCCTGTGCACATATGCAAATATTCACACACACAAAAATAATAATAAATGTAATTTTAAAACAATAATGAATGTATTGCAATGTACTGTATATCCAAGCTATAAAAATTTAGGGCACCAAGTTTGATGCTCTTGTTCAATAAAACAGACATCTTTTAAGCATCTAAAGGATTTTTAAAAAAATACCAGTGGTCATGGGGAAAATCTCACATAAACTCACTCCTAGATTAAAAACCTATAGGCAGTTAATGGCTTCTAAGAGAAGAAGACTTAGTCTTCTCCAGGGATAAGACCCCCAATTGGTAACCCAATCCCAAGTGGGCAGGGCTAAACAGATATAACACGAGCAGCACTATGTAAACCTAATTAACACTGATGAACCTGAATAAACTGACGTGTGTGTGTGTGTGTGTGTGTGTGTGACAATAATAATTAAAGAACATAAGGTCAGTGATTTGAGGAGTGGGAGTGGTTGTGGGGGAGTTGGGTGGGTGGAAATGATGTAAATAGAATGCTCATGTGTGAAAATTCTCAAAAACTTAGATTAAAAAGGTATGCCTATGAACCACAAGAATTACCAGCATAGTATAAGAACACCAAGGCTGTAATAGTGGCACTCACATCTCGGTAGTAACCAACAGCTTTCTAGCTGTACCGAAGGCCCACTCGACAAGAGGGAACTCATGTCTGATTCTGCAAACCTAGCCGACTATCCAGGCTAGAAAACTCATGGATCCTGAAAGAGAACCTGCCATTACCACTTTACTAAGCCAACATAATCTTTAACTTCATCTTAAATACCTATCCTTATACCCATGGGTAATTGTAACTCTCGCCTGTCATCAAAAAAACTTCTTTACTCAACAGATGGAGATCAACACAGAAAACCACAGCCCATCAAAAATGCAAAGAACCCTAGACTAAGAACTCCGGGTAACTAAAGAATGTTGAAACAGTCTTCCCCAGGAAAGAGTCCTTCAACTTGCTATCCCATACCAAGTGGTCGGCCCTAGAATGTATGCATCCGTACAAGAAACATGATACAGACTGAGCAGGTTATATTGATGCATTTGCATACGTGCATGAATGTGTGTGCGTGTGCATGTGCGCGTGCGCGTGCGCGTGCGCGTGCGTGTGCGTGTGCGTGTGTGTGTGTGTGTGTGTGTGTGTGTGTGTGTGTAAATGTCTGAAGAAAAGGTCCATGAATTTGAGAGACAGCAAGAGAGATAAGATGGATGGGAGAGGTTGGAAAAAGGAAAGGGAAGAGTAGAAATAATATAATTATTATAATTTCAAAAAGAAAAAACTATTGTTAAAAATAAAGATTGTCAATTTTTGAATATTCTCCATCTTTACTCTATTATTTCAGTTTTTTTCTTTTATTTTGGAGATATTGTTTGATCCAAGTTATATTTAAATCTGTGTATAGGCAGTCATGTTACAACAGTCAAATACCTTAAGGTTCAGATGAAGAATATCAGGACAAAAATTTACCAAATTGCAAAAGTATGTTATAAAAATCACTTTTATGAGATTACTGTATCATAATATTAAATATTTTATACTCAAAAATAACTAGGAATAAGCCAATAAATTATAAACTCTATAGGATAGGAAATTTTTTTCTTCAGCCCTTCACCGTGTCTCATTCAAGAACAATTTGGAGGCACTTTAATTTTTTATTTTAACAATGATAAACCTGAAGAATGCAAAGACCACTATATAGAATATATTTTTGGAGAAAAATGATGAATCAATGAAAGGAGATAATTTTGAGAAAATTTAGCTCATATAACACAAACTCATGGACTTCTAAGATCATATTTTTCAAAACATTTAAACAGTATCCTGTTGGGTTTCAGATGTAAGAGGTCAAGACCCTCACTACAAGTTTTAAGTGTTGTACTGTGTTGATCTACCAGCATATCATTGTTCAGATTTAGTGCTCAATCTCTACTAATAAGAAAAAAATTAGTAAGTGTATTATTTAATCTACGCAGTGTCTTTTATCATGCTCTGACCAGGAATTAAAGGTGATATGGAAAGTGTCTGTTATTATAATCTGTAATGTTGTCAGATGTTTTTTTTCCTTCTTTCTTTCTTTCTTTCTTTCTTTCTTTCTTTCTTTCTTTCTTTCCAGCAGTACATTCCACTTGGCATTAGAACATGGATAGCTGATACAGGAGACTAAAATAGAACAGAACGCCATGAGGAAAACATCAGGAAAAATTCTTGACATTTGCCCTCTCATATTTTTGGTAATCATGTTGTGACATCAAATTTCGCCCTCGAGTTGCTGGGGAGAATTGCTTCATCCAGTTGTCATGCTTTCTCTTCAATTTTGACATGAATCCTGTGGCCTTGCACACTTTTGGTTATCTTGAAGTCTGACACGCTCCTCATAGTCCAGTAAATGTGGGTGCACACATCGCCTCAAATCGCAAACAGTTCACAAACCACCCACATTCTAGAGAACCCTTTGGGGCTCTTCTTGAATTTCACACATGAGCTTTTTAATTAACCACACCCTCGATTACCATCGGACTCAAGCAGCACAGTTCGAAGTTCTTGCCTTAATTTGACTTCTTCTCTTCATTGCCCTGTGTTCTTCTCATATCCTCCCCTTTACGTTTGCTTAACACGTACCACAAATAAATCAGTCTCTCAAGAGGGTATACTTCTTGTACGTGTGCCATTCTGATATGGAAATTATATTGTAACATTTCTCATTTTCATAGGGAATGTGGATACATCTCCACGCTGATGTTATACATAAAATCTACATCTCGACATGCAAAATATATATATATAACATTCCACCACAAGTTACTAGTCCATTCTCCAGCAGTTGACACCCATATTAACAGCACCTGCTGTCAGAAACTTCCCTGAGGACCCCAACCATCACTGCCACGTTGGCCAATTACCCTCTCTTGTCCTCCTCCTACCCTTGCTAATCACCTTTCTCTTTCCAACCAGTCTCCTTTCTGTTCTCATGTCTTGCATGTCATGACCCTGTAAGTTTCACGGAGGTTGGTTACAGAAGTCCAGTACAGGTTATTTACCAGAGCATGGGTGTCCAACCAGTGGCTACACCACTAAAAGGAAAGGTCTCCTCCTCCCCTATGTGTTGTTTACTGCCTATAAATCCTCAGGGAAGAATGAATCCTCAGAGAGAATCTCAAAGCCTCTCCCAGCTCTAGGATGGGATGTTGACGGGCCTAATCTTGAATGGGTCTTGTGTAGATCATCATGGCCACTGCGAAGTCAAGAGTGCAGAGGCCATGTCATGCCCAGAAGGCACCTGAATTAATGGCACAACATTCCACCCTGTCCTTTGGCTCTTTGCATTACTTCTGCCTTTTCTTCCATGACACTCCCTGGGCCTTGAAGGGGATTTGGAGGGGATTGTCTAGATGCCTCATTTATGGCTGAATATTCAACAATCACTTGTTCTTAGCACTTTGACTTGTTATGGGTCTCTTCAGTTACTAATGCCCACTGGAAAAGGAAACTTCTCTGACAGCCACACCCATCTTCAGAGATGAACACAATTATTCAGAAACCAATTTGATGGGCACATCATGTCTATTTAACAAAGCAACAGCTAAGGTCCTTTGGTTCTTTCCTTTCTTCACTTCTGGAATGTGTGTGTGATAGCTGGAACTCTAGTAGCTATGTTAAATGACCTTGAGGATTTTGCCATGCGGTGGCTAAAGTTATGTTTTAAATTTAAATTATTGTGCTTAAGAGGTCTATAAAACAAACATGCCTCCAACCTGTAATCTCCACTTGCCCAAGGACAGATAACTTCCTGGAATGCTGGATGCTGTTGTAGATGTAAGATAACAAACCCTGTGTTTTCGCTTCTGTGAACAAGCTTGATTGCCTCAACTGCACAGCATGTGCTGAATCTCACATAAGCAGGAGGTATGTAGACAGGAAGTACATCAGGATATATGCTTGTCTTTGATTGGGCAAAGATGGGAAGTACATAGCCTTGTGAGTGTTGTCTTTATACACAGTCCCTGACTGATGTAATTCAGTGCCATATACCCTTGGAGATCTCAGTGTGGACCTAACCAGTATCCTGGCTGTTATGCAATACATTTTGCTTCAAGTTTAGCTCAAAAACTGTGGTACTGGTCTTATTCTCACCTGGTGGTATTACTAGTCCCTCTGCTAGGGATCATACAGAAGAAAAAATGGTGTCTGGACCTTCTGTTGATAGATCTATAGTTTTCTTTTACAGTTCAATCCTAGCTTTTATACTATTCTTTTAATTGGAAACCAACACATCTGAACCCAATCCCGACTAATGCAAGAAGATAGGCTATTACTTGGTCTATATAAATTGGGTTGTTTGTGGCTTCTTGAAACTCGATGTTTATTTTTTCTTTTGTACACTCTTGTTACATAGAAATGTCTTTTGAAATTCTGCAATTGTTTCATTCTACCCAGGGAATGCAAGGGGAGCAGACTCTGCCTGTACAAAGAGTATAGCTTGTCAAGGGATCAGTGTAGTGGCCAGGATGGGGGTGGTAATAACAAACTGAGAAGATACATGAGGGGGACATAATTAAAGCCACAAAGGGAGTTCTTCTTTTCATTTGAATGCATTGTGGGACAAATACTGGACGTCTAAATTACTAGAAGTAAATGTTCTTCTCGGACCCTAGGGAATCATCAGATAAGCCTTGAGCCATTCTGCAAAAGATGGACAAAGCCTGACATGAGAAAGCCCAGAAACTAGGGAACAAAACATAGTCTAAACATGGTTTTTAACATAACATTGAGCTTTGTATCGGTGTGGTAGGTTAAATGGACACTGAAGAATGGAACTCATTAGGAAAGAAGGTTCATGTTGGAACATCACAAGAAGTTGGTTTGTAGAGGAGAACAAAAAGAAAACAAGAGAAAGCATTCGGCAGAATTTTAGAGCTTGAACATTTCTAGAATTACAGAGCAGAGCCCGGCGATCTCTGAGCAAAAAGGCAGAATGATGTAACTAATGCTTTTTAATATCAGCCCCATATTAGTGCATTTGGAGCTGAAGGAGTCTAACCATGAAGAAAATATTGGTGTTTTATAATATTCAAAATATAAAATAATATTTTCCTATATGGACTAAGGTGACGGCTATGACAAAGAAGAGAGGACCACTGAAGAAGAAGTCACCAGGACAATGTGACAAACTAATGCTGACGCCCCTGTGATCCCCCATGTGAACACGTCAGATACTATTTTATTGGTGTATAAGCAGTTCTATGGTTTGGTTTTAGATTTTTTTTTTTCATTTTTTTGAGAGAAGGCCTCACTACGATGCCTTGTCTGTCCTGAACTCACTATGTAAACCGGGATGGCCTTGAACTCACCACACACAGGCTTAAATAGTCATTTAAAAAAAAAAAAGATGTTAGGCTTTGTAAGACTTGGTGGAGGTGAAGAACAGGAGGATACACAGAGTCTATGCAACCTCGTGAAGTCTTGGTGATGTCTGCCACCAAAGGCCATGACTGGGTCCTTGGCTTGACATCTGTGGTCTGTATTCCCACCAAAGACCACTTAGATGTTCGTAGTCTGGGCTGCCACCTGAGATCATGTTGATGTCCAGGGGCCACGCTGACCCCAGGGGCCAAACTGATCTGAGTGGCCTGTGCTGCCACCAAAGGCCATGGTGACATCCTGGCCCAGGCTGCCTGTGAGGCCCATGTCTGAGTCCATGGTCCTGCTGCAGCTAGGATCTGTGTTGATATCTATGATTCATATTACCACCAAAGGCCATGTGGTTATTCCTTGTCTGGACTGTTGCCTGGGGCCATATTGATGTCTGAGCACTGTGCTGAGCTAGCACCACCGGTGGTATAGGTGAGGAAGAGCTGGTCCACCCCAACATCTATCCCACCTATGAACTGCTGGAGCACGTGAAGGGGCCGGTCCTGCAGATCCAAAGCTGAAAGATCTCACGACTCAGGGAAACCACAGGATATCCAAGAAAGCAAGCAAGCAGATCGAACAAGCCACGGAGACCAAGCCATGAGGCAACATTCCAACTTGGCCTCAGCTTCAGCTCCTGCCTCTGGATTCCTGCCTTGAGTTTCTGGCCTGACGTCTCGTCTACTTCAACCTTAAAAAAATAATAATATTGGAAGAACTAGAGAGATGGCTTGGCTTTGGGCCAGAAGTTCACAGCACCCACCTGAGCTGCATGTTTTTTAATTTGCACTCATACTCACACCCATACCTCTATGTGTGTAAAAGCATCAAAAGCTAAGAGCCACATGTGAGAGAGAGCTTGTGGTGTTCCTGAGTCTGGATCACCTTGCTTACTCTAATAATTCCCAGATTCATCCGTCTTTCTGAAATGTTCATGTTTTCTTTGACAGTATATAAATTCTATTGGGTAAATATGTCACACGTTTACTGTCCAGTCATCTGCTGATGGACACCCAGGCTAGTTCTACTTCCTTGTTATTCTGAACGGAGCAGCAATAAACATGGATACGCAAGTATTTAAGGTGGGTTTCTCACTGGTAAGTTTGCAAGATGGTCCATAAATTATGAACTAGAGTCACTAGAGAACAGAGACATAACAGACCCTACCAAGGCTGACCCGGAAGCTGTTCACCACCGCTCGGTTTTGGATGTCCCTCTTTGGCATAAATGTTGAATGCATTTTTAGTGACTGAGGAACATGTTTTGTTGGGCAGGTGACCTTTTGGTTTGGATGTATAAACACAGGTAAAACTTGAGCTGTCACAAGTGACTGTTCCAATGACTATAGGTCAAGGCTTCACCCACTTTCTCCCAACTCTTCTTGTCCAGCTTCAGATGATTACCAGAGGGACTCAGTGCTCCACTTCCCACTGTGGACATCAGATAAGAGACGACCATCTTCCTCCTCTGCCCCAGCAGCCTGCACACAAGCTGTGTGATCTGCTCTTATTGGGAACCAGGATCCTAGAAAGAGGGACCCTAGGTGGATGGAAATATACGGAAGACGCGGAACTATCAGGAGACAGTAATAGTGGTGATGTCCCTGACCTGGAAGTGGCATGTCTAATGGTAGCTCAGCTATGCTGTGTCTTAAAGTTCTGACTCTTGAGGACCTCAGAGCAGCTCAGGCAATGTGAAAGATGCTGTCCCCACTCATCCATGTCAGCTGGGTCTACCATCTCTATCTCCAGCCGACAAGCAACTGTCAGAACCTGCATCTCTGAATGGAATCTTTGCTCAAAACCGGAGGCTGCCTGTGCTAATGGCATCCACAGAGACCAGACAATAGGCAACCCTCTGAGCATCCCCCTAAGCCCAACACAAGCGGGAGCCAGCCCGTAAATGTCTAGTGTTGTTCAACTTCAGCAGGATGGGTCTCTAAGACATGGGTACCACAGTTTCCCTCTTCAAGTCTAACTGCAAAGGCCACAGTGAGAGATAGGTTTATGTACTTCCTCAGTAACCTTGCCCCCATCTCATCTCTCTACTCTCAAAGACACTCAGATAAGCTTCTTATATCCAGAGTTTTTCCTCTGGGAGAAATGAAGCTCAGTAAATTATCTTTGGCAAAATAGAACTGTACTGGGGTGTTAATCCAGCAACATGGCTACTCTGGCTGGAATACAAACCCAACCTTTAACCCCAAACAATGAAGGTAAAGTTAGTTTGTAAAAGAAAGTACCCATGTTTGAAAGTGCTATCTAATTGAGTAGAAGACAAAGTGATGAATCAGAGAAAGATTTGACAGAATAACATATGTTTAGCTCTCATGAGAACAGAGAGGAAAGAGAGGTGACAAGAGAGAGCAGCTCAGAGGGGAGAGGGCAGTTTTACTGGGACAATTGTGCAGTTGCAGAAAAATAGCAAGCTAGACACAGGTGAAGACAGAATGGGCCAGAGAATGAGAAGGAGCCACAAGATTAGAACAGACTGCCAAAGTTAGTATAAGGCCAAGCAGAACAATTCAGTCAAAAGCTGAACGAAGCCAGATTGAATCAGTCAGCATGGGAAGGAGTTTTGAGTCAGAACAGCTAAGTTGACCAGTCGGCCAGAGTTCAGAAAGAACTGGAAAAGGTGAGTTTATTCAGCAGTAAGTCTCAGAGGCTGAAAACATTCTAGGCCTAGATAAGATTGTACAGAGGCTAGAAGCTTAGGCTTAGGTTAGCAAGACAGAGGCAGCAATTTCATCAGAAGACTAAAAGTTACTTTTGCATGGAACTCTGCTAGAAAGACACTGGTGGGTCAGATGTTGGGAGTAACAAGAGCTCAGAGAAAACATGCAACTCATATACACTCAGAAAGGTAAGCTTACCTTTATTTAGATAATGGAAGAACAATGTCCCTCACAGAAAATCATCAGAGAGAAGTGTCCACTGGCAAAGTTCAAGTCACAGTCTACCTCACTTTATGGGTACAATTGGAAGAAAGTGATCCTTTTGGCCTCCAAGGTAATGGCGGATGTCATATCCAATAAAGACCATGCTCTGGGGAACACTAGTACTGTCAGCTGAGAGCTGTTGTGAAGAAAGGTTGGACTTGCAAGGAAAAAAAAAAAAGTAAAGAAAAATAGCACATAATCACTCCAAGCAGAAAATAATTTAAGTAGTGACTTTGTATCTAGGATATTGAAGAAATATCCACTGGCCCTTGTTAAAGCAGAGAAAGGCAAAGTATATACAAGGCATGGCCATGGGTATAGGAGTGCAAGGTCAGGGATCAGGGAAGGGATGTGACGGCAGAAGGAGTGCTCAGAGCTGGAGAGATTCTGGCTAAATTGCCCTAATTTTATTCTTGCTGAAAACTGGCCTCGATGACCAGACATCTCCGGAGGAGTGGTGGGGATGGGGGAACGAGATCAAAAGGGACTTGAGGTGTCAATATCAAGGGAATAAATAACTTAGCTGGGCTTCTTGCTAAAACTGGAATTTACCAGAGAAAAATAGACGGGCACCTGGGATAAGCTTTGGAAGCCTGACCCCAAGAACCTTTGCCACCATGAAGAGGGCAATGAAGCCTTCTGTTTTCTGCTGACACCAACCAAGTGATTCTCACATCCTTTATCCTGTGCTTAACAAGGTATCTTGGAATTAAGGCTTCAAGGGGATAAAAATGCTGAGTTCTTTCTCCATAGGATGTTTATTTATTTATTTATTTATTTCTCTTTTTGTAAGTCAATACTTCTTCAGTTTCTCTGCCTTTGTAAGTCCTTCCATGATCTGTTTTCCCCACTTGTAGAATAGCTCACCTGTCACTTTTATTTGATCACCCTCTCTTATCTTACTTATCAAACAGACTTTACATTTTCTTGAGTTTCTCTAGTCCTTCAGGATAATCAGAACACAAGAGCTTCAATCAAAGAAACTAATTTGCATTTTTCAGGTTACCTACTACTTCTTGGTACTGTGTCTTGCACGTGCCAGGGAAGCACTGTACTTCTGAGCTATACTTCCAGACCCTCCTGCTTCTTAAGGAATTCCCTTACGAAGTAGAAGGTCTGGTGAGATATTCTTCATCCTTTATCAGTTAATTGTTACAGTTGCTTTCTGAAATAGGCATTATTGCCAACTCCAGTTCAGAGACGCTGTAGACAAACATTCCAAAGCTTTAATAATTTATTTGTAGCCACCCAGGCAGTATGTGGGAGGGTCGGCATCTGGATCTTGTCCAACTCTAAAAACCCATTACTTAAGAGGTTGAAGGGTGGGGGTTCAACTCAGCCAAAACTAGAGTAGGACTTTTCCCACGTCACTGGCACCCCCACCCTGGAAAACAGTTCTGTCTTCATCTATCTGACTAATGGGGCTCCCTCTCTCCATTACTGCACAGAGGATTGTCTTCTACATTTTGGAAAAAAATCTTTGTCAAGGAGCCTTTTCTTTTTGTCACAAAATATGCGTGCCTGGTTCCATATATATTAAAACTGTTAGCTACGATTAGTTAACTTGAAAACAGTCCCTGGGCATGTAGCTCAGTGATAGAGCACTTGCCTAGCAGGCACAAGGCCTTAGGCTTAAGACTCTGGCACACCAAAACAAACAAACAACGTTCTCAATTACTGGGATTGTCTACTTGAAAGTCAAAGGGGAGCCACTTGAAAGGGTTACATAAGGAATCCCACTGTTAACAGTTATAGAACTGGGAGGATTAAGCCAGTCCAGTCTATTCAGAACTGAAGAAAGGGACTGAGTAGCTAATTGAATGTTCGATGCCACCAAACATGAACAAGCCAAAAACCAAGTCTTCGTGGACCTATCCCACCTCAATATATGCAGCTCACTGAGCTCTCACACATGACATTATCAAGAACTTGGACAGGGAACAGAGGCTGGCAAGATGGCTCAGTGGGTAAGAGCACTGACTGCTCTTCCAAAGGTCCTGAGTTCAAATCCCAGCAACCACGTGGTGGCTCACATCCACCCATAATGAGATCTAATGCCCTCTTCGAAAAAAAACAAAAACAAAAAAAGCACTCAGGGGGCAGAGGCAGGCGGATTTCTGAGTTAGAGGCCAGCCTGGTCTACAGAGTGAGTTCCGGGACAGCTAGGGCTACACAGAGAAACCTTGTCTCGAAAATAAATAAATAAATAAATAAAAATAAAAATAAAAAGAACTTTGGGGGTTTCTGTTCTATGTCTGAAGTGTGTGGCTGTTACGACAGCTGAACAGCAAGCATTTGATCTAACAAGTCAGTCTTGAAAATCTACTAAAAATAGTTTCCATAAACATAGCTCTTAACACGTAGTCCCTTAGACTCTATTGTCTGAGGTACCACATCCTAATAAATCATTCACTGTCCCAGAAACCTCACTTTGAACAGACACTCTCCTACTTCTCGATGGGGGTAACTTTTGAGCTGTCAGAGTGCAGAGATCAAAGAAGCATTAATTGACACATCTTTTACACATCCAGTTACTGGGCTTTGGGGAATGATCCACATTGTATAAAATTTGCATCTGGGTGGCTACAGACATTTTCATCATTTAAAATTCATTTCAGGCAGCCATTCAAAGATGATGAAGCAAAGTAAGTGATATATTGTTTTCTTCCTTTGAACAAGGAAACACCATGCAGATCCAGTTAAAAGCCAAGCAAAGCAAAAATAAATTACAATACTCAAAGGATGTCCTATATTATGGAAGAAAACATTGTCACACAGTGCACAGAACCACAGGCTGGGGCCATCTAAGCCTTTAGATGCATACCAGCCCAGAGTTGGTATTGCTGCATGCTGGGAGACCATGCAAAGGACTGGCAGAAGCCTGGGAAGACCCCAGAAGTCTTAATGTTTATGCTTAAGAAGAAAAGCACAATACTCTAAAATGTCCCCAAGATTTCCTTTTATCCTATATGGTAAGGAGATAGATTCAAAAACAAACATGTCTGAAAGAAGTCTTCAACCTACATTCCCCAAGATAGACACACAGCACCATGCAGGCCCACGCTGTAAAGCTTCAAACCAACCAGAAGTTGAAGGAACAGTGAAGAAAGCTAGCCTGGAGCTTAGGTATATACACAGGTAGACAGACAGACAGACATACAGACAGACAGGCAGGCAGGCAGGCAGACAGACAGACAAATGTATCCAAATGTGTTTATTGGGATGGTTTCCTATTCATCTTGATCAAGGGTGCTTTTAGCAATGCCTCCTCCTGGAGGAACACCCTCTGTTGGCCTTGTTTTCCCACCTGTCATCGGGCAGAACACAGTGGTCCAGGCAACACACAAGACTACCTCTTTTAGCGCATGGCTAATGACTATGGTGATGTTGTAGCATCCCAGCCATTCTCAGTCTTGAAGTAGGAACTGGGACTCTGCACAAAGTGCTTCTTCTTGTCTTTCCTCTCCTCCTCCTCCAGAGAAAGAAGACCAGTTGTGATTGTGGGGCATATTCTCTGAGGGAGTCATCACTGCTGGACTCCATCTCTTTTATGTTGTTGCCATTGTTGTTGCTGCTGTTGCTGCTGCTGCTGTTGTTGTTGGGAGGGGCAGAAGAAGCAAGCTTGAGAAGAATGGAGTAGGTCGACTGATTTCAGAGCACTCTGGGTTATAGATGTGATGGCTTTCTGCCTGGTCCCTGGCCTTGCAGTCGTTTGAGAAAGGATGTAGCTAAACACATGTTTGGGACTGTTTGGTTTGAATGTGGAAGCTATAGCAGCATGGAAGTCACTTTCCAAATGCTGCAAAATACCAAAGGGAAACACTGAAAATGAAATAAACGTTATCAATACAACTACCAAGCAAACGTTCTTAGGCAGAGTTAATGGAAAACAAAACTTCACAGGGAAATTATCATTTGATGTGTCAAGTTTTATGAAAAGTGCAAGGGAAGATTTATAGATTTATATCACTGATGTATATCATGTATGTTTCTGTGTGAGACATTGATAAGAAGTGATGAGATGGGTCAGTGGAATCACCTAAACATGAGGAATAACTTCTACATTATTATAAAGATGCATAAGAGATGGCATTTTCCATCCTTCTCTACCACTCCTTAAACAGTGAGGAGGAAGGTCTAATAGGACTGCTTCTTTGGGACATTCCACCTGGCAGAGTACTTTGACTTCCACCTCCATTTGTCCCTTAACAAGGTCATTTCCTTCCTTGACAATAATCAAGGGCACACAACAATCAAGGGACTCTTGTGACTGTGTATAAGCATGCTCTTCTGGGCACTATGGCTGGTACCATGCTGATACCTGGGCCTTCTAAGCTCTTATCATGGGCATAGAGGTAAATAATGGCATCATCATCAGGGAGCTTTCAATGACACAGAGGCAGTGAGTGGTACCCATAGTAACAGGGCAAGTGCCAGGTGTTCTTATTTAAACGTCTTTGAAGGGAGGAGAGTTTGTTCCTCTGCTGACAAGAAAGTTATTGAGCACATGCAGGCCCCACATCCTCATCCTTGTCCATGTCTTCCCAGGTGTCCTGTCCAAGGTTCCCTGGAGCCCTTATCGTGGGTAAGAAATCTAGTGCGTTGGACTATTCACTTGGTACTGTGACTTTTCCCTTGGTCTCCTCAGCTACGTAAACCCCAAGATGGTGGAAGAGGGAGAATTCCTCCAAAGATATCTGGAGAGCTTCTGCTTCCTGGTGTGCATTGTTAATTCTGCTTTCTCAGTTTCACCTTCCTCTTGTACCATTTAGGGTCACAAGAAGTCTGATAAAAAAGAAATGGTGGCATACTTGAAAGAAATTGTCCATGTGACACCCAACACTGTGTGCACTCTTTATAAAATGTTACTGTTGCTATAGTGACAAAGTCCTACCACCAGCCACCTCCTGGTGTCTTTATTTCACTGCTCCATTGCTTACAGAGATGTTTTGAGTAACCATGATGCCACCACATGCCTAATAAGAGGTGGGTCCTAGGGAGAAGTTCCTAAGTGGCTGAGGCCATGCCTACGAAGGGCAGTAGTTGTTTTCTCTTTTTGGCTCCCCATTCAGGAGGTTGGCAGCTATGAAATGCCACACACTCCAGCACTGATGTGATACTCACACACTCCAGCATTGATGTGATACCCACACACTCCAGCATTGATGTGATACCCGCACACTCCAGCATTGATGTGATACCCGCACACTCCAGCACTGATGTGATACTCACTAGTTGTTAGATCACCCTTTTGAGCAGATATCTGTAGAAGGTCCTAGAAAGATGTACTATCTTGTAGTGATGCTATATAGACAAATAGATAATAATTCTATAGATTTTCTGATTTGATTCAAATAATTTTTAGGAAAAGGGTTTTAAAGATGGTCTTAGCTGCTAGAAAGCTGTAATAAATTTAGAATCAAGACTAGAATGTGCCCTTCCTCAAAATATAAGTAAAAGCTGCATAATGAGAAATACAATGAGCTTTCATAATCACACTAAAAAGAGTAAATAGATTGGGACAATTTTATGTTCAAGGAAAAACATGTAGGTACAAGAATAAAGCCACAGGTGTGCACTATGATAAGGCAAAGCCATGTAATAACTGTCATTTTGAATTTTTAATGAGTATATCATAATGAAACACTGCTTTGAACTTAATATCTACATCCTTCTGTAACTCCCATTTTAAGTAACATTTTATCTCTAAGGTAATTGTCTAAAGAACTTTTTGTCTAAGTAAGTATCAAAAGACCAAGGAAAAGAAATAAAGTGGCTAATTGAGTAGTTTGGCTTGGGAAACTTTGCCCCATGCATCCATACAAATGTATGTCTGCTTGTCTATATGTTTGTGTGTAAGTATACATGTATGTATGTAAGCATGCATGAATACCTGTAGAGTTGATTGTGACAGACCATCGGGCCGGCCAGAGTGTGGGTGTGTGAATGTTTGCATGTATATGTGTCTGCACACATTTGCCTGTACAAAGCATCTTAATTCTTTTCCTTTCCTCCCTCTCTGGTCCACAAAGAGTTAAACAGCCTAACCAGAGAGGCTTCTGGCTAATTCACCAGAGAAAGGAGCACCAGCAATAAATCCTTTCATTTAATTCCCTGCTGCTAAACAGCACGTGTTAATTGCCAGATATTGGTGCTTATTAAAGCACAAGTATAAAAGGTTTTAGCGCTTAATGAAGCACAGCACAAGTAATAAAGACTTTAGTTTCCTTAGCACTTATTTAAGCATAGAGTTATGTAAAGCACAGAGAGATATAATGTTTAATAAAGCACAGAGTTAAAGAGAAAAGAAGCCAGCGTTTTTTGACCGTAGAATAAACAAGAAAGTTTTTAGAATCTTTTAGAAGTTACCAGCAAGCATTCAGTATAGTTAGAGAACTAGAAGGCCAGAGACCATCCATCTCTAAAACTAGTCTGAAGATCATCAGTCTCCAGCAATGCATGACGCTGTATCCCACTTCAAGCCCATTCCAGGCCAGGAAGGCTACTGGCAACCAGTGTCCTACTTTTTCCCAATATTTTCAATTTGAGGCTCCCTGGATCCAAGAACATGGAACCTGATGACATAAATGGCTACCTGGACTCTTAGCATCCCCAATATCATAAGGAAAGCAGCAGGGGCTGAGGCTCCAAGAGCTGACATACCATATTCAACGTTACATTCAGTCAGTGTCAGAGACAGCTTTATCTGAATCTGAAGCGGAGCTTCCAAAGCGAGCTAAGAAGGCCCCACCCCTCAGAGAGCTACATTTTTTCATAAGATCTTATGACCTTGTTTCCATATGATTTTGGCTGACCCAAAGTTCCCCAGGACCATCACTAATCCTTTCTGCAAGATGTCTTCTCTTCAAGGTGCAATCAACAACGGCGTGTGACATTAATCAACTCTGGTAAAAAAAAAAAAAAATAGGAAATGAAAGATTTGCAAAAAGATGAAAAGCGGTCCGTAGAACTAAAGCAACAGCTGGCCAGGAAGCCTTGAAAAGGAGAGACTCGAGGCAAAACCGGAAAATGCGTAAGTAAGAGCCGACAGACAGGACTCTGAGCCTTGGCCTCTGGAATGAACTAGCTTCAACTACTTTCAGTTCTGATGTCACTCTCCTTCAAGCCTTACATCCCAGTGAGAGTCTCACTGACACCTTTTGGATGCCCTGTCCAACCCTTATCCTGGGGCAGGGCCTGGGGTGCCTGCGGCATGGGGCGGGGCCTCTGATTGACAGGTCACCAAGACTGCTTTCCAGAATGAAAACAGGGATAAAACCCAAGAGGCAAATGGAGATGTCTGTTGTAGTAGCTTCAGTGTGTCCATGATCTAAGAAAGCAGATTTATACTACCAAAAACATTCACAGGAATGCACTGTAGAGACAGTTCTTAAAGAACTGGCGTGTATACAGCCTTGTCTCACAAATGGCCACTTTTAAAGGAAAAACGAACAAAGAAGTTTCAACTCACAAGACATCTAGTATTGTCTGAAACTACGCTTCGCTGCTCTGGTATTTTGGTGTGTATAAACATGCAATCAGGCAGGAAGGAATCTTGGATTTGTAACACATAAAATGTAAAGTCACGTTAAATTTTAAGATGCAATTCAAACAAAACGGCAAAAACCAATGTCCCTCAAATGGCTTGCATAAGCTTAACGTGACAGGCGATCCTGAAACAGAAGGACTGCCAATCTATGCGCCTGGAGAGCAACCCCGGCAAATGTCCAGGAGTCGCTGGGCTGTTGTATATAGTGATAACTCAATCCGCCCACCAGTTTACCGCATCAATCCACTGGAGCCTGGCTAACGGTGAGGTCGGGTCATTATTTTGTTCAAAAAAAATTTGTCTGCTCACCAGTCTCTACTCTTTTCTAATTATTAGCCCATGATAATTAGAGTAAGTGTTATTTGATGTGGAGCTGAAAACCCAGAAGCAAAGGAAGACCTTAAAAATTCTAGGCAAGAGCCAGTTATGAAACGGTCACCCAGATGGCTTATAACAAGCTGATTCTCAATTTCTGAGATAAGCTTAGAACCGTAGGTGCAAATTCGAAACAGTGACGAGGGTTCATCCTTGTGGCGCTCCTTATGGGGAACCCTTTGAAGGGCGTTAAACTCACTTAGAGCTGTAAGTTCTTAGACGTGTCACTAGTGTAAAAGTTCTATATCCATTTTAATTGCTTATATGCCCTGGTGCTGCGCATATTGTTGTATTCAGAGGAAACACACCTGCTCGGCTCTTGAATGTCTTTTCTAAATACATGAAATCTCCCGATTCTGTGAGTATATCCATTTGGGTTTTATTTCTACTGACACATTCGCCTGTAAAATGACTGAACTTCATTGTCAAATGGTATGGAAGAGGATGTAAATTGACTTCATGGTACATACTAGGATTCAGATAACAACTCTGGTTGTAAGCTATGTAATGTTTAAGGATAAACATGTCAATAAAATCAACAGCTGCCGGGCGTGGTGGCGCATGCCTTTAATCCCAGCACTCGGGAGGCAGAGGCAGGCGGATTTCTGAGTTCAAGACCAGCCTGGTCTACAGAGTGAGTTCCAGGACAGCCAGGGCTATACAGAGAAACCCTGTCTCGAAAAAACAAAAACAAAAAAAAGAAACAAAAAAAAAAAACAAAAAAAAAAACAAAAACAAACAGCTAATAATATTTTTCTAGCAGTTCTTCTAAGTAAAGGCACATATGGGGAACTGTTGTTTCTTAATTAAAATAGTTCTGAAGGAGTTCTGAAGGCTTGAAAGAAGTTTTTTTTTTTCTAAAATGACAAACAACAAAAGCATACATTTTATAAATTGGACTCCTAAATTAATTCTAAATACTATTCTAAACTATAAGTCTATGTTAGGTGGAGAATTATAGCATCTAAGAAACAGGGACAGAAAACTTATAATTGAAAAGAAATACTTTCTTAAAAATAAATACTTTCCTGTGTGATATAAAAGCCAGAATTCATAATACTGTATAAAGTTTCATTTTGTTTCTGAGAGAATCCCCACAGAACATTTTACTGGCATGTGATGGACTAGCCGGGTGTCATCCATAGTATAACAATGGCATTTAAAATTTTTTCTGTGAATATACATTTTTTTCTTAATTCTTTTTCAAACAGTATATTCTGATGGTGGTTTCTCTCCCTCATCTCCTCTCAGATCCTCCATAACACCCGATCCATCCAACCTTATGATTTCTTTCTCTCTTTAGAAACCAAACAGGCCAATAATAACTAATTAATTTATTTAAAAACAGAATTAAAGGTAACATTTCCACCAGGGATTACCTCACCCGTTTCATTTTGGTTGACTTCCCACCCCACCCCCTCAGCTTCTTGACTCCATCTCCCTGCAGTCCCTTTATCCCTGAGGTATCCCTCCCCCTCCACTCCACCCCCAAAGCTCTTTTTTTTTCCAGACTCAAATGAGGACTGTTTTGATAATCACTGGTAGATTTATAAGTAACTCTTTTATATAAGGACCATGGGAAGAAGCACAAACAAATAGTACTAGGAATATTTCAGAGAATAGCTCTCATGTCATCCTTGAAGAAAAGGCCATCATGAATATATTCATTCCAATAGCAAACTGATTCTGACTGGATGATATGGTGGTATGAGTAAGAATCGCCCCCACAGGCTCATAGATTTGAATCTTTGGTCACAGGGAGTGACACTATTTAAAAGAATTAGGAACTGTTGTCTTGTTGAAGAAAATATGTTGTTATGGTTTGAATATGCTTGGCCCAGGGAGTGGCACTATTAGAAGGTGTGGCCCTGATGGAGTAGGTGTGTCACTGTGGATATGGGCTTTAAGACCCTCATCCTAGCTGCCTGGGAGTCAGTATTCTGCTAGTAACCTTCAGATGAAGATGTAGAACTCTCAGCTCCTCCTGCACCATGCCTGCCTGGATGCTGCCATGTTCCTGCCTTGATGAGAATGGACTGGACCTCTGAACCTGTTAGCCAGCCCCAATTAAGTGTTGTCCTTAGAAGAGTTGCCTTGGTCATGGTGTCTGTTGACAGCAGTAAAACCCTAACTAAGACATGTTATTGGGTGTGGGCTTTGAGGTTTCAGAAGCCCACACCACGCCCAGAGACTCTCCCTTTCTGCTTCCTGTGGGTCCAGCGGTAGAACCATCAGCTACCATGCTCCCTGCCATGAGGAGAAAGAACTAAGCCTGTGAAACTGTAAGCAACCCCCAATTAAGTGTTTTCTTTTATAAGAATTGCCGTGGTCGTGGGCTCTCTTCACAGCAATAGAACAGTGGCTAAGACAGATGAGTTAACAAGGCCACCAGTTAATTATTTAGTTTATATAGACTGGCTTCATAGAAACCTTTCTGTAATGTTTAGTTTCATCTGAAATAAAATGCAAATATCCTTAACTTCTATGGTCAGAAATTTAAAGAATTTTACTTTAACAATAACACACTGAAGAGTAAAATGTTCTGGCACCATTTTATATCTCTGTGTGAAAACTCCCATGATGGAGTTGGTCATACTGAAAGAATGTGGAGTTGAGCAAATCTGTTTGCACAGTTTAAAATGAGTTAGTAATTGGATTATTACACACACACACACACACACACACACACACACACACACAGAGTTCTGCATTATCTCTCACTTTAAAATGTCATCTTTAGTAGTACCTCATATGAAAAAGATTAGAAAACTTAAGAAAGATAACGAAACCTGTGGTATGAGCCTCTGTTGGTGTTAATTTGGGGTACAAAGTTGTGCAGAATGCCAAACAGATGGTGGACTTAGTTGTCGGAGTAGTGGGAAGCTCACGGGGTACCAAGCAATGGAATGAAATGGATGCACTTTAAAGCTGACCAGGTTGTGGGCTGAGCAGAGGCTCCAGCTGTGAGACCATGAATGTCATTCGCCCCTAACCGTGCTGAGCCTCAGTGTCTCATTCGGTGTTTGCCAAACGAGTTCTCCAGTCCTTCCTAACTCAGGATGGACCATGACGCCACCCAAGTCCCTGGGCTCCAAGAAATGTTCCTTGGCACTGTCTCTCCTCCAGCACAAAGAAAGAAAAAGCCGTAGCCTGCATGTTTGAGACTCTTGGGGTCTCTGCTTCCTGTCTAAGGGCAAAGGCTTCCAAGGCTGCAGAGTCCTGAGCACCTCTGAGGGCTAGTGATATAAAGACTTCCTCAGAAGGAAGGTAGGCCACTGGGTATATAGCTAGACAAAACACCCAGCTCACACCTCTCCTTTCCAGAACAGGGCCTTTGCTCTCTTTCAATACCCAAGGCCCATGCTGACTGGTTTCCTGATATAAATGAAGTGTCTGCTTTCTAAACCAAAAGTCACGAGCCTGAAAACCTTATCTTCTCCGGTTCCAGCTCATCAAGCATTCGGTCACAGGGAACGCCTGCCACCGGTCAAGATCACTTGTTACACATTATAGTTAGTGTTCATTCATGGTCTGTTATGAACCAGACATGATGCCAAGTCTAAAAGACCACCGCCACCAAGAGAAAGCACACAACCCTTCCGCTGTGTACTTCTATTCATTCACAAGCTTCTTAAACACTCTAGCAGCAAACTTTGACTGTTAATGTATCTTTTGGGGAAGCCTGAGGGTTCTGGTTCCAGCAAATCCGGTCAATCCCAAACTTGGAGCAGCAAGAACACGGTGGAAGCAAGAACATTTGAAACACGAGACAAAGGGCAGGCATTGAGCGTTTCCACAGTGAAGCCCAGAAAGGCGACAGAAGCAGAAGGAAGCCTCCATCTTTGGGATTGTACAGAGAGAAGGAACCATGTTATAGGCAAGAGAGTCTGACAGCCAAGGCCCAACGGTGATGCAAAGATAACTCGAGAAGCCAGCGTTGGAGAATGTCTTCGATTGGATGTATTATTTTTAGATGGCTCAGCATGTACTTAGAGTGGTTTGGACTTTATTATTAAAGAAAACACTCAACTCTTCTTCATCCCCTCTTCTTTTCTTTCCTCCTTGAACTTTCTTATGCCGGAGGAGAGGCTGTGCAAAGGAACATTGCCAGGTGCATCAGGACCTGGACAGGATTATGGCTAACACTATGTGGTGATGCAGAGGACCAAATAACCCGTTGCTGATGGAGAAGTCCCTTCTGATGTCTTTAGGGGGTCTGAGAATAATGTTTCTAGATGAAGCCGCATACGGAGGTGTCAGCATCAAGGTGGCACTGAGTCGTGACAGCCCAAAACAGTAGCAACAAGAATGCAGTATTTACAGGCAGGGACATCCCACTGACACTTAAGATCAAATCACAAAGGGGAAGAGGACAGCCAATAAGGGACTGGGATGACAGTAGGAAGATGTCCTTGTGGACGGTCATCCCGGCTAGGAATGAGCACACCAGGAGAAAGGAGAATATTTCTGTGGAGAAGGGATGGGAATTTGGTTGCGTGCGGGAAAGCTGACTATGGGGAAACAATGTAGGCAAGACAGGCAGATTCGTCATGCAGAAGCCGTGTAGGGATATGGAAAAGGAGTGAACCTGTGGTGTAGAGTTGGGATTGGAGGTATAGCTATGAAATCCAGTTGTCTATAAGTAGATACAGAGATGTGGCAATTAGTGTGTATTTATATACATATGCATAGATAATGTGTATATATTATACACACTATAATAATATATAATATAATATATTATATACTATACATTATATATGTACACATATATATACATATGGTTTCTATTGGCCCAGGGAGTGGCCTTATTAGGAGGTGTGGTCTTGCTGGAGTAGGTGTGTCACTGTGGGTGTGGGCTACAACACCCTCATCCTAGGTGCCTGGAAGCCAGTCATCCACTAGCAACCTTCAGATGAAGATGTAGAACTCTCAGTTCCTCCTGCACCATGCCTGCCTGGATGCTGCCATGCTCTTGCCTTGATGATACTGGAACCTCTGAATCAGTAAGCCAGCCCCAATTAAATGGTGTCCTTTATAAGACTTGCCTTGGTCATGGTGTCTGTTCACAGCAATATTTTCCATTCCTTTTCTTCTGAATTTGCTAATCCTAGCCAATTGTTGGGAGCATACTGAATAATAAAATAAATGATTTCCAATGCAGTTGTTTATACCATGTTTTACTGAGTTTCAAATTCCAATTTTCTGGGCCCTTTGATTTTCAGCCTCCTGGATATGGGTGCGTGTGGGCACTGCAGACGTGTTTAGGTGGCACAGCTCGGCACTGAAGCTATTTGATCTCCACCTACAGGTATTTGTAGGACCAGCTTGCATGCACCGCTGTATTCCGGTGCCTCGGAGCAATTCTGTGGCTTGCCTCCCTGGGTGGATGCGTCCTGAATGGACGCAAAGAGGAATGGAGCAGAATCACCAGGCTTGCGGTTTGGGGGAGACGGAAAAGGAGAGCTGCAGGAGAGAGGGTCGATGAGCCATGTTCAGGTGCGAGACCACTGACCACTTGCCTGATTGGGCCTGGGGTAAGGGAAGGTTTAGGAGTGCCCGGCCTTTGAGGTAGCTAAAGCATTTAAAAAACAAGTTAATGTGTTTGTGTGTTTCATTTGTGGATCCAAAGACAGCTCCTGGGAAGGTGCATGCACGCAGTCTGCCGGGAGCCAAAGTGGTATAGCGAAAATTCACCGCCACAATAAGAAGAGCATGTGTTTTCACTCACTTGTGGGAGTTAGATATGGTGACCTCAGAGAAGCTGAGAACAGAAGAGAAACCAGAGCCTGTCGAGAGTAAAGGGGTGAGAGACGTTGAAAGGGATCATCAAATATGGAAATGAACTTCAGACGGGAGATTGTTTCTAGTGCTTTACACTACTGTAGGGGAATTGTACCTACAAAAACAATTTTGAATATCCCAAGCACAATAAGTGTGATTGTTGGGATACACTGACTACCCCTACTTGATCCATTGCACATTATATTTATGTATCAAAATATCACCATCCACTCATACATAGGCATTTATATATTAATTTAAAACTTTTTAATGCTATCGAAACCATCGCAGAGCTACGTGTGGTTAGACAGGTTGTGTTCTCCATTAAGGCACACACCCAGCCAGGCAGAGTGGTCCACACTTTTAATCCCAGCACTTAGAAGGTAGAGGCAGGTGGATCTCTGTGAGTTCTAGGCTGGCCTGGTCTACATAGTAAGTTTCAGGACAGCCAGGGCTGCATAGTGAGAACCTGTCTCCAGAGTGGGGAGGGTTGTGGGGCAGTGCAGAAGAAGCATGTGCCCAGGGAGGACTTAGCCCACTCAAAGAAGGAGAAAATATCCTAATTTTGCATAGAAGAGCTGTATCACCCAGCAGCAACTCAAATCTGTAATTTGTACAGCTCTAACCCAGTTGGCATAAAAACCGCACAAGACTTCAATGTCCAATCTCACTCAGCACCATTAAGGGCTGTTTTTCAACTATAAAAAACTTCTGCTCTGCAGGGTGTCAGGAGCCACAGGCTGGTGATCTTAGCAAACTGGGAAAATAACACTACACCATGCTAATGGATGGTAAGCACATGAGGAGGGCTGCACCAGCGGGCTAGGCAGAAAAGAAAGGTTGTATTGGATTCCAAAATGACAATCGTTTTGTTGTTGCTGCTGCTGTTTACTTTATATTGATTTCTTTGTGTGTGTGAGTTTCACACCATGGACCCCAGTTCCGCTTATCTCTGTCCCCTCATGTCTGCCCTTTGCCCTTTCAACCTTCCCGTCAAAATAAAACGCAAACAAAGCATAGAAAACATCTCATCATGGAAGCTGTAGTGTCCCACAGTATACCCCCCCGTATATCCCTCCGTCCACACATCTTCACTTGAAAATGTCCTTTGCAATGAATTGGTCTAGTTCACGATCTCTGGCTTCTCTGACACCATCAATATTGGATCCTCCTTGGGACTCCTCCTCTTGCCCAGTGTCGTAGAGATAGATCCTGCAGCTTTGGAACAGCAGGATCTTGCATGCTCCCCAACCGTTCACAGATGACACAAATTTGGGGATAGATTAGCTCAAAGGCCTAGGTGGTAGCTAACTGAAAAGCTTCTGGCTTTCCTTCATCAGCATCACTAGGGGGCGCTCTGCAGCACGGCTCAATGGCGTCATTGGCAGGAAGGAGGGCCAGCTCTTCTGCTCTCCTGCCCTCTGGCTGGCCCACCAGCAACCGCGCCTCCAGAGCTGGCTGCACTCTGCTGTCCAGTCATGGTGCGGGAGCCCCACCCTGTCAGGTGCTACGGCCTGTGAGGGGCTGGGCCAGCTCCCCCACTCTCACACTCTCTGGACTGGCTCTTCTGGGACTGGCTCTTCCGTGCCTGCCCCATCAGGTGAGCTGTAAGGCAAGCCATCTGGAACTCATGACCACGCAGAAGGGAGAAGGGAGAATAGGGGGCATCACTTCTAACACCTGTGCTACCCCTACAGTAGATGAGTTAACAGGGTCAGGCCCCACCCCCATACTCACGCCCTCAGGGCCCGCTCACCCACACCCCTACCACCAGGACCAACTCCACTGTACTGCCTGGACAAGGTGCAGCATCCAGTGAGAAATGACTGATGTGGTTATAAAAAGAGAAGGGGGAACCTATTCTATGGAGGTGTGGTGAGGTATGGAGGAAGGGGGTGCCTCAGAGGGCCCATGCCAAGGCATCCCTTCCCCCTAAGAGATCAGCCACAGGATGGTACAGAATAGAATAGAGTTTATTCAGGACATGGAGAGGGGAGTTAAAAAGGTAGTAGAGGCAGAGAAAGCGAGAGTAGAGAAGTAGAGGACTAGAGGCCAGCCATGAGCACGTGGAGAGAGAGGTGAAAGGGAATGGAGAGAGAAGAGGAAGGAGTGAGGGGACAGAGTGGGAACAAGAAGGCAAGAGGATGAGGAGCGGCAAGCAGCCCCTTTTATTGTGGGTCAGGCCTACCTGGATGTTGCCAGGTAACCGTGGGGCAGAGCACACCTGGCTTTGCCAGGTAACTGCCAGGTGGAGTTTACCTGGCTGTTGCTAGGTAACTGTGGGTGGAGCTTTTACAGAATGCTAACATTTGCCACGACACCAGTCATGACGCCAATCACACACAGCTCCTAGACATCCGCATGGTCCCTGGTGGATGCCCCAACCAAGGTCACCCCCATGTTTTCTGGTGGTAACATGAGTCATAGACATGGGTACCAACCGCTGCGTAGCCACGTACTCAGACTTGGCCCTCAGCAGCAGCTCAGGCTGGGGCCACACCATGGCGTGAGGTGGCAGAGCTGGCCACTCACAACAGGCTACTCCTCGCCACCCTCAACTCGCTTCACAGTCCCATCTCGCTTCACAGTTTTCAGGCTGCTCCGTTTCTCTTTCTCTCCCATCTAACCACCACGTACTGGCACACTGTGGTGGCTCCCGCTGCAGGCTGGCCACACAACTGGTGGACCTCCGCGCTGAGGTCAGTGTCCATGGACTGACGCTGAAACTGAGGTCAAACCTTCCTGCCTCTAAGTTGTTTTACCTCAGGTTCGGTTTGGTTTTGGTTTTCATTTGGGGGTCAGGGGGAGTTGTTTTTGTTGTTTGTTTTGTTGTTTTATTTGTTTGGGTTTTTTGTTTGTTTGGGTTTTGCCATGGCAGAACGCGACTAACACAAAAACTTTGGGAACAGCAAATACCTTCTAGCTCCATCTTCCTCCACAAAAGGGGTTAAAAAAACAAGACAAAACAAACAAACAAAACAGGAAATGCAGCCCCTGGGTGTATCTAGACAAATCCTAGGCATATCTAGACAAATACTTATAAAATCTAGGACAGACCAATGGGATCCTCAAGGAAACAATGTGCATGTCAAATGGATAATGCTATTGGAGGCTTAAAGCTAAACATGACAACTGTGACAGGCTGATTAATACACCCATCCATAGATTGCCATACCTGGATCTCTGAAACCTGTGTTTCCCTCGAGCTGAAGTTATTATTCTTGATTATCAGGGATGATCAATCCAACGTCCTCAGTCTATGAATAAAGCTGTGCGAAGCGACTTCTGAGTGCTTGTGAGATAACGAGACCAAAGCCTTCTGACCTGTTCCTCTACAAAGTGGGTTCTTCCTGGTGAGTGCTCTCATGTCCTTCCCCGGTGTCGTAAACAGGAGAGGATTTTGCTTTGGATTAATCATCATCCTGCTTTCGTTATTCAATGTTTCCAAGCACAGGTTATCCTTGTGGCTGTACACAGCCTAAACTCATCCATTTTACTCATGACTTTGCTTAACTAACCCTCTGGATAGAAATTGTCTGAGACTTTAGTCCACCTTATTTCCAGGCCACCACTCTCCCGGGTTCACACCACCAACTACAGTAGTAAATCCAATGTAATTGCAGGGATCCTTGGAAGGCGTCTTGACTATCTTCCTGTTGCTGTCATAAAATACCCTGCCCAGAGCTATTAAGGGAAGTCATGATTTGCTTTGGGCTCACATCCAAAGCTCATGAGAAGGGAGTCACGGCAGCAGGATCTTCAGGCGTCTAACCTCATATCATCTGCTGCTCGGCTAGCTTTCTCAGGACTGCCGCAGCCTAGGGAATGGTGTCGCCCAGTCAGGGTGAGTCTCCCCATGGTAACTTAATAACGTTAGTCCTCTACACGCACGTCTAGAGACTTGTGTCTTTGGTGATTGTAGATTCTGTCAGGTTGGCGATCAATATTAACCATAATAAAGGGAATTATTGGATCAGAGTCAAAGATTAGAAAATGTGACGCCGCTGCCTTTGAATATGGAGGAAGGGTACTACCAGCCAAGTAGTACAGATGATGCATCTAGAAATTGGAAAGAATGAGGGAGGGACACTCATAAAGAAGACAGCCTTCCCAACACCCTGATATTAGTTAGCTCAAGGAGACTAACTTTTAGAATCTGTTTTTTACAGTCATGAGATAATAAATTCACATTGTGCAAACCACTAGGTTTGCTGGAATCTGCTAGAGCAATCAAGGTGAGGACTCACAGAAGAAAAGGCTCATTGTTCCTTTCGGCGGAACAGGGCTGGCTCATAAGAAATGCTAGGGAGGGGAACAATCTGTGGAAGACACCCAGGGGAGCATTTGTAATGCACACCGCATGCCCCTATTATGTGATTTGAGAGTTTGCTTCTGTGGACAGTGAACAGTAACCTTGCAAACCTTACAGGAACAGTTGGTGGAAGTAAATTAATGTGTGTTGGGGCAAATATCTTCCCTGTTTCGGAAATGGAGTTAGCTCCCCATCAACTCAGTTCGGGTACAGATACAGCCCCATTTCACAGCATCTGTGGAGTCCCCCGTCATCCTGATCTACACCCGAGGGCTGCCCCTGAGTTCCAGATACCTGGAAACCTTCACTCCAGCCCCTGAGGGTCCCTCCAGACCTTGGTTTAAATTAGACCTCTGCCTGTGTCCCTGTACCCTCTCATCTAGATTGGGCCTCCAAATATCGACCTCTGGCCTACTCCATGAACATTTCTCTGCTTTATGACAAATGTGGATCTGGTGACGACTTTCTGTGACCTCGCTTCTTGTGTCTTGGAGCTTATACAGTCTTCTCAGACCTAGGCTTCGATTCAGCCTGCAAGGTCTCCTTTCACGGCTCAGACTTGCATAAAAGTAGCATTCATTGCTAGGTCTTAGACCTGGCAGAGTTAGCATCCCCACATCAAAAGGAAGGGCTTCATCTTCAGCAACCTGAATAAAACAGAAGACACAATGAATTGCCTGTCTATCGCTGGGCCAGCAATTATGTTAGTTCCACTGCAAACATATATGATGTATATGTATATGTGTGGATGTATGTATGTATGAATGATTTGATTACAGAAGACACCACGAGAGATAGCCAGATACTGTGGACTATAATCACAGCATACTTCAGAGGCAGAAGCAAGGTCCCAACCAAGAGAGTTGGGACCTTCAGGATCTGTCAAGACCCTGTCTCAAAAAGCAAAAACCAACCAACAGATCCCAGGGAAGGTTAGAGTTCAAAATATCAGTGCCTTAGACCTCCTATCTTGAGAACACACCATCCTTCGTAAGTAACTGTTCTCCATAGGCCATGACCGTGTTGATGCAGGGAATGTGGCTAATCACAGGGCCCCTGTGTTCCAACCAGAGTGAGTTGAGCAGATCGACGTGCTTGCCTCAACCCCAACCTGGCAATTGGCCCAAGACGGGACAAATGATCCAAGTCAGCAGCGAATCATAGAGCAGCCCGTTGCCAGAGTGTTGCCATAGAAACTGGAAGGAGGAATGCTTCCTGAAGGAGGTGAGGGAGCAAGATGAAGGCAGCCAGGTCCCTGATCTCATGAGAAAACCTTGATGACGAGACTAAAGTAGGCCAAAAGCCAGAGAGCCATAGCAAGAACATGAGCTTCGACGGCATTTCAGTCCCATGAGAAGCCCCGTGCTTGCAAGTGCGGGCTAACATCTGAGTGCCCAGGTGACCATGGAGAACTTGCCTTCTCTGGAGTTGAGTTTCCCGTTTGTAGAGAAGGTTACAGTGGCATTAAGCTCACGGAGATAATAGAATGAAAGAAATCCGTCCTTATCGAGCATCTTGAACAATGTCTGACGCATGGTTATATCACAATAAATAACAAATAATAGGGCAGGCAAAGTGGCCCAGCCAGGAGAGGGAGCTTGCCACAAAGCCTGAAGATCTGAGTTCAAACCCTAGGCCTCCACATGGTGGGAGGTGAGAGCTGACCCTTCTGATCTCCGCAAGGGTTGCCACAGCCTGCAGCCCCTCAACACACTTTGAATACAAGTAACAAGTAAGGGTAATTTATAAATATAAACTCTTCTAGTTGCCCACAAGACTATCCCTCCCCTTGCCCTGATTTTGATTCAGTTCCCAGAGCGAACAGCTTCCACGTCTTGCCTGAGCTCGTAGTTGGCCTCTGTCACTTATGACCTGAAGAGTCCTGAGAGACATGGTGGTTTCTCCGAATTCCTAAACCCCGTGAAATACTTTAATGAAGAGAAGAAAAAAAAAAAGTTTCCATAGTTGGGCAAGCTTGGGCAACATCTAGCTACTTGCTGCATTTGAATTTATACATTTCTCCCTCTTTGAGAGTCACATTAACACTCAAAGGCCGCGAGAAGCCTGCAGTTCAAAAGCCAGGGGGATTTGATTCCACAGAACAACTCCAAGTATATTTAACTGCAGGCTGTCTTTCCTCTTGCGACCTCTCCATGTTCTTCGCCGTAGCTTTCCCGAAAGTGTGCTTTGCTGAAGTGGATGGGGCACCCAGGTAAGACAACTGAAGCGTCTTCAGGGCTGACGCCGAGGCCAGCTCTGCTCGACTCTGTAACAGGTGCTCTTTTGGCAACTCTGTTCCCGGGCAAATATGCACGATTGTCATTGAGCATCTGAAGGGTGGGTGCTGAACATGCTGGTTTCCATTTTATGTTGATCTCAAACTGTGCTCCTGTCACAGCTTCAAGAGCTTGCCTTCAAGATGCACATACACCCTGAAATTTTAAGTGGCAGGATTAAAGTGATTTTTTTTTTTTGGTAACAGTTTGGAAAAAAAATTACCTGAGACCTATAGAGACCTCTTAGGTAAAAGATAACAAGAAAGCTTGCATTTATTTTCTAGTAGGCAGGGCCGATAGAGATAGAGCGTATAGTTCAGGAGAATTTCGACTCACTCATAGTGCAGGTCCCTTCATTTTTATCTGTAGAACAGCCAAATCGTGGTACGAGTCACCTTCATGTCCCTCGGGGCTAAATACTAATGTCTAATTGTGCAAAGCTGTTTGTATTGACCTTTAGGTCAAATCTGGGCAGTGGGTATCATTCTTATGGTTACTAATAATGGTAATTGATTCTTGGGCCCAAAGAATTGTCAGAGGGGGACTTTTGGTCCTAGGGGGGAGACTTAGGTCCCTCTGGCAGCCTTACAATCTAAATTAGACTGTGTTGTATAACGGTATTAGGCATCTGATACGGGACTTGCCAAATTTCATGGCTTCAGGCTCACGGAATGTACATCCCTGTTCCAGGGAGGCTAAATATTTTTCCAAATCAGTAGATAAAACAAACTCCCTGACCTCAACTTACTTCCTGGCGCCTGGAGTCCTTAGTAGCTCATGAGGAGTGTCTGTCTGCTATCAAGTGACAGGACACATTCAGACTGGCTCCTGCACTCGGGACCGTGTGGTACCTGATCCCCGTCTCCATCTTCAGAGCTAAGATTTTGGCCACAACTTAAGTTCTGAGTCCAGAGGGCAACAGGCCAGAGTTAGATACCATTCTACGCCATTGAATCAGGCCTGAAGGGCAACTGGGGCTTCTTGGTGTGTGAGGCAATGCGCTGCATCAAGAGGCCACTGAGGGCCAGTCATCACAGACCCTGGCAATGACGTCACACCTGAAATGGAGAGAAGGCTGTAAGACTGTCTTAAGGGCAGACTTTAGGCCTTATAAAGCCAACTAAGAAGGGAGTTAATCCATCGAAGGGAACATGAAGCTCCTTACCCCAAGGCTCGTTGAGTAAACCCCTTGACTCTTACTGATGTCTACTGACTACGTTAGACACTGTCACGTAACAGATGACACAGAACTCAAGGGAATGTTAGGTGAGAGAGGGTGGCTTCCACAGGTGGTCTGAAAGATGAAATAAGTTAATAGCCAAGGGGAATTGTAGGAATTAGAAAGCCTGTAGAGTACAGAGAGAATGGAAGTTCATTTCTCAACATGATGAAATTCCATAGTCCTTCAAGGGATCTAGCACCATAGTAGAGCCTTCATTTATTTTAAGTTCCCCAGTGCATTCAGCTTTCCCTTTTCCAGTCAATTCCACTTGCTTTTAAGATTCCTCTGCATTTGTGTCAGGGTGGTGACCTGTGGTCACCCGGTCTCTGATTCAGCTCAGGCTTAAAACCCCGGTGACCCAGCAGGTGACTGACGCCCCGCAAGGCCTGGCAGATGTTTGGCCACACCCCTTGGGCTCCTGGCTCCTGTCATGTAGCTACAGCCTCCCAAACCCCATCCACCCACCCCCCACAGACAGGTCTGTGGTCATCAGTCATGTAGGAGCAGCACCAAGCCCTCCCACAAGCAAATAAGCTATCTCCAAGCTCTCAGACAAAGCCAATGAGAAGTACCTGCTGTCAGACCCTGACCCACCCCAAAACTGACATAAGAAGCCTATGCAGAAGGAGTAGAGGGGTGTGAGAACTACTCCATCATCCGAGAGACTTCGTTATAGGAGCTGTAACACTGCAGCTTGGGAAGAGGTCTGCTCTCCCGAAGTGCTACCTGAGGCTCCCCGACACTCCTCGCTGACTAGTAGGCCTTGGCCTCTCCTCGGCCTCTCCTCCGCCCAGCCTGGCCAGACTCAGCTGAGGGAGATGTGGAGTAACTGAGACAGCAGCTGCAGAGACAGAGGTGGAGCCAGCTGCAGCAGCAGAGGCAACAGAGATGAGGACTCCTTCCTGCTTGCACTGCCTCCCCTCTGCCTGAACCGTCACATCTGGCCGGGCCAGAGATCTCTGTGGAAAGCCTCCCTCCAGTACACAGGCCCACACATTTGCACTGGTGTACACAAGCAAGCTACACATACACACACACACACACATACAGAGAGAGAGAGAGAGAGAGAGAGAGAGAGAGAGAGACTTCTGCCTCTCCTGTTTCCCTGAAAATAGGTTATGTTTAACCAGAAAGCTTGGATTTGTTCCTCGTTTTTACTGAATCATTAAACACAACATTTTCCTTCTGGTTCTTCTCACTGGACATGGGGACTTGTACAGCCATAGTTTTTTCTATTCACACCCTACCTCAAAGGCCTGTGACTAGCCCAGGAACTCATATTCTAAAACACAGACAACCAACATCAGCTCAAATTGTTTACATCACACAGCCATCCTTCTCCCATAATGCGCTATGCTAAACCACCTACAATGGTCCCTCAAAGAATGCCTCAACCCACTGATGGCCATGACTGGAAACCTTCAGAAGATAGAATGAGACAAGGTCATCACTTGCCACTTCTTCATCCTTCAGGACCTGTGTGGTACCCTGCTGTGCACACATGTGATCCTTGGTGAACCTATGGTAGACTGAATGACGGAGGAACTCAAGCCATCGGAACTCAAGCCATCATTGGGTTGAATAAATTTTTTCGTAGCTGTCATCATGACTGGTTACTTCCATCTTAGGGTTTCACTGCTGTGAACAGACACCATGACCAAGGCAAGTCTTATAAAGGACTACATTTAATTGGGGCTGGCTTACAGGTTCAGGGGTTCAGTCCATTATCATCAAGGTGGGAGCATGGCAGCCTCTAGGCCGGCATGACACAGGAAGAGCTGAGAGTTCTACATCTTCATCTGAAGGCTGCTAGCAGAATACTGGCTTCCAGGCAGCTAGGAGGAGGGTCTTAAAGCCCATGCCCACAGTGACACACCTATTGCAACAAGGCTATACCTCCAAATAATGCCACTCCCTGGGCCAAACATATTCAAACCGTGACAACTCCAAATTGAAATCATGAGTTTTATTCCCATTTTTACGATATTGTAACGTAATTCCATTTCTCCATTCCCTTCCCTCCCTTCAAGCCCTCTCATACACCCCTTTCCACTCTTCTTCAAATTAAGCCTCTTTCCTTTACTAATTATTACATGCATATATGTACATATAAACATATTTCTAAATATAGCCTGTTCGGTCCATATTATGCTACTATATGTGTGTTTCTAGGACTGACTATTTGGCACTGGACAACCAGTAGATGTGCTCTTCCCGGAAGACCAGATTTCCCTAGCCCTGACATCCACCACTGTGCATTGCTCCCTGGATAGGGTTGAGGCGCTTGGGTTTCTCTCCCTCCAGTTTGCCACGGTTGTTGCTGTCATCCTTGTTCATCTCACGTTTAGACAGTCTTGTTGGTGAGACTCTATGGGTGTAGCTTTTGATATTACTAGGAGGTATAATCTCACAGCAAACCAGCTCTTACAATCTTTATTATATTATATAGTAACATAATCTTCCATTTCTTACAATCTTTCTGACCAGTCTTCCGCAATGTTCCCTGAGCTGGGCGGTGGGAGTGTTTTGTAGATGTGCTCTGCATTTTGATTGACTGTGGTTTTCTGTAATGACCCCCAACTATTGCAAAGAGACATTTTCTTAATGGGCAGTGAGGACTACACTTATCTGCGGGCATAAGGACAGATGTTTGATTGTCTGAAGAAACACTGGGGAGTGTGTCAGTCTCCCTGGCTTCTTCTACCATTGTCCGAAAGCAAACATAAAACAAAGCTTTCTTTTGAACATCTGTCCATCTCCACAAGTCCTGTGACAGCATAAACAGTACAGTGTGTGCAGCAGATCTTCAGAGAGAGAGGGAATCCTATGATCAAACAGTGATGGTATCTTTGTGGTTTAATGGCATTTTCTTTTCTGAGAAAGAATTTAGTTCTTGTATCTGCAAACACATTGGTGGTGTTTTACAACGCTGCTTGACAAGCAAATTTGTTTGAAGCCTGAATTGAGGCTCTAACACCTAATATGTTACCTGGAACATATTAGCCCCTTGTTCATCATTTTCAACTTGAGCAGCAGGTCAGAAGAAAATGCTAACGGTGTTCCTGATGTTCAACCCTGTAATGGTTAGGAATGAGAATATTGAATTTGTCCCTATATGCTAATGTGGGAGCTCTTAGATGAGGCCACACAACATTCCCACAATAAATGTTGGCTATTGCAATGAAATTTTAAAAAAATGAGAAATGCAGACTGTTGCAATAGCTGAACACTGCAAGCTCCCTTTGCGCTTGGATGAAATGTGCTGATGTTTACCTCAGTTTGACTCAAGTTTCTCAATCTGCTCTTTTTCCCCAACGTTCTTGGCATCGTGTCAAAAAATCATAAAAACAACAATGTTCAGCAGAACATCTGAGTCATAACTAAGACATAATTCTGTAATTCAAAATGCAAATGCACCATTTTTATTATGTTACCCAAACTAACAAATAAATACAATATAATGATACAAACTAAATAGAAGTTCATTGAGATGTATAGACATTGGACCTGATTAATGTTGGTTCATGATGTTTTTATTTGCAAGTTCTTTTTAATAAATTTTAATAACTGTAAAAATAATAGTTAATAAACTTAAGATATAGCAATTTCTCAGTGCTGAATTATTAAATTAAGTACCTTCTTTTCTGTTCGTTTGTTTTGTTTGTTTGTTTGATTTTTGAGACGGAATCTCATGTAGCCCAGGGTGGCTTCAGATTCTTCTGCAGCGGTTCATAGCCCTGAACGCCTAATCCTCCAGCCTCTATCTGTCCAGCGCTGAGATTACACACATATCTCCATGCTGTCTGTGTAGAGCTGGGAGTCTAATATGGGCCTACTGCGTGCTAGACAATCTCTTATGAACTGAGCTACATCCCAGCCCTACAGCGGCTACTTCCTCTAAAAGGGTCTGTATCATTTGATAACCCATGTAAGTCAGACCAGTGGATTGACCTGGACCTAATTGATCCAGAGAGCACAATAACACCATGGCACGTTGTTAAGCAGTTGCTATATAGACCTTCATCATCTAACATAGCAACACACCTGAGTGTGATACCAATTCCTGGTTGCCAGCTTGACTCCATCCGGCATTCACTAAGCTGCAGTCACCAGGCACACCTGTGAGGGAGGCACACCTGTGAGGGAGTTAATGATCATTTGAAGTAGGAAGACTCACCTTAAGTCTGGATCATGTGTGGTCGGAAGACCCACCCTAAATCTGGGCCACACCTTCTTGTAGCAGCCTATAAAAGCCCGAGGAAGAGAGAAGCTTCTCATCTTTGCCTGCTCGCTCTCGGTCTCAGTTCTCTGACATTAGAGCAGCCTTCTTCAGGATTGTGACATATACTGAAGACCTGCTGGGACATCCAGTGTGTGGACTGGACAACTACAGGATTCTTGGACTTACTCACTGAGAGATGGCCATTATGGACTAGGTGGACCACAGCCTGTAAGCCACTCTAAATCCCCTTTAAGTGTAAATGTGTATATGTATATATACACACATATACGCATATGCATACATGTATATACAGGTGTACATATATATACACACCTTGTATATATACACATACACATATATACATATACACAGATATGTATCTATGCATATGTATACATATATGTGTGTGTATATATGTATATACATACACACACACACACATATATATATATATATTCTATCAGCTGTTTCTCTCATGAGACCTTTGACTAATAATACATGTAAAACTAAGAATGTAAGATGTGTCTAAACTACAAAATAGGATTTTTCAATTCATTTCTACTTAATGGCTAAATTAAAATCTTAAAAATAATAACATAACATTCTATTGTATAATTCTGCCCCAATCCAAATGACATGATGCTTCTGTAGGGTCCCTGACTTTCCTGTGTGCCCTAATCAGACACGTGTGTCCTGCACAGTCATGTCTTTGTCCTTTTCGCTCGAGGACAATCTCTGCCTCCTAGGACGGCCCATGGAGCACCTCCTGATGCATGTCACCCTCTCAGGGGAGGAGTAACTGTGCATCGAATGCCCTAGAACTCCCTGTGCTTTCCCACAGGGGTCGATCTCAGTCCTAAGCAAGTTGGAGACAAGTAGGCCACCCTAGAGAACTCGTCTAAGGACTTGCTGATCTTGTCTTCTCTGTAACGGTAGTGTGAAAATGACTTCCTAGTGATTGTCACTGGTCACTGTGAGCAAAAGAGAGAAAGAGTGGAGCGTTTTGAATTGTTTGGCCTGGTCTCTTCTCGAAAGTAACAGAGGAAGTATATACACATGGGAGAAGCCACCCAAAAAAAATCCATCCAAAATCAAGATGCCTGTTCTGATCTCAAAGAAAATGAGTGTGGACCAGCATTTGCATGTGGTTAACAACATATTTCAGTTTTATAATCTCACAGGACATGGACACAATGATGACTAGCAAGGAAAAATAATCAAAGGCAGATTTGCTTCAGACCCCACTTAGCAAGGACAAATAATCAAAGGCAGATTGCTTCAGACTCCACCCAAACAGGCTTTAGTGGGTTCCCAAAGCTGGGCTGTGCATATACCTCTACCAAAATGCACTTTCTCTACTGTCCACTCTCTCTTCTAAAATACAATCTAAACCACTTCTCGTAGACCTTTCTAAGTAAATATCGTATTCTAACCAAGGACTTAAATTGGGGATATAGCTGACAGCGTCACACAGTGAGCTGGTTTAGTCAGCTAGTTGCCTTCCACAGTCCAACTGTATCAGTTCAACTTCCCAGTGGTGAGGAAAAGGGGATTTTATAGAAAGTGTTTTTTCAAGTATATAACCACTGTTGATTTTCATTTTCAGTTCAGTATTCAATAATTGACATAACCAAGTCAATATCATATTATAAAATAGGTTTTAGATTTTGTTCAACATTAGTCTGATGAAAGTGTTCTGCGATAGCCACTAGGACCTCAAACTGCAATGTAAATCCGAGAGCTACATCTTCCCATCCTAATGCTTGGGGCATCCCTGGAACTCAGACATCCAGCATGTGCAATTTCCTGAGGAAAGAGGCATCCTTAAGACTTGAGGTATCCATCCTTGTGCCGGGTACCCTCTGCACCTACTGGAAAATCATGCCATAGACCCTGATTTGTTTCCTCAGTGTTTCCATGAAATGTCCTGACTCTAAAACCAGTGGGACACTGTGCATTGAAGCCCCACTGCCAGAAGAATTTGTGGAATTTTATTCTGTGGAAACAGAGTTACAAAATTTTAAAGCTATCGGAAACCTTCCAAGTGCAGTCCTGCCAACGGTCAGATGAACTGAAGCCCTTTACTGAGGGATACTGTACTGTACACCACGGTAAATGATCATCATTATTGCCCAGAGTTTATGGCCTGAACTTGATTTCTACCGTCTTAGGGGGTTCTTCTAGGTGGCACCACACCATAGTGTATTCTAGAATATAAAGCGGGGTCCTTATTTGTCTTGGTCACAGTTATTCCAGTAACTCAAGCAGATCCTGGTATATAATGAGCTCAATAAAGAAAAAGGAAGAGAGGGGAAGGAAGGAAGAGAGGGGGAAGGAGGGAAGAGAGGGGGAGGAAGGAAGAGGGGAGGAAGGGAGAAAGGGGGAGGAAGGGAGAGGAGAGGATGGAGGGAGGGAGGAAAGGAGGGAGTGAAAAGGGGAGGGAAGGGACATAGCACTGGGTGGCTGGCAGGGGGTTAAGGATTGCTGAAACTTGGAACAGGAGAAAAATGGGGGCATTTGCTCAGATTTCTCTCACCCCTTTATATCAATCATAAGGACATCATTCTGATCACTAACCTTAGTATCTTACCTTTCAGAAAATAAGTTGAATGATTTGACACCAAGTGGCACACCACTATGAGGATTTATAGAACACTGTGAAGTTTTTAGTTGAGCTTTAATTCCATTTTCTATTGTATCTTAAGTTGAAAGTACTGTTGAAGAAAAGCTTAGCTTAGTGGAGCCTTTGACTCAGTCAGTCCGATGCCAGGAGGAGAGCTGTTGGGAAACAGCTTGGAGCTGCCATATCAAAGGCCCAGTGTCCACCAAGGCAACTCTAGTGCCAGCAATGTGGACAACTCCCATGGGGAGAGGATTCCTGCTGTCGGACTCTCGTAGCACGGGGCCCGAATAGATTCCAGTGGCATCCAATTAGCAACCTGCCCTTCAGATAGGTCTCAAATTTTCCAGTGTGCCCAAGTGTGGGCTGATTCTCCAAGCCAGTTCCAAGGGTCATAAGAAATCAGTGTGTAAAATAGTCTGGGTCCATTCTATGACAAATAATCCTCAGAAATCACGCATGTTCCTGTGACCAGAGACATCGTCTGGAAAGAGGCAACTGGCATCTGGGAGATCCACAAGCACTCGGGACATGACCATTCATTAACCTCTGTGTGCTGGGTTTACCACACACACTGTGATCTGAATCTGACCCATGAGAGCCCAGGCTGGACCCTCTCACAGCTGACCTACACTACAGAACACCAGTAGCAAGTTCAGATCAGCAACACTCACACTACGAGCTATCATGCTGTCGAGTGGGGTACTTGAAGACCTCGTGGACTAGCTGAAGGGCCAGAAATCCAATACATCAAGAAGTCTGAGTCTGGTGCCATGGTAAGAGGATGAGCAGTAGATGGGGGAGCAGAAGCAGGAGGCCCGCGGCACCGAGTTGAGTATGGCCTGGGCTCACTGTATTTGTCTTCCAGCCAGCACCATGGCCAGCTGCTCCTAGGACAGCGATGTGCTCACTGGACCTGGGCACTATGTTACCACAAGGTTGCTACATGGAGCGAGACACAGTCTGGTCTATCACAGCTGTCTTATGTAGAGACGATAAGGAAGGAGTTGATGGACAGGAAGTACAGGTACACCGGTGATGACAGCAAGGGCTGGGGTTCTGTGTTAAAGAGTCTGCAGAGCCGGGAGCGGCATCTGGCAGACTGTGAAACCCCACGTGCCAATCGCAGGGCGACATCGTAAGACAGCTAACCGGACACATGAGAAGAGGAGCTCTCACCTGCACTGAGAATACTTTCCCAGGAACAGTTACAGGCGTGGTCAGATTGACAGTGTATCTTGATGAACATGACGATGTGTGGTCTATAATTCACTGTTCAGCTGAAAGAGCTCATAAAGAGGAAACTAAAACGACTTCAAATCTATTATTTAAGATGCTTGGGCCATTGTTGTGCACCGTTAGTTCATAGCTTGGGGTGGGGGGTGGGGGTCCTAAGTAATTAAATAGGACGGGAGAGTGATCTGGCTGTAGCACCTGTCACTCTATTGATTGCCAGGGCTGATTTGACTAATCTGGCTGGCTACGCTGGTATCTCTCCCAAAGCCATTCTGTTGGCTGGACCTTCCCCAGTAGAGGAGGGCCAAGGATATACAAGTAGCTTTCATCTCTTGATAGACCCTCCAAATAAACTCTCAAAACATATAGTAATTAAATAAGATCATTTTGTTTATGGGACCAGAGACATGGCTCAGCACTTGCCGAGACCTGCATGGTGAAAGAAGAGAACCCTCTTCCACAAGTTGTCCTCTGACTTCCACGTGCTCGCCGCGACATGGGCACGCATGCTTGTGCACTCTCTGTATCTCTGTCTCTCTCTTCCCTCCTCATTCATGTGCACGTGTGTGTGTGTGTGTGTGTGTGTGTGTGTGTGTACTAAACAAATACAATAAAAAAGAGTTTAAGTCAGGCTGGTGAGATGGCTCAGCGGTTAAGAGTACTGACTGCTTTTCCAAAGGTCCTGAGTTCAAATCCCAGCAACAACATAGTGGCTCACAGCCATCCATAATGAGATCTGACGCCCTCTTCTGGAGTGTCTGAAGACAGCTACGGGTATGTACTTATATATAATAAATAAATAAACCTTTGGGCTAGAGAGAGCAGGGCCAGAGCGAGCAGAGGTCCTGAATTCAATTCCCAGCAACCACAAGATGGCTCACGACCATCTGTTCAACTACAGTATACTCATATATACATAAAATAAATAGATAAAAAGAGTACAGAAATCAACCCATGACATTACTTCTGTGGAGAAAAGTGTTCACATTGGGTGCCTTTAAAAAAAAAAAAAAATTAAGTCAAAAAAAAAAAATCTCTGAGCAGGGGTGACACACACCTTCCATCCCAGCACCAGAGGCAAGCAGATCTCTAGTTCCAGCCCAGCCTGAACAGAGCTAGTTCTAGGACAGCCAGGGCTCCACAGAGAAACCCTGTCTCAAAGGAAAAAAAAAGTCTTTGACTCAAAATAACTTTAATAAGCACTCGTTTTATCATGTTTAGGAGGGAAGGATTAGGATTATTTTAGATCCTAAAAGCAACGCTGAATTATTAAGACAGGAATTATGAAACTATGAATAAAATAAGCAAGTGGTGCCCCATCGTTTGTCTAGTTTGTTCCTTGCTTCCCATTTGGTTTTTCCACGGAGTGGTGACACTTGAAAATTGTACCCAAGGTCTGACCGTGGCTTTGCTGCCACCTACTGGCAGAAAAGTGAACACCTTGGGCTGTTTGATGACGCCGAGTTTCTATGATTGTGTTTAAATTGTGCATTTATTTCAGTCCATCTACTACCACTAAAAATGAAATTTGTTTAAAAGATAAAGGGGGCACGGAGAGAAAAAAAGGGCATCCTTCCAACACAGAAGAAAATTCAATTTTTAAACTGTTTTTAATACGCGGTGTCCAGCAGTGGCAGGAAAAGAAAAATGGTGGCCACAAATATAAGCAGAAAATTTGGAAGAGAAGAGGGAAAGGAAAGCCCTTGTGTCGGTTTGAATGAGAATGTTTCCCGCAGGCTCTGTCATTTTGCCCCAGTTGGTGGCGCTGTTTGTGAGGTGTAGGAGATGCAGCCTCGCTGAAGGAGGTATGTAACTGGGTTGGGGAGCGGGGGTACTAGCAGAAGTATTGGCAGGTGGGGGTATTGATGAGTAGGAAGGGCATTGGTGGGAGGGTCGGCTTCCAGAATAAAAAGCTTCTCCTGCTTCCTGCTCTAACCCCTATGCAATGGGCTGTTAAGAAGTCAAGCCAAAGCCGGGCGTGGTGGCGCACGCCTTTAATCCCAGCACTCGGGAGGCAGAGGCAGGCGGATTTCTGAGTTCCAGGACAGCCAGGGCTACAAAGAGAAACCCTGTCTCGAAAAAAAAAAAAAAACAAAACAAAACAAAACAAAAAACAAAAAACAAGTCAAGCCACCTTGGAAGAAGATCGCAAGGGCAAAGAGTTTGAGGAATGTATCTCATCCCTCATCCCTTCTTCTCTGCCTGCTTCCTGGCTGCCAGGAAGTGAGGCTCTGCTCCGCCACATCCTCCTACCACGATGCCTTGCCACGGGCTCAGAGGCAGTGGAGCCAGCCAGCCACGAACTGAAAACCTTGCCTCCCTTTACGTTCGTGTCTCAGCTACTTAGTCACCGGGGAAAAGACGCTGACTAGCACAAGGTCTCCTGCTTGCTAGGGAGGAAAGCGGTCCCTAAGAGCCTCTAGGGCAGCGGTTCTCAACCTTCCTGACGACGCTGCCACCCTTCAAAACAGCTCCTCCTCTTGTGGTGACACCATAAAAGTATTGGCATGGCTACTTAATAACCGTGAACGCCTGTGTTTTCCTATGGTCTTAGGTGACCCCTCAAACCCCAAAGGGGCCACGACCCACGAGTTGAGAACCACTGCCCTGGAGCCCTGGGCCAAGTTAGGCAAATGGGCAAGAAAGCCTGTAGTGGTTTGAATGAGATGTGTCCCGTAGTGTAAGGTGGTTGAACACTTGGTCCCAGGCTGGTGGTGCAGCAAGACAGGCTTAGGAGGTGTGGCCTTGCTGGAGGAGGTACGTCATTGGGGGCGGGCTTTGAGAGTTTAAAGACTTAAGCCACGCCCAGCTTCCTCTCTTTCCTTCTTGCTTCAGGTTCCCTGAGCTTCCTGTCCATTCCTACCTGCTGCTTGCCGCCATGCCTCTGCTGCTCCAGCAGGAACTCTAACCCTCTAGGAACTGTAAAGCCAAATAAATTTCCTTCTACACGTTGCCTCGGCCATGGTATTTCATCACAGCAGTAGGAAAGCCACAGTTAGAATAGGGACGCCGTATGAGATCATCTTATCACAATTCTCTATATCACAGGGTGATTAGTACTGTAATGAAACACCGTGACCAAATCAACTTGGGGAGGAAAGGGTTTTTTCCGCTTACACAGCACCGTACATCATTAAGGGCACTCAAGACAGGAAAGCAACCAGAGCAGGATCCTGGAGGCAGGAGCTGATGCAGAGGCCATGGAGGGATGTTGCTTACTGGTTTGCTTCCCCTGGCTTGCTCAGCTTGCTCTCTTATAGAACCCAGGACACCAGCCCAGGGGTGGCACCACCCACAATGATCTAGCCCCTCCCCCAGAAACCACTAAGTAAGAAAATGCCCTACAGCTGGATGTTATAAAGGCATTTTTCTCAATTGAGTTCCCTCCTTCTGATGACTCTACCTTGTGTCAAGTTGACATGAAACTAACCAGGACACACTATAAAAATGATACTGTGTGGGACGGGCAGGGTGACACCTTTAATCCTAGCACTCAGGAGTCAGAGGCAGGTAGATCTCTGTAGTTTCAAGGCTAGACGAGGAAACATATCTCACAAGTTTGTACACACACACACACACACACACTGACATCTTGCAGAATAAATGGCCAGTTCTTTATAAAGGTCACATGAAGGGGGCTAGAGAGACTACTCAGTGGTTTAGAGCACAGGCTGTCTTGCTGATGACCAGGGTTCAGTCCCCAGCACCCACATGGTGGCTCACGACCATCACCATAACTCCAGTTCTAAGAGAGTTAACACTCTCTTTTCTCTTTTCTTTTTATTTTTTTTTTTGGGGGGGGGGGGCTTCTTGGGCATCCAGCACACACAGAACAAGCAAACATCATATTTTTATTTAAATTTTAAAAAAAAGGGTGTGCATGGAATTAGCCATAACAGTGAAGTGAGGTGATCTATTTTTTTTTTTTAAGATTTATTTTTTGTTAGACACTGTAAGTGCACTGTAGCTGACTTCAGACACACCAGAAGACGGTATCAGACCTCATTATGGGTGGTTGTGAGCCACCATGTGGTTGCTGGGGTTTGAACTCTGGACCTTCGGAGGAGCAGTCGGGTGCTCTTACCCACTGAGCCATCTCGCCAGCCCCCAGCAGCTCTGTCTTAAACTGCCTGTTCAACGTTCCCCAAGACAGTGCTGGCAAGCCTTAAGGCATTCACAGATCACCTGGTAATCGTGTTGAATGGACAGAGGAGCCTAGGGCGGGACCTCGAATCTGTGTTTTTAATAAGCTCCCCCATGGAAGGAGACTTCCCAGTCTAGTCAGCTATTTTTTTCTTTCCAGTCGAATTTCACCTCAGACTTCGAGGAAGAAACAATGAGGTCATAGAGCCTTTGCTCTGATTCCCCAGCTATCGGCGGCACAATTTTCACACGAGGCTTTCTGAGCCCCTGAAAACTGACGCTCCTTCCCGCCCGTCTCTTCGTCTCTTCGTGGATTCCATCTGGAGAGCCAAGGCGATCACTGCCTCTTCGTGGAGTGAGCGTCAGCCTCGCAGCATTTTACTGATACAGAGAAACTCCTGTGAATGAAATAAAAGCCTCGAAATCCAGCATATTCACTCCCCATGTGAAAAATCTAGACAGGGCTAGGAATACTCCATTAAGTTGCAAGTTAGAGCTTGAAGAGAGGAAATTTATTCTGGATAAAAGTTACTCAAGCTGGCTGATCCAAGATTACAGATAACTTATGAAAATGTATGTAGCCTGGCTTGTTCATTCTACATAAAATTTTAAAATGAATACTCTGTTTGCTAAGGATGCCCTTAAAGTGTTTTCGGCTCGTGCTAAATCTACCGTGAGCCAATTTCTTTGCCACATTTTTCAAAACATACATTATCCCCAGAGGTGGCAATGTCATCAATTTAATACATAATGGGGGGCTGGAGAGATGGCCCAGTGGTTAAGAGCACCGACTGTTCTTCAGAAGGTCCTGAGTTCAAATCCCAGCAACCACATGGTGGCTTGCAACCATCCTTAGTGAGATGTGACTTCCTCTCGGCTTTTTTTTTTAAACAGTCTTCCTCTTGTAGCTCAGGCTAGCCTGGAATTTACTATACAATCCAGGCTGACCTCAAACTCATAATCCAGCTGCCTCAGCTTCCTAAATGTCAGGAACTACAGCCATGTGCCACCAAACTCAGCTAAATTAGATACATTTTAAAAAGAAACAAGTTCATTTGTTAGTAAAGCAATATTTATATTTATACTTATGGCATTTGTTCGAAATTACATCAGAGCGTTTAATATGAAGATGTGGCCACTACACTCCAACTTCCCTTTCGGTTTTATGAACAAATTGGGGAGCTTTCTTTTTCCTTGTCTTTTTTTTTATTGAAGCTATATTAATTGAAGTGTCACCGCTTGATGGATTTAATAAAAAGATTACGTCTTTATTTTTTTTTCTTCTGATAATTCTTGTTCTGTGCTGTGTTTTGTTAAGTTCTGGTCCAGAGCTGAATGGAAATAATCTCTCACCAGTGTGGTCATCGTTCTATACCCTTTCTAGCCACCAGGTGGCGCTGCAGGACCATCTCTCTGTTGCTTGCGTGCTCCTTGAGCTGCAGTAGAGCTGTCTTAAGCATGACACAGCACGAACTTTCCAGATTCCTTGCATGGAGCTCTCCTGAGTGTTCGATCCAAAGCCAGCAAGAAACTCCCTGTACACAGTATTAATACGTAGCTCACAATACGTCTGGCTTCCTAGGTGGCCATTCTTAGGCCACACCTATGTTTAAACATCTATTGGAGCTACCAAAAATAAATAAATAAAGCAAGAAGAGTCCAAATTTTTCAGTCACAGAGACTCCAGTTCTGAAGAGTCCACCTGAAGAGCAGCAACAAGTAGTTCCTCCGCCTGATTCTTTTATAAATCATCAAGACCTTTTCAACAGACGCCTCCTCTAAGAAAGACGTCGGCACCAGACAGGGAGAAGACTGGAACCTGCCGATAGCCATGTGCCATCACCTCCTGCATTAAGGCTTCCAGCTGGCGCTTGGGACCAGGAGTCCCATCTCCTGCCTGTATATCTGCCCTGGCCACATTTCAGACTTCCACATCACTGACTTCCACCTTGTCTGCACAGGTAATCTTGCAACCAAGCTTGTGGATTGAACATGGTACATGAACACTCTGCCAACTGAGACCTTAAAACAAACCCTTTGTTCAAGTTGCTTTTGCCAGAGTGTCTAATCCCGTTGGAGGGGAAAGAAACTAAGGCACTCCACAGAAATGCACTACGTGGGGGGAACTTCCGGACCTATGTTGGCGAATACTCAGGTGTCGGAGTGGGAGCCCTCAGGGAAGACAAAGATGCTCCGCCAACCCTTCCATATGGCTACTCGCAAGCAAGCTGTATACCTCATCGTAAACTAGTCGTAAAGTGAAGCCAGACATAGCAGGGCAAACCTGAAATCTCAGCACTTGGGTGACTGAGCAGGAGGCCTGTGAATGTGAAGTTACTCCGGGCCTCACAGAGAAGCTATCTCAAAAGAAGAAAAGGCTAGCCCAGGCAGGTATGCCTCTAGAACAGTCGCTGAGGGCTTGCAACTGGCAGAGATTGAGACTGGCCTGGGCTTTTGAACTCTCAATGCCTACCTCTAGTAACAGTATCTCCAGCAAGGCCATGCCTCCTAATCCTTCCCCAAACGCTTAACCAACTGGGACCAAGCATTCAAACCTAGGAGCCCAAGGGGGGCCATTCTCATTCAAACCACTGCAGGTGGTGTCTTAGTCAGGGTTTCTATTCCTGCACAAACATCTTGACCAAGAAGCAAGTTGGGGAGGAAAGGGTTTATTCAGCTTACACTTCCACACTGCTGTTCTCACCAAAGGAAGTCAGAACTGGAACTCAAGCAGGTCGGGAAACAGGAGCTGATGCAGANGCCATGGAGGGATGTTCCTTACTGGCTTGCTTCCCCTGGCTTGCTCAGCCTGCTCTCTTATAGAGCCAAGACTACCAGCCCAGAGATGGCACCACCCACAAGGGGCCCTCCCCCCTTGATCACTAATGGAGAAAATGCCTTACAGCTGGATCTCATGGAGGCATTTCCCCAACTGAAGCTCCTTTCTCTGTGATAACTCCAGCCTGTGTCAAGTTGACACAAGACTAGCCAGTACAGGTGGTTTACCTCCAAACTGTTTCAGTGAAAACATCTAAGCACACACGTGTGCATCTATATTTCTACAATTTACTTTCAAACAGCAAGACAAAAAAAAAACCATTGTGAAATAACGAGTGGAGAATGTTTCCTATAACCATTTGTTCAAATTTCTCATAGGTTTGGAGTTTATGGAAGTAAAACCAGCCCAAAGTAACTGAGGGGGAAAACCAGTCCAAGTGGCTAGTAAAGTGGAGCATAAGGTTGGGGTTTGGCTCTCTTAATAAAGTGCTTGCCCCGAATGCAGAGCCCCAAGTTCAATCCCTAATGGCACGTAAACTACCTGTGATGATGCACATCTCTAAGCCCAGCACCCTGGAAGTGGAGGCATAGATCTGAAATTTAAGGTCCTCCTCTACATAGCAAGTTCAAGACCAGACTGAACTATATGAGACTGTATCTCAAAAAGAAACGAACACCAGTGTAATGGTCACTTTTATTTCCTCGGATCACGGGTTGAGATGAGAGTTGTGCCCAAGCTGCATGGAGGCATGGCTTGGGCTGAGCCCAGAGCATTTCTTTCTCGGTTCTAACTATCCCTAAGCCTAGGCATTGAAGCCTCCAGCCTCTGTACAATCTAATCTTCCAAGCTGACTGATTCAATCCAGCTTCTCTTGGCTTTTGTCTGAATTGTTCTGCTTGGCCTCAAACCAACTTTGGCAGTGTTCTAATCTTCTGGCTCCTTCTGTTTTTTACTTATGTCTACCTTGTTCTCTGTGTAATCTGACTCTAAAACTGTCCCTATAAAGCTGCCATACATATTCTCTCTCTCTCTCTCTCTCTCTCTCTCTCTCTCTCTCTCTCTCTCTCTCTCTCTCT
>NC_034600.1:58448153-58466991 GCF_900095145.1 Mus pahari
TCTCTCTCTCTCTCTCTCTCTCTCTCTCTCTCTCCCTCTCTCTCCTCTCTCTCTCTCCGTCTCTCTCCTCTCTCTCTCTCTCCCTCCCTCTCTCCTCTCCTCTTCTCTCTCTCTCTCTCTCTCTCTCTCTCTCTCTCTCTCTCTCTCTCTCTCGTAGCCTCTCCTATGCTGTTCCTCTGAGTTGGTTATATCCTATCTCTGACGCATTCTGTGAAATCTTTCTATGACCCGTCACTTTGTCTGTCCCTCAATTAGACAACACTTTCAAACATGGCTGTTTTCTTCTACAAACCAACGTTACCTTCACTCTTTGGAATTAAAGGTGTGTACTAAGGGCATGTCTGTATTCCAGCCAGATCACAGACCGAGAAGGTCTTTGGATGTGGTCCCTTGCCAGAGCAGCCATGTTGCTGGATTAAAAATCCCTCTCTACACACTAGAGAGGGAGGGGCCATCTGTGCTGTGACTTCCTTAGTAGAGGCATCATGCTCACAAAACTCCCAAGGTTCTTCAGTACAGACTAGAGAAAGCTTAGCATTTCTTCTTCCCTTACCCACAGCAATAGTGTAGGCCCCATTACTCCTGAAGGGACGGCCACTGGGATGTGTCTCGCTAAGGGGAAAGGGGAAGCAAGACGCTCCTGGGGTTTGAAGTTCCCAGACCAAAGGCTCCCATCTTCCTCCCAACCATTGCTGTCACTTGAACATAAGAGGCTTGGGGGAGCCTTAACCGGTGTTTGCCTTGACAGCCAAGCCAACCCTGACCTGGTCCAGAGCCTGCTCTACAACCATTGGGAGGAGAATTCAAAGATGCCACATACGCTTCTAACTTCTATTTCTATGTGATTATTTTCTTCTTTCCTTACACACCTTTATTCCAATGCAGTATCTAAAAATGTAATCCCTTCTTACCTTGGCTGCTAGGTCTACCGAGGTCATGCTATCTGGCTGCAGTGTCTACTGCTCTAGATTAGGAGTAACTCGCTTAGCTAGTTAAATACGACAGCATTTCCAGAAGAGAAGGAAGGTTTTCTCTTTCTGAAAAAGGGTAGGCACCACACAGTCAGCCTAACAAAAACATGGGGGGAGGGGGAATGAATGCGCTCTCCTCTGTCCCTCCCCTCTTTCTCCTCCTGAAGCTAAACACCATCTTCCTTTGCCCTTGGACATGGCAACTCTAGGTCTTAGCCCTTCAGCCTTGGACCGAAAAGCTTCACCATTAGCCCTGATTGTAGGGCCTTCAACCTTGTTAGCCTTGCTTCCCTGCTTCTCCAGTCTGTAGTCCTAAGTAGGATCTTAAAGCTCAATGATCAGGCAGATGCTCATCCCAATACTCAGAAGGCAGAGGCAGGGGGATCTCTGTGAATTCAAGACCAGCCTGATCTATGTAGCAAGTTTCAAGGCCAGATGGGACTACATGGTGAGATCCTGGTTGGTTGGTTGGTTGGTTGGTTGGTTGGTTGGTTGGTTTAAAAAATCAGCCTCTGTAACTTTGTGAGGCAGGTTTCCTAATACGTCTTCTCTTACTTCCTTTTGCCTTTCCAGAGAACCCTCACTAATGGAGGACTTCATAGAGACCATGAAGAATAGTTAAAACATGTACACCCCCCGAATATATTAGGTCTGAAAGAGCAAAGGGGTGGCTAAAGGAACTAAGTTGGAAACTGAAGAGGTCGCAGTTCTTTGAGACTCACAGTGAGCCAAGGTGAGCATGGAGTTCCTCCAGGCTGGAGGAACAAATGTCTAAATTCATGTCTCTCCCTTTGATTTCCCCCCAGGGATCCACACTGGCCAAGGCGGAGAAGAGCTGCCAAGCAGGAAAGTGTGTTACGACCTTCATCCTGAGCAGCTGGCCAGATCGGAGAGCTGAAGAGCGGATCTGAGAGGGTTCCAGAAGACATCCTACGCTCACCCACGGTAAAGAGCCTCTGAGTCCAGAGCCAGGGCTGGACTCACTATCATCTGTGTCAAAGTGGACAGAGGATGCGAGGTCGGGGATTTAGCATTTTTCTTTTCACCAGCATCATCTTCACTAATGGTTAAGCTCTTAAAGTCACAATGTGCAGGGTACCCAGCAATCAGCCAAGACCAGACAAAAGCAACCGCAGCCCTTAGACTCAAGCCCAGCTCCTCCTGCCCCTCCTTCATGGGGTCTGGCCAGGATGAAATCTTAGTAGTACAGTAGGTTTTCTTAGTTTAGCCTAAAGCAGTGGTTCTCAAACTCTCTAGTGTTTCAACCCTGTTAACACAGTTCCTCGTGTTCTGGTGACCCCCAACTATAAAAAATTACTTCATTGCTACTTCCTATCTGTAATTTTGCTACTGTTACGAATTGTACTGAAAATACCTGATGCATAACTTCCCAAGGGGGTTGAGACTCACAGGTTAAAGACTACTGGTTTAATGGGTCAGCAAGGGTTCACCTGAGCTAGCTGGAGATGGAAGTGTGGACAACTGCTTTTTCTGCAGCAGTGGGGAAATGGGAGATGGACAGAAGAAACCCAGCAAGATTCACCGGGTCAGGTGCTAATCCTAGCTCTTGATTCTAAACAGTGAAAACTAGGGCAAGGGTTACTTCAATAAAGTCCACTGCTACATCAATTTAAAAGTTCTGCCATCCTCCTGTGCCTGCTACACAAGGGCATAAGTAAATACGGGCTTAAGGCTTGGAGTCAGAAAGATGGGAGTCCAAATCCCACCCCTGCCACTTTTGTTATTTGGACCACATCGGCGATTCTCTGGAGACCTTCACTTCTTCCTGTGCGAAATGTCTGGGTTTTGTCGTTTCTCAGAGAATGAAAATCGGGTGGGAAAATAAATGCCCCACAGTTGCTACCCATGCTTTTCTAGCCCTGTTCTCGATAAATGTGGGCTCTTAACCTATGTATATAACAGGCTCCCCACAGGGCAGCTCACGTAAGGGATAGGTTATACAAAGGTGGCAGTCAAACCTGTCTAGTTGAACTTCCCAACACTTAGAGGAAGGAGTCCTAAGCATTCTTAAACTGGGATCTCCCACACATCCCTGATTATTGCTACAGTTTAAAAAAAAGACAGGGGGGAAAGCTGTGGACCAGGCATGGTGATGTGTGCTTTTAATCCTGACACTCTGGAGGCAGAGACAGGTGGATTTCTGTTGATTCCATCTGGTGAACATAATGAGTTCCAGGCCAGCAAGGGCTACATAGTGAGACCCTGACCCAAAAAAGTAAACACATAGACATAAAAATTAAGTTAGCAAACCCAATCTTGGATGCAATTTGGACTCATCAACCTTTCTGAGGTGCTTTTCTGATGAACACTGCTTCTATTTCAAGGAGCACCATGAGGACTCAAATGTGCTGAAATTATCAAATGTTTCTAAGAGCCTCCTCTGCCTAATAATTAATGGCTGTAGAATGAGCAAGGAGCCATTTCTCATCTTCAAAAGCAGCCGAGTCCACAGGTTCCATGAATCTGGGTATGGATGCCTAGACAACAAAAACCCTGTTACTAACATCTCTGAACAAAGCCTTTGGGCTTCAGAAAGTATTTTTAGTGGGTTAATATTCAAACTAGAACCCCAGGAGACACTTTCAAACCTGAGGCATAAAAACGTGCTGATGGTCTGGGGTGGCATTTTGGAAGTCACGCCAGGACAAGCCACAAGGAGAGAAATGTGAAACCAGCTGACTCAACTTAAGCGTGTGATAAAAGAAGGCAGGTATGCTCTTATTCCTCTCGGATGCCCAACCGTGCCCTACACGTCTCTACAGCCTACACAGGCCACCTAATTAACAGCCTACTTTTCCAACTACAGTCTTTCTCCCTCTGAACAGCCTCCACCTTTCCCCCACATGTCATCAGCTCAGTGAACCTCACTTAGGGAATCTCAGAAATGACAGTTGTAAAAATCAAGAAAAAAAATTCCCAGAATATATCAAAAGGCATAATTAAATGACTCCCCAATCCTAGATTGAAAGCTTTCGCTAGAAGACATTGGGAAAATGAATGTTTTGAACGGGTGTCTGAGTGAAGGAGTATTTAAGTGTTCTCTTACCATTCTTATACCAATGTGCATTTTTAGAAAATAAAGCTGTTGTGTATTGGACATGAAATTTCTCCCATAGGCTCACGTGTTTGAACACTTGGTCCCCAGCTGGTGTCACCCTTTGGGAAGGTTATGTAACCGTTAGGAGGTAGCTCCTTGCTGGAGTAAGTATGTCACAGGGTTTGGTTTTCATTTTTAATGTATTTATTTCATACCTGCATATAACATTATCATAGCCATCCCCCAACTCCCCCCAAATCTACCCGCACTCCTAACTTCATGACTTCATTTCTTTTATAACCCACCTAGAATAGTTTGTGCTGACATGACTCCTTAGAGGTGTCAAGTGATCCGTGGGAGCTTGGTGGACTTATCAAGGGTTACATCCTTAACTCTGTCTCTCAGAAACCATTACCTGCTCCTCGGCTACGGGATGAAGGCTAACGAGCCCCTCCCCACTCTGTGCTGGGATGCTGCCTGGCTGAGTGCCTGAGTGCAGTGGTCCTGTCCAGACCACCGTAAGACAGCTTCACAGTGACTTTCCCTAGCCCCGAGGTCTTCCTCACCTCTAGCTCTTAGCAGTCTTCCTGCCTCCTCTTCCAATGATGCTCTCTGAAGCTTGGTGGAAGGGGGGTCACATGGATGTCCCATCTATGGCTGAGCACTCCCCAGATAGTGTCTGTATTGATCAGTTATGAGTTTCTGCATTAACCACTGTCTACTGCCCAAAGAAACGTCTCCGATGAAGTCAGAGCTGCCCTAACTTAGAGGTATGGAGACGCAAATTTAGAGGACACTTTGCTACTATGACCCGTTAGCAGAACAGCAGTAGTACATCCACTATGGTACGCAGCGGTGGGGACTTGGAACCTCTTAGCCATTAGTTCTTGGCCAGATAACATTTCCTCCTAGGCGCTGGGTCTTAACTCTAACCAGAAAGCCACGATTACTAATGTAACATGTCACTACTACACCCATGGCCATTATCTTGGCACAATGGTCACTACTGTAGCTCCCAGAATTCACAGTTCTTAACTGTTGACTCCCCCACCCCCAACAGCCTACATTGCACCTTCTGGTACTATGAAAGCTGGACAGAGATTTCCTCACTTCCTGCTACCAAATATGATGTCTTCAGCAGTGGGGTCTTACCAAGTTCTGATGGGCAAACAAGAGCAACAGCCTCTTTTTTGGGGGGGGGGGGGGTGGTAGTGGTATTGGGTGGGAGGGTCTCCTGACCAACAACTCAAGGAGGGGCATCCCATACCAGACGCTGGACTTTTTAATCAACCTACGTAGGGTCGCTCCAGTTAAACTCTTGTATATATAGATGTATATTTATAAAGCAGTATCAAACACCTTAGTGTTATCCCTCCCCGCAACTCCCTTAACTGCCCCACAGTCCCCACTGAGTGCCTGTCCTCTTTAGTCTGGCCCAGTTGCTGTTCTTGCTCTGCTTCTTGACTTTAGCTGCACTGTGACCAGCCAGACTGCCACTCCTGCCCCCTGTGCCTTCCCTACCTGCTGCCATGTCTTGCCCACCATGATGGTCACTCTGAAACTCTAAACCAAAAAAGTTGTTTCTGCCAGGGTATTATATCACAGCAATAGGAAACAAAACAAAACTAGGCCAGAAGCTAAATCCATCTTCAACAAGACAGTTAAAACTGTAACTTCCTAGCACTTTCTAGAACACACTAAAGTCACTACACACAATTTCAGATGTGTTCTAGGTTTTGATGGTAAAACTACTTGGTCCAGTTTTTCTGAAACAAGGAATATTATTGTATCCACCCGAGTTTCAGCGGTATGTCATCATCTAATTACAGTTGTTATCCAGGAGCCCCGGGGCCAGGGGAGAGGACAACCCACCTCCCTTTTCACCTGCAGTAATTTCTCCCTCCCGACTACGCCATGAAGTGGGCTCGGGGACCCCAACTAACAAGCAGTAGTCTGTACATGTGCCCTGGCAGAGGGCCCCACTGCAGCTGTTCCCATGCCCATGTACAAAAACGGAGGCCCCTGTTAGCAATGTGAAACCCAGACTCATGCCAGCAAGGACACATGAACACCATAGGGCCAACGGAGGAGAAAAGGGGGTCACCAGGAGTGGGTACCAAGGAAAGCAAGGAAAAGCCTAGCTCTCATTAGGGGGCCTTCCAGCTCTTGGGACCCCTCTCAAGTCTATACTGCTTGCCAATAAAACTTTGTTCTCATTTCACTTTTTCTATACTTCTCAATTCTGTTAGAAGATAATAAACTGAACTCTAGCCTGCAACAAACTCTTAAGAAGCCTGTGATAAAACAGGAACAAACAGGGTCAGGTCACTTTCAGTTCAACACTAAAATGAGTTTAATTCTAGAGAAATATGGAGTCTGAAGACCTTATGTAAGGCAGGAGGGCAAAGACCTATGTCTTAAATGGACATCAACAAACCATTGTGTAGTAAATGAGCACATGCAACTTACTGCACGTATGTAAAATCCCCTTTATCCTATTAACTTCTTTGATCTATACTACAGAAATCTCAAGTACTACTTTGGTTTTCCCTTCTGACTGGGCCATGTTTTATTAAAATCTAAGGCTAAAAGTCGCATAAACGTCCTAAGTTACTCTCCGGGTGTCTCTCCCTATTGAAGTTCATAAATAAAAATATGAACAAGCTCTCTATAAAGCTGCTTAGTACAACTTGACAAGATGAAAGGGATTTTATAAATGAAAGTACAAGTGCACCGTGGTGGTTAGGATGAGCCTGGCTCACACAGGCTCACATATTTGAATGCTTAGTCATCTGGCAGTGGCACTACCTTAGGACTAGATGGTGTGTTCTTCATAGAGTAGGCGTGGCCTTGTTGGATGAAGTGTGTCACTAGAACCGGGCTTTGAGGTTTCAAAAGACACTCAGGCCCAGTGTCTTTTCTCCAGCTGCCTATACATCTGGATGTAGAACTCTCAGCTACTTCGCCAGCACCATGTCTGCCGGAGTGCTACCATGGTCCCTGCCATGAAGATGATGGGCTAAAGCTCTCAAACTGTAAACAAGCCCCATTAAAGGCTTTCTTTTATAAAAGTTGACTTGGTCGTGGTGAGAACAATGACTAAGACACATACCACAGCATCAGACTGCAAAGCATTTGCAGGATGAGAAACGTGATGCTGTGCATTCCTTGGCATTTGCATTTTTTCCCCAATTTAGCTCACGTGGATGGAAAAACTAATCCCACACCAAGTCGCCGAAGCCTTCAGACCTAACAGTGTAAAGCTAGTACAGATTCTACAACATCCACACAGAAACGTTACTCGCAACACATAAAGGTACTCCATCTTCACGTGTGTGAACATGGGATAACACGGAGGGTGTATTTCTTGTTTTTATTCAACATTTAAAATATTCACAGGTGGAATAATAGGTTGACACCTCCATGGAAGATGTACAAAGCATACGGTCATTCCACAATTACAGAATTACATACGTCTCACTATATGCATGTTTACATTATAGTTTTATCTGGAAAAAATGCCTTTCTTAAGAGAAAAAAAAATCTTTAGTGTTTCACTATATTAATTTCCATAAAAAGTGAACCACAAAGAAATCCACAAAAGATACCTAAATATAACTCGAGTTCTGAAGACGTTCAAGCTCTATGGTAAGCTCTGTGCTAACATTCCTGTCAGGAACACTTACATAACCATTCAATCCCTTCCTCCCTTTGCAGCCAGACCAGGATGCACTCTCCTCCACGCTTTTCCCCACGTTGCTGACTCCAAGACACTATGCAGAACAGACTGGTTATCACAGCATCTTGACTAGGTAAGGAGGTAGTATTTCTCAACTTTTTAGGCATTTGTGAAGCAAACAAAAGAAAATCTGAGTTTTCCTTTTTCGGTGATTGTGGAAATTGGCCAAAGGCTTTTACCATAAGAGGAAAGCCCATTTGGAAGCCTTGCTATGGAGCATATTAAAGGGCAAAACCTGACAGCAGATCTAGTTATTTCAGCGTTACAAAATAAGATACTTATGCTTTAAAATGTCAAGCCTTCTTCCTGGGGGAAACTTACTATGATGGTTAGTGTTATCAGCTCAACAGAATCTACAACTACCCAGAAGACAGGCCTCTAGGCACGTCTGGAGAATCATCTTGCCTGCTGTGGCCAACTCCAGTTCCTGGCTAAGTCAGGTTAAATGAGACGGAGAGGAACTGAGCATCTCAGCTTCCTGGCTATGGAGCCGCGTGGCCAGATGTCTGCAGTTCCTGCCACTGTGACTGTGCAACAACGAACTGGAACCTGGAACTGTGAGTCAGGATAAATCCTTTCTCCCTTGGCTGCTTCTGTCAGGGCACTTCACCACAACAACAGAAAAGGAACTAAGTCACTGAGGAGAAAGGGAACTGAACGCAAAATAGAAGGACTGTACCCTTTCTTTTCAGTCTGAGAAGTCCCTCTTCTTTTATCCCAATTTTCCTTTTCAACACACACAAAAAAGAATAGCAACTCTGGCCGGGCGTGGTGGCGCACGCCTTTAATCCCACCACTTGGGAGGCAGAGACAGGCAGATTTCTGAGTTCGAGGCCAGCCTGGTCTACAAAGTGAGTTCCAGGATAGCCAGGGCTATACAGAGAAACCCTGTCTCGAAAAAACAAAAAACAAAACAAAAAGAATAGCAACTCTGGTATAACATTAATTATTTAGTTATCAACCTAACAAATTATGCCCAAGAAAGCTTTCCATGTGGAGATCTTCAATGCCTAGGGAGCAGACGGCAGATCTCTGCAGACAAGCCGACAGCTGACCCGTACACATAACACACGGCCTTGAGAGTTTACCTGTTATTCTCTCCTCATCTGCACCAAAGTCTTATGTTCTAACTATCCTTTCTTTAAATGGCAAATAAGGAATCCTTTATCAAACTAATCAATCAATGAAATGCAGCACATTATAAGAGGAGCATCCCTCAAGAATGAGCTATGGTATATATCTTAAACACTTTGATATACATATCAATTTGGAGTAACACTCTAAAAAGTTACCTAAAGAATATCTGTGGGGAGGACAGTTAACCACAAGGCCTGGCAGATTGTTTTTTAAATTTAAACCTTAACAGTTCTATAAAATGCTTATAGACAATGGGAATCAACCCTGTTAATAAGACAGGGAGATTCTGATACAGCAGCTTAGGGGCAGCATTCTTCACGTCTATGTCCTTGTTAGCTAGCATTCTACCTAGACCCATCTTACTGTTATCACCAACATATCATGTGAATAACATTTAGTTTCAAGAAAGTTCCTTTCTCACCACAGGCTAGCTCCCTTCAGTGTGGTGACTTTCCTTTGCAAGCGTTCTCCCTCAGAACACTATGCCCTATTCGTTGGGGCAATATCCCTAAAGCATGTGCCTGTCTGCTTAATCATCACGACTGAAATGAAAACCAATGGAAATGTCTATCAAACTTAGTTAACATCAAGTCTGGAAGTCTCTTGTCCAGATTATCCGTAAAACAATCAACTCTAAAACCGGCCACAGAACCTACCACAGTATAGCTCAATGCCATGTCTGACTACATATAATCTACACATTATTAGAATATAACAGTAGGCCAGTAAGTTTCACAATCTTACAATTCTAATCTAGTTTATTAATATCTGTCTTTATAACCATCATCCTAGCACAAATGTTTACTGAGTGACAGATGATCAGACATCAAACTTACTATGTTCTGTGGACTAAGCAACATCTACACAGAGCACTATGAATAATGGCATACACTTGGGAGTTCTCATTTAAGCTATGTTGTCAAACAGATGCCTGTTAATAGCTAACACAGTAGAGCAGACTTAGGAGGCGGCGACACTGACAGTCTGACTGTCTAAATAAGCATAATCTATCTGAGTAAAGAGTGGACTCTAAGAAAACTGAAGAAAAGGAAAATTATTGTGGAAGGAGAAGACCTGGAGAGGAAAACCTAGTAAATCTGGAAAGAAAGAGGTTGAGTATACATTTCACAAAGCAATCTAAGAAACTCAATGCAATACAAATCCTTCCCAATGTAAGCTGACTCAACAATGTGCCTACAAAGGTTGTTCTTTTGGTACCTAGGTTTTTTTGATCAAAAAAGGCTACCACAGTTAAGATTGTAATGATCTGACTTTATTTTACACTAGGTAGGGGGCACAAAGCAATCCTCTTTAATAAAGTCGACAATTAGCTTCACTTAGAACGTTTTAATAATGCACATTAAAAAAAAGTATTTGTCTTACAAATTGTTCTGCAATCCAAATATACAACAGCTTGGAAAACAACATTTAGAAAACAAAAGCCAATGTAAAAAGACAACTCCAACAGTCCAGGTTTGCTACGGCTCAGATTTACAGCTTTCTCACGGCGTCATCGATGTCAGACATCTGTTCCTTCAGCTGGCTCCACTGCTCCATGTTTAAAGAAATGCCTAAACAAGGTTGAAGAGATACAAGGTGAAAAATCAAGCCTTTGGGGGATTTTGATATATCCAAGTATTTGTATCAAAACTGTCATTTCCCTTATGTGGATTTTTAGTGTTGAGGACAAAACCCAGATCTCAGTCAGGCGCTACTTCACCAGCTGCCTTTTGAATAGCAACTAGAATTTTCAAGCTTTGCGAGCGATCTATATTGATATTAAAATCTTATATTGGTCATAAGTTCAATTTTATATCCAGTTTAACTTCCAACAGTGCATCTACATAATGCCTATTTTGACAAGTACCAATAATAATCTGAAGATAATGTCACAAACATGTACGGAACCAGAATTGGTATAAGACACTGCAATTTTACATCCTGTCTCTTCCAACATTTGTTCCATATTTCCACCAAATTTCAATGTGTTTGGCTCTGTGCTGAGTTCTTCCATAAGCATCCATTCCACTTTGGGAAACTCCTTAGAGTGACTCAAAAGGGGCATGGTAGAGTGCACAATTCAGGTAGGTACATGTGCACTCTGGAATCATGCTATCACGAGTGACACTCGTCTTCGCATCACTAGCTGCCTTTCCTAGACTCAGTTTCTTAATCAGTAAATACAACTTACACATCAAAGGGTGGTCGTATATATTAAAACAGGTACTCTGAAACCTCAGGCTAACATCCCATACACGCAAACAATGTATTTTTCAGAAAACTGCTGAGGGACCATGAAATTGCAAAAGACAATGCAATAGACAGCTGTGGGAAAGAAAACCTAACTCAATTCCTACAGGAAAACATTTGCTAGAATGAAATTGAGGATTAGCCACTGTGGAAAATCCTGAATGAAAACTCAGACAGAAATAATCAGTAAACATAAAACATGAAGCTCCTAAGACACACCTGAAAACTGCATCAAAGAAGTGTCACATTTACCAGTAGACAGAACAGTACTAGAAGAACGCATTTTTTTCCTTTTATTAAAAGAATACACATTTATTCACTGAATGGGTGCACACATGCATACACGTAGAGGCCCCCTGCACCGCAGTATTTGCCACAGTATAGGTAGTGTCCATTCTCTCTTTTACCTCATGGGTCCTGGGATCACACGGCTTGGCACCAAGTGCCTTCACCTGCTGAGGCACCACACCTTACTGGCCCAAGAAAGTATTTCATCAACTAAATTACCTAGAGCGCAGAACTACATAAATTTAGGTAGTGTAGTGTAGTGGTTAATTTTTTTTCAAACTTCATTAGCATGACCATGTACAACAGTTTCACCTGACATTTTCCTGCATGTATATAATGTATCTCACCCTCTGCTCCCTCTCTATGCCCCATTTCCCACTCCTGTCCATCACCTGCCTCTTCCCAGCCAGTCCCCTGTCTGTGTGCATGCCTTTGTCTATGCTCCCTGGAGCACAAGTGACAGTTCATCTTGACCATCAACTCTATGGATTTAGAACCATCATGAACATACCTCTGTGAATGTCCACAAGTATTTGTGCACAGATTAAAACTGATGAAGGAAGACCTGTCCTGAATGTGGGTGGCCCCACCCACCTAAGGCCTCTGTGACACCTAGTCCAGCCCCAGCACTCATCTCTCCACATCCTGACTGGGCCCACGTGAGCAGCTGCCTTCCACCTTCTGACTGGGTCAGAATAAACCCTTCCTCCCTTAAGTTGCTTTTATCACAAGGAAACTAAATACAAGTTGGCACAAATGCTTTCTAGCTACTTGGTAAGAAGAAACTGTTTCTACATGCTGAGAGGCTTGAACTGGGCGAAGCACCAACACAGAGGACAGAGGAGTCTGTATTAAACAACACCCAGCTGGAGCTGAGTCCTAAGAAAACACTAAACCCAGCAGATTTCTACTTTTCATTTTAGTTTCCAAAGCAATGCCTAATCTGCCTAGGAACGGATAAGAATGAAGTTAAAGTTAGTGATCAATTCACCGTGACATTAGGATGCTATTTCCCTAGGTTCCATTACAAACTGATTATAAAAGGATCAATCCTTAACCTGTATACCCTGTTAAGAATTCAATCAGCATTAATGTTAAACTGAAGAAATAAAACCTCACCTTTTCTCCCTGGTTTCATTTCACCTTCTGAATCCATCCAATATTCTCTAATATCAATTAGAATTTTTCCTTTGAAGTCCCGAACACTGACATATCTCATCTTTCCAATCTAGCAGGGAGGGAGAAAGAAAATGCATAAAGAGAGGTTTTGAATTTATATTCACAACTTGCACTTATAATCCTGGAATAAGTATTCAACTGCAACGGGGGTAGGGAGAAGGAGTGTGTGCATGCATATATGTTCACATATGATGTCCAGAGAATGACTTCAAGTGTCTTTATCATTCTCTGCCTTGCCTTGAAAAGATCTCTCACTGTTAGGTTGGCAGGCCACAGAGTATTTATTCAGAATCTGTCATTTCTGCCCCTCAGTGCTGGGATTATAGCCATCTGCAGCCAAATCCAACTACCTCAGGTGGGTGCTGAGCATTAAAACCCAGGTCCTCATGTCTGTACAAGCATTTCTGCTTATTGAGCTATCTTCTTCAGTCTCGCTTTAAAATGTACGATTAAAACACAGTAAATAGAATAGATGTCCTGTGACAAAATAAAAACATAGTATGTTCCAATAATCCCACTTTGAGAGTAAGACGCGATATATTCTGAGAAACGCATATTCAGAAGTCTCTCCTGTGTGAGCATCAGAATGTACTTTAGTAAGACAACTTACACACTGTGGTACCAATCCTATAGAATCCTCACTGTGTATGTACGTGTTCAGTTGACTGACACATATGGCGGCACATAACTGCACATCCAAAACAACTGGCAGTAGAGTCTCCCAAGAGATCTCAAATACCCTTAATTGCACTATTCATAATAGCTAAGCAGCAGGCGCAACCCAAACGTCTATCCTTAGATGAGGACACAAATAGAGCGTGGCTTACACATGCAATGGAACACTATTCAGGTTTTATATAGGCAATACTGTCTATGCTATAGCGTTATGTTAAGTGAAATAAGCCACTCTTAGAATAACATCAGTACAATCTGATTCAACCTAAATGAGATGCCTACAGCCTAATGCAGTAAACTCAGAGAAATCAAAAAGTAAAACACCTCAGGAGGCAGCGGCAGGCAAGGTTAGCTTGGTTTACATGTAGCAAGTTCCAGGTTACCCAGGGTGTGCTGGTTCAACAGGAACAGCTACCAAGTTTTATGAGCTTGAATGGCTGGCCCACAGGACTGCAACTATTGGCAAGTGTGGCCTTGTTAGAGTTGATATGACCTTATTGGAGTCAGTGTGTACTGTTGTTGGTTTAAAAAAAACACACACACAAAACACAAAACAAAATCACAATCATTTGATTTTACCAATGAAGTCTTGGGAGCCAGATGCTTGGGTGGAAAACTGCTAGCTCAGAGAGGCAGAGAAAGCACCCAGCTGACTGACCTTCCTCCTCAGTCAAAGTCCCACCAGAATGCCCTCTCTCTCACGCCATCTCAAACTCAATGTCCCTCCCTTCTCCTTCCTGTGCCTCTCTCTGTCCTCCTGACTCCTCTTACTCTCTATGGTTTTTTAATGATCCTATGTTCACTTCCTGTCAGTTGGTCACTTGCTCTGCCTCTTGACCTACGGTTGATTTTGTTTAATCCTGTTTACAATATTCAAGCAGAAAGTGCTTTGACTAAAGGTGTGTGCTAAGGCTGAGCCACACAACTACAAGCAGGTTTTCCAGTAAATACAATCTCAGGGTTCAGTGTGATCAAATACCCTGCAACACTGTACACACTTGTAGGGGTGGACTCTGAGATCTCATACTCAAACTACACTCAGTGTGGCTCTCAGTAGCTTTGGCTGTCTTCAGATTAAAATACAGAACTCTCAGCTCTTCCTCCAGCACCATGCCTACCCTGCACACCACCATGTTGATAATGGACTAAAACCTCTGAAACTATAAGCCAGCCCCAATTAAAAGTTTTCCTTTATACATAGAGTTGCCATGATCATAGTGTCTTTTCACAGCAACAAAAACTGTAACTAAGAAACTGGCCTACATACTGAGACCCTGTCATTTAAAAAAAATAAATAAAAAACCTCATACTCGTGGCTTAACACAAGCTATGTGGTTTTTCAATGTCCCCACTTTCTAGATTCAGTAAATGTAAGGAAAGTGTGGTACTAAAGCAGACAGACATATGTCAAGAATTAAGAATGCAGCCCAAAAATAGGACAAACATTTAATAAACTCACCAAATTATTTAGGAAAGATCCAAAGTATTCCAAGGAAGGATAGTTGTGGTCATTTGAATGAAAATGGCCTCCTTAGGCTAAGGAGTGGCATTATTTTAAAGGATTAGGGCACATGGCCTTGTCAGAGTAGGTGCAGCCTTTTAGAAGGAAGTAGGAGTGAACTTTGAGGTTTCAGAAGCTCAAGCCACACTGTGTCTCTCCATTCCGAAACACTGACTAAGACAAATCTTCATAACAGGCAGAATTGTAGGTATACGCTACAGGTGGGTCTCTGCGAGTTTAGAACTAGCTCTGTTGTGCAGTCAGGGCTATACGAAAAAACCTTGTCTCCAGAAACCAAACAAAAGCCAGGCATGGTGGCGCACGCCTTTAATCCCAGCACTTGGGAGGCAGAGGCAGGCAGATTTCTGAGTTCCAGGACAGCCTGGTCTACCAAGTGAGTTCCAGGACAGCCAGGGCTATACAGAAAAACCCTGTCTCAAAAAAACAAGGAAGGAAGGAAGGAAGGAAGGAAGGAAGGAAGGAAGGAAGGAAGGAAGGAAGGAAGGAAGGAAGGAAGGAAGGAAAAGAAAAAAAAGAAAGAAAGAAAGAAAGAAAGAAAGAAAGAAAGAAAGAAAGAAAGAAAGAGAAAGGAGAGAGAGGGAGAGAGAGAGAGAGAGAGAGAAAACAAAAAAATGAGCCAAAGCTCTTTTTTTCGTAGTGAAAAAAAAAAAAAAATCATCCCCTAAAAATAAACCCCATTTCTCAAAAATCTCTAACAAAAAAGAACCTTTAAAAGCCGTGGTAATACATGTCTACAACCTCTTTACTTGAGGAGAGGCAGGAAAAAAACTCAAATCTCGCCTATTCTATATAGTGACTTCCAAGTAAGCCAGGGCTATTTAAAAAAAAAAAAAAAAAAGACCCTCATCTCAGACTCCCCCACCCCACCAGGCCAGAGGTGTCATTATTCTACAAGTAAAAAGAAAAGCACACAGCATGAATGATAAAAGAAAAGCCAAGATACAGTTATGAAACTGGATATTCCAAAGCACTTCTTTATAAACACTACAAAATACTCTAGCCAATTTTTTATTTATCCTGTCCCAAACAGTTTCTTGTTGTACTTAAAAGTCAAATGGCCCTCAAAGATCTTCACCAGACTTCTGATACTCAGCAAGACTTCCCAGGCTTCAACCACAAAGGCTCTGTAATTCATAAACAACCCAAACTCCTTCCCACCTCAAGATATTAACTCAATTTCCTGCTCTTGAAAATGCTCCCTTTGTCCACTCACAGCACAGCTGGCTTAACTGTCACATGTTAAGGTTTAGGTGCCTCTTCTTTTTAATGAGATTCTCAGGCCTACTCTCTCCATCTGCCCACTACTTCTCAGGACTTATTATAATTTTTACTATGTGTGTGTAATCATGGTTCCCTTAAATTCCATGAGGTTACAGATCACATTCCACATGGATTACTAGAAGCTGGCAAAGTCTGAATGAAGCAGAGCACAGTAAGCATCCAACTTATTATCCGTGTGAATCAGTACAACATCCTTCTGAATTCCTCACCACATACCTGCACCTATATTCGCTATCAAACCAACCTTTGCTCCGAAATTATACTGAAGTCAAAGACCTGAAACCTATTAACTGAATGATTAATTTACACTTTCTTTTTTGTCTATTTCTTTCTTCCACTACTTTTAGTTTTCTTTGACCACTTTATCTACTTACATCCTTTCTTCTCTTATCACCCATTTGCAAATCTCTCATAAGCTGCTCTATGGTTTATGTGTTCTTTGGTAGTTGGCTATTTAGTCAAACACATGTAAAAGCCAACAAGATAATTCCCAGCCAAGCCCCCCAGGCGCTACAGGAGACTGTCCTCAGTGACCACATTCACTGGCAGGTCTACCTCACTCATGGCTGGTCCTTCTTCATCACTGTCTTTGTAATCATCACACTCTCTCATCAATACAAATGAAAGTCTATAACTGCCTCCACAATCTCACAGCATCATTTACTCACAATTCCTCATCTCACCATCAGTGTTTTCAGTGAAGCAAATACTGAATTGCTAAAAACACTTTAATAAAGTCAAGATGCCCAGCAGCCCTCCCTAGGGTTCCTGTCTCACTCCATCTATTCTCCCCGCTGCCCCTTTCCTTAAGCTCAGACTCCCGGCCTAAACATGCTACCCCAGCACAGTCTGTACACATACTCTACTGTCCCCAGCCTTCTGTTTCTTATGAAGCCTAAGTTAAGTCATTTCTCTCAAATACTATCAAATTTACACTTTCCAGCCAAATACTCATCCTACTTACTCAAATTTGCTTCCCAAATATATAGTTGTAAATCTTTTTTTGGCTTTCTGTAACCTTTGGATTTGCATCATTTAAATATAGTAAAACTAGACTTCTAGCCTTTACCAAGAGCTCAGAATTGAACAAATCACCCTCACTTCCTACACGGGTCAAGAGGGTTACAAGGAAAGATCAGGATCTGTCCTCTGGACTCAATGCCCTCCAACTCTACCTGGAACATGTTGTCATCTCTGCTGCTGCTGCTCTGCTTGGAGGATGCCAGCGCTCTAGAAGTCTCACCAGGCTTTTGCTTCTTCACAGGTTTCTCTGGAACAACTTGCTTTTTCCTCTTTAACTTAAAAAGAAAAAAAAAAGGTAAGAATACACACTTGTGAAGTTCAAAACGCTTCATTAAAGAATCATATTTTTTACTTATTAAAAGAAAAATATGTACATTAAAATTTTTTTAACTGTGAATCTAGTCTTCACATAACTAACAATAGTTGTTTTGCACTCTACTCTCAAAATCCCCAAAGATACCTCAGATGTTAAAACAGTGATCTTGTGAACTAGAACCCACACACTACTCTCTGGAAGAGAAACAGAAGCGGCCTATAACTTATTTATAAACTTTTGGAAACCACAAATCTACCAAAAGCTTTCCTCTTATTATTTTATGTTTTTAAAAAACAAAGTATACTGGTATATCCTGTGATCCTGACTAAGGTTGAGGCAGGAAAGCTGAAGATCAAACAAAAAACAAAACCAACATATTTATGACTAAAAATGAATACTTACTAAATCTTTGTCTATTCCAAAAGGTATCTTTACTGTTTTCAAGAATGTATGCTTCCAGCCTGGACTACATAGCAAGCTCCAGGTCAGTCAGGGCTACATAATTTAACGCTTATCTTAGGGGGAAAGAAAATAATATGCCTAGGTAAAGCAAGTTATTACTATCTTATGCCAGGCACTGAAAATCAACAACTCAAAAACTTCTTCAGCACTAAAAATTGATGATGGACAGTAATAAGACTAGTATTCAACCCCATATTTTAGAAGCAGCACTAGCATAAAAGAATTATATATAGCCTCATTCTCAAAATGAGCTAAAAGCTAAAAAAATAAAAATTTTTAAAAACCCTTGTTAAGTTTCCAGCCCGAACAGTAGAGGGCAGGCATGTTGCTTCTTAGTGGAAAGTACAAACTAGTTTAATATTGCTAAACGTATATTAAATTTGTTGAGGCTAGGGTAATAATATGCTCTGAAATGAAAACTATGGAAGCATGAAAACTAATGTAAATGTTTACAGGATTAATAGTACTGTGAGACAAGCTACACAATCAGCTCAGCAGAAGGCAATCCTCTGACTGGTGCATGCAGCAAGTAACCTCAGAGTCAGTTACACACACACTTAGAGGTTACACTGTACAAGTAACCTGTGTCAGTTACACACACGCTTAGAGGTTACACTGTACAAGTAACCTCTGTCAGTTACACACACGCTTAGAGGTTACACTGTACAAGTAACCTGTGTCAGTTACACACACGCTTAGAGGTTACACTGTACAAGTAACCTGTGTCAGTTACACACACACTTAGAGGTTACACTGTACAAGTAACCTGTGTCAGTTACACACATACTTAGAGGTTACACTGTACAAGTAACTTCAGAGTCAGTTACACACACACTTAGAGGTTACACTTTACAAGTAACCTGTGTCAGTTACACACACACTTAGAGGTTACACTGTACAAGTAACCTGTGTCAGTTACACACACACTTAGAGGTTA
>NC_034600.1:58467046-58500543 GCF_900095145.1 Mus pahari
ACTGTACAAGTAACCTGTGTCAGTTACACACACACTTAGAGGTTACACTGTACAAGTAACCTGTGTCAGTTACACATACACTTAGAGATTACACTGTACAAGTAACCTCAGAGTCAGTTACACACACACTTAGAGGTTACACTGTACAAGTAACTTCAGAGTCAGTTACACACACACTTAGAGGTTACACTGTACAAGTAACCTGTGTCAGTTACACACACACTTAGAGATTACACTGTACAAGTTCTCAAAAGCCTTCAAGTACAGCTATGTATGATGTTTGAAGCCTTATTTCAAAATTAGAAATGATACTATAGTCTATCTTTACATTTATAGGCTCCAACTTTCCTAAATTTTCCTATAGAGCTTCCTTTTCTTAGGCAGTACAGAAGCCAAAAAACAAATAACAATAAACAATAACAAAAACTTTTTAAAAAAATTTTTTTAAGGAAGAAGAGGGGGTTGCTACTTTAAATAAATAAAACAGGGTCCCAAGTATCCCAGGTAACCTTGAATTTCTGACCCTCCTGCTTCCATTTCCAGTGCTGGGGGATCAAACTTCCTGAGTGCTAGGCCAGCGCTCTACCAACTGAACTACAAAACTAGCCTTGCCTGCTGCTTTTACACTTTGTAAACCACAGGTGCACTAATTGCTTATTTTCTACAAAGCAAGTAAACAAATAAGGGTGAATACAATGTGTTAAATTTCTAGGACATGTCTGTCTATTCAGATATAAATTTCTATTAAGATACAGCTGTGTGGAAGGAAGTCTTGACCACAGGGTAAATTGCTCCGTTACACTTCACTGCTGTGATCAACTGAGTGGAATGAAGTTGACAAAACAATCATCACCTAACACAGAAAAAGCTTATTCTGACAAAATGGGTAATTGTGTGTGTGTTGTGCTGAAAGACTTTACTTACTAAAAGCAAATAACTTTCAAAATTAAAAAGTAGCAAAACTAAAATTCAGTAATTTGGAGAAAGAGGAGCAACTGAGAAACCTGTCAACATTAATGTCTTCATTCAAAACTTCATGTGGCCCAATAGTGACTTATACCTGTAAGTCAGACAGAGCTTTGGAAATTTTATTACTATCATCTTGTGTTTGTTGTACTTGTGATGCCTATATGTGGGCACATGAGGTTACAGGGCAAACTTGGTATAATGGGTCTCTTCTCCTACCATGTGGAAGAATACAGAGATCAAACTCACATGAGCCACCAAGCAGGCTAGATCAGCTGGATTTTTGAATGACGCGGATTTCTAAATAATGGTAAGTAGTGTCTTTGGTCTAATTAGAGTCCTAGTGCTCTAGAGTCTAAGAAAGCATTTCTGCTGACTCTTGGTTACTAAAGGTGCTCAATGAAGGACCTGTTCAGTCTGAGCTGGGTCCCTACTCATGAGGATGAGGCTTAAGGACAAAAGTCCAAGGTCAACCCAACAACTTACTGAGACCCTGTTGCAAACAAAAAGTAAAAAGAGGGCTTGAGATCTAGCAAGTACTTGCCTGGGATGCACTGGGCTGCCAGGTTAAACCCCAAGTACAACACAAAGCCCTTGTAAGTCTGGTGTAAGGCCTGCAAATGAGACTAGAATCTAATATTCTACTCAAGGAATCCATTTGTCATTGATCTTTACAAAAATACCCTTGCAGATTCTCTCTCACATTCTGAGCCTAGCATTGGTACCACCATCCCAGCGTCCCACGCCCTCAGGGAAATCCGAGGTGGTTGAAGAAGTCTAGGACGAATAGCAAAACCTATCTAAAAAGACTGACAGGCCTTTCCCTTCAAAACTCAATGTCGGCATTACAGAACAATTAAGGCACCGTACATTTTGTTCTATAAAAGAACTTGGTAGAGTAAAAGTCACCTTTTTTTCAACTTCACTGTCCGAATCACTGCCTGAAGAGCTTGAAGAAACAAGTTCCTTTGATTTAGGCATTCTGAAAGAAAAAGACATCACATGAATAATTTACAAGGAGTTTTAGTACCTTCATCTTCTCTCTCCCAGACCAAAAAAACAAAGTAACTTCCATGGCTCATTCTGCCTTTTTGTGGTCCTGGAGTCATTACACAGAACACATGTCTAAATTGCAAATAACAAGTACAGCTGAATATTCTGAACCCAGTCAGGACAAAGAAATAAAAGCCATGTGCACATTCCTTCACCCTTCTCCAAGCCAATGGTCGTTTTAACAACTGGCTTTAGAGGGGTTATAAAGTTTGTGGGTAGACTACAAGAAAGCAGCTGAGAATAATGACTTTAAAATCAAGAGAAATGTACGTAATTCCACTCACACTAAGATGAGAGGACCAGCTCCAACATAAACAGCTTGCCCAGGTAAGCGGGATACCTAATTAATTTTGCCCTTATAAATCATCTTTTGCGTGCTTTGTATACACTAGTTTATACTTTGTGGCCACAATATCAAAACAACAGACAACAATCAGAGTTCACAATGTTATACACAACTCACAATAATTTTGCACTGATTGTCTACTTAGGGAAATATATGCAATGTGAAGGCTTTATGTGCAAGGCAAAACTCACCATCGAGGCACACAGTGCAGAGCCTGCTGTTTATTTACTGCATAAAACAAAGGGCAGACTACTCAGTCTACCTCACATTTCAAGGAGTCCTTAGGCAGGCCCTAACTACTCTTCAAGATACTGACACCAGGTGGTAAAACCAGGCAGCAAAAGCTATTTACCAAACTATCTTCTGCTCTCTCCATCTAAATAAAACATTAATTTCTGTATGGCTTAAAGGTCCTAATAAACACAACAGATTCCGTAAATGCTAAAGAAAAATACTTCAATTCCTACCTCCTACATCAAAAAAATTACAACCCAGCTCTCTATAGACCAAACTGGCATCAATGTGCAAAATAGGAGGTCAAGGCAAAAGTGGGCTAACCAAATCCTGACCACGACCATACAGAACACACTCCTAACCAGTTCCATTCGCTTTTCCTCCTACTGCTCCATTTCACAACCTGACCTCCAAAATCAAGTTTCCCAAGCTAGCTTGTTCACTCAACTACACAAAGCCTGTTTTTTGAGAGAATCGCACATAAACAAATCTTTCGCTTGCAAACAGCCAGCCATATCTATCTCCCATTACGAAAAGCTGTCTGGGGAACTAAAATTGCTTCAAAGGACCACGTCATTATCTAACCTAAATCTACCCAATAAGAAAACAACGTTACTGGGAACTAAAGCCAGCCCCGATCCCTATACTTGGGACTTTTAACTTTAATGAGGCTTTACTGGGGTGGTTTCTTGGGGGCCGGGTGTGTGTGGGGGGGGGGCTTCGTAATTCGAGCAAAAGGTAACTAAAAGGGGGTGACCGTAGTTTATAGACTAATCAGTCGGTGACCGGGGTGGGGGAGGAGTACTGAAAACATCCCAGGGTGCGAGGCCCGCGTGGGCGAGCCGGCGCGGGGCACCGTGGAGGGGTCGCGGCCAGGAAGCTCCCGCAAGCCCCGAGGCGAGGGCTGGGGCTACAGCCGGCCTCAGGAAGGGGGCGTGGGGCGCCGAGAGCGTGCACAAGAGGAGGGCCTTGCGCCAGCGCCATTTTCTCCTCGCCCCGGAGCCCAGCCATGTTTGCCGAGCGCGCCCCCCGCCCCTCGAGCCCGCGGGGCCGGCGTCCCCCGGGGAGTCGGGGACGGAGAGCTTCCCGAGCCCGGTAGTCGGGGCAGGGGTGGGCGAGCGCAGCCTCAGGGCAGACCGCGAGCGCCTCCGCCCGGAGCCCCGCCACCCAGTCCGAGGGGCGCGCGGCCATCACCCGCCGCTCGCTCGCCCGCCCGCCCGCGCCCACCGCCTCGGCTCGGCTCCCCGGAGCGGCCGCCACACGAGGCCCAACGGGATCGCGGGCAAGAGCGGAGGCCTTTCCCCACCCCCTTTAGAGCTGCCGTTCCTTTCTCCCCAGCCGTGGCGGGCAAGGAGAGCGAAGGGAGCCGCGGCAGCCTGGGGTCGGCCCGGCCGCAGCCCCGGAGGAACGGGCCCGGGGTCCCGCGCACTCACGCTCCGCTCCGGACGACCAACAGCCTCTCGCTCGTTCGCTCGCCTGCTCCGGACTGACAGAGAGCCGGAAGTGACGGCAGCTCAGAGGCCCTGGCTCCGCCCAATGGCACGAAGGCCACGTGAAGGGGGCGTGGCCTCGCCGCCCAACCGCCAGCCGGCCCTTTCCAGGGCCTTAAAGGGACCCGCCACGGATCTCGAAATGGATGCTCCTGAAAAGGGGAGATGGCGCCACAGTGAGATGCCACACAGCTTGGGCCTGACCCGAAGGAGAATGAGGTGTCAGTGAGACATAAATGACAACCACGGAGCTTTGCGCTTGCAAATGGCTTGTATATGGTACAGCTCTATAAGTGCTGTACTCAAATAACGGGAGCTACTCTGAGAAGGAACAATGTGCTGACCCACTTGCCCACAGATGATTTTCTGTTTCTACCTTTAAGATCTGATTCATGCTGCTAAAATCCAAAGGAAGCAAGCCAGGGAGGCGCACTATTTAATTCAGAAAGTCAAAGAAATTTTACAAATGTCCTTAGCCACGAAACCTTTAATCTTTAAAATGAAGTTCTAGAGATCCAAAGTAATTGTGGTTTGAATATAAAATCTCCCTGTGGGCTCATTCATTGGGGATCTGGTTTTCAACTGATGACCTTTTCAGAAGAGCCTGGATCCTTAGGACTGTGCCTTAATCAGTGAATTAATGCTCTGATATAGTCATAATATGATGGCATTATTACAAGGTGGTGAAAAGTAAGGGTGTGTCATTGGAGGGCTACATTTTTTTCCCCTGGCCCTTCTGTGTTCCCTTTCTGCAGCTTCCTCCTCTGCAGGTTACCATGGACTTGGTGTTCCACCTCACTACCAGCCTAGAATACAGGAGCTAAGTACTGGAGACAGAAACCGGGAGCCATACTAAATCGCCATCCCTTTGTCTACACAGGGATACAGCGTCTCGCCGAGGAAATCCATTCCACTATCACAAATAACCACAAGCAGATGGCTTAGGATGCGTACTGGATGATTAACTACTGTAACCAACAGTAAACAGAGGTCTGTTTATCACAAAGGTTTACACACAGCATTTTACAGATATTGATCATCTTAACAGGTTAAGAGTTGAAATAATCGTTGTCTTCACATTTAACAGCTGCAAAAATTAATAAGTGATTCAAACCCTGTGTTGACTCGCACTACTACCTACTAAAAGTAGGGAAGTGCCCCAGTGCATCCCTACTGAGTGCAGAGTCCAACTAGAGCAACACTGTTAAAAAAAAATAAAGCAAGGGAGGAGTCTTTGTCTATGAAGTTCCAAACAAGGGCAAACATAGCTTATAGGCTGCCCTGGAGGAGGTCACTGAGGACAATATGGAACCATCTGCCTGGTGGCAAAAATATCTTCGTCTGGACTGTAGTTACACATAGTATGCAGATAAAACGTTTTGACTTACCATCATGCTTGTTCCAGTGTTAAGGTATACATCAATAAACATTAAACTTAAAAGGTTGAAATTGAATTGTAACCTGGCATGGAGACTATTGTTATAGCAACTGTAGAGGCTGAGATGGCTCACGCCGGGCCAGCCCGATCTCAGCTACATTGCTTTTCCTCAAGTTAAGCTTTATAGCAACTGACAGAACTAAAGACTAACAGGGGTGTGGTGGGGTATTAAGGATCATCATTTTGGATTTTGTAAATCTTAGGCAACACTATTTAGCAGTTAACATCGTTAGGATTTAGACTTTGGGACAAAAGAGAAGGAATGTCAAAATGAATTAGAGATGGACAGAAGAGCAAAGAGAAGGTAAACAACTCTGGAGAGAGGCCCTGCTGCAGACCAGAGGTACCAGAGAAGGCAAAGGCAGGGTGGTAGATGAGCCCCTGAGGGAGTAAGCTGGGCAGTGGTGGTTCATGCCTTTAATCCCAGCACTTGGGAAGCAGAGGCCATGGCAGGTGCATCTCTGTGAGTTCGATGCCAGCCTGGTCTACAGAATGAGTTCCAGGACAGCCAGGGCTACACAGAGAAATCCTGTCTTGGAAAAAGAAAAAGAAAAACAGAAAAAAGAAAGAGGAAAAGAAAAAGAGAGAAAATGGAAGAAAGAAAGAAAGAAAGAAAGAAAGAAAGAAAGAAAGAAAGAAAGAAAGAAAGAAAGAAAGAAAGAAAAGGAAAGAAAAGAAAAGAAAAGAAAAATAAACCAAATAACCCACCACTGGGAGTCACCCAGTCTCGTGACTCCTGTCTCCTCCACCCTCACAGAAGAAGAATGCTCTCCTCTGTGGGGAGCTGGCTGGAAGGAATGGATGAAAGGTGTATGTTAAGGGAGTGAAAGCCAGAGGAGACTGAGTCACAGTCTTGTGCAAGCAGCCCTCTCTGGATCTTTTTAGAACTACTTGACTTACAAAAAAAAAAATTAAATGCAAACAAAAATGCAAATAGACCTATAAATAATTTTGGGAAGCATCTAATTATTATAAAAATGAACGCTGACAGGGCTGGAGAGAAGGCTCCATGGGTGAAGTGCTGACTGTGTTCCTCTGAAGAACCACACTTGGTTAGGATCCACAGCACCCTCAACCTGGGCATGGCAGCTCTCCTCTGAAACACTAGCATGGGGTGGGGGTAGGGGAGGACAACACTGTAGGGAGTAGATAGGGGAGTGCCTGGTGTCATGGCCAACCACACTGACTGGATGAGAGTTCCAGGATCACCAAAAGGCCTTGTCTCAAAAACCCAGGATGAATAGCAACAGAGGAAGACGTCCAAAACCAACCAACCTCCAGCTATTGCACACACACTCACAGAGGGCACACCTGCACACGTGTGTATACCCGCACATACAGCACACACACAAAGATCAACACTGACATCAAAAAGTGCCTGATGAGGTCAAAGGTGGACAGCTCCCTAGGTGCTGTAGTTACAAGTGGTTGTGTCCACCCATTTCCGGTACTGAGACTCAAGCTCAGGTCCTCGGCAGAAGACAGACATGCTCGAACCTCAACCACCTCTCTAGTTCGTATTATTTTAAATCCTTTGAAAAAATGTGACTACAAATGCCACCTAAATCATCTATATAACTAATGTTAATACACTTAAAATGTCAAAGTATGGTGGTTCACGTGTATGATTCCATCACTTAGGAAGTTGAAGCAGGATTGCTGTGAGCTTAAAACCACTTCTGGACGGAAGATATCACTGGATTCCCCTAGAACTGGGGTTAACAATTATGAGCCACCATGTGGATGCTGGAAATTGAATCTGAGTTCTCCAGAAGAACAGTGGGTTCTCTTAACTACCGGGTCATCTCTCCAACTCCTAAAGCTTTTTCTTTTTTTGTTTTGTTTTGTTTTTTTTTTTTTTTTTTCGAGAAAGGGTTTCTCCGTGTAGCCCTGGCTGTCCTGGAACTCACTTTGTAGACCAGGTTGACCTCGAACTCAGAAATCTACCTGCTTCTGCCTCTCTTTCGAGTGCTGGGATTAAAGGTGTGCGTCACTACTGCCAGGCTGCTTTTTCTTTCTTTTAAAGATGTATTTTAATTTTAACTATGTGCATGGATGTGTGCACACATGAGCACAGGTGGCTATTAAGGCCAAAGGTATCAGACTCTTTGGAGAGAGAATTACAAAATAGTTATCAGCTGCCCATCAGTGGGTGCTGGGAACTGAACTTGGGTCCTCTGCAAGAATAGAAAACACTCTAAATTGCCGAGCCATCTCTCCAGGTCCTCCTTTTATTAATATTAATTATTCTAATAAGTTTTTTTCATAGTTTGACATGAAATTCCTTTTCTGTGGCATAAATCAAGATTTTTGTCTAACATGAGCAGATGTCTCAGAAAAGAACTCTTTATAAGGTAAGTAAGCATAAGGAATAGCTTAGCATCCTGGAACTGCCCTTGGCTTGGAGTCTGCACACACTTATAGGAATGCACTTGACAGTCTAAGTCTCTTGCTTACAAGCTCTAAGCACATGCACGTCTCTTAGCAACTTAGACTCCCATCTATGGGCTGGAGAGAACACTCAGCAGTGAAGAGTACTGATTGATTCCAAAGGACCTGGGTTCAATTCCCAGTAGCCATAAGGTGACTACAGACACTTGTAACTACAGTTCCAAGAGATATGATGCCTTCCTTTGGCCTCCATGGGCACTGGATGCATGCAGGTAAAACACTCACACACAAATTGTTGTTGTTGTGTTGTTGCTGCTGCTGCTATTGTTTGTTTTGTTTGTTTTATTTTGTTTTTCAAGACCGGGTTTCTCTGTGTAGCCCTGGCTGTCCTGGAACTCACTCTGTAGACTAGGCTGGCCTCGAACTCAGAAATCTGCCTGCCTCTGCCTCCTGAGTGCTGGGAATAAAGGTGTGTGCCACCACTGCCTGGCTTATTATTATTATATTTTAAAGGGACTCTAATCTGCATCAATTTGCATGTACACACCACTCTGAACAATGGAAGAAGTTTTTCTTCACCTTAACTATCAAACTTACACATATTCTATTCAGTTGAGCACCCATCATGGATATGGGGGGAGAGGAGTTGATCAGGTCTGAACTGCTTCAGAGTTCATTCACAATACGAAAAACTGTCTTGGAAGGGACCTTTCAGAGGCAATCTCGTACTTACCACCTTACTCGTATTTACAATGGAGCATGCATGTAACTAAAACCGGGTAAATTACAAGTAGGGACATGCTCACTAGAGAAAAGGTTGTACAACCTGAAAATTGTTTATCAAAACAGAAAACCACCCAAATTATGCCTAGTAACCAAAGTCCTCTTTCTTTTGAACACCATAAAAGGAAGCCCCCAAACAATAATGAGTATTCTCGCCCACGCATGTATCAAGCAACATCTCTTGCTGCTGCTGCTTTCTGAGCCTGCCCTTCCCCCACAGCATTCTGTTAGCATGCGATGGTAAAGCACAGGAGTTAGCTGCTGGGCACCGACCTTTAATTAAACTATGAGGATTTCAAGCATAAGTCATAAACTTAAATAAAATGTTCTCGGTTAAAAAATAAAACCCCTCAATCCCTACACCCAGCCCTCTTCGTTGTTCCTGACTCTGAGAAAGGCAAGAGTCGAAAGACTCCACCTCGGTGTCTTTGAAAAGCTGTTCACTCTGTTTTCCCAGAACAGCTCAGGGGAAGAAGAAACCATGGAGTCCAAAGACACTTTGGGGATTGGGGAAGAGAAGGTTCCCCTCCAACCTACGTTGACTCTTAGGCTCTGTAGCTGGATCGAGGGATCTAATTAATATTGAATCTGATTAACAAGAGAAGAGTGTCAAAGTTTTTATTAAATGCACATATACCTGGGTATCCACAAGACAATGACATCAGAAGAAATGATCAAAGCATGATGCTTTTCGGACAAAGAAAATCATGAAGGAATAGTGGGCAATGGCTATTTAGGCTAGCATTATTTCTGGGCAAACTTCTAAGAAACACATGTAGTGGGGAGATAGCTAGTGCAAGACAGAGTGGCTTCAAAGAACTTGTTTAATTATTGTAACCCCAATTGCTAGCTTCCAGTGATCAAGGCTATTTTCAGACCTTGGTATGTGAAAACTATCTCTCCCAAAAGAACCTTATAGCTTTCTGCATGAAAGAGAAGACAGATCAAATAACCTTTTCTGAGGTTATATGTCCTCAAGTGACTCAGCTTGACATAATCTTACTCAGGGTTCTGAGAGCAAAGCAAGTCAGTGCTTCACCAGGCTGATGGGGGAAGGGGTATGAAGGGAGACTCTACCTGAAGACTCAGGGGGGTGTGGGAGGAGAAAGAAAGCTCTCTGTGGAAAGGGAGGAGTGAGGCAGCTTCACAGAGCCCTAGACTCTTGCCAAGGAGAGCAAAGAAGGCCTTACAGTCAGGCCAAGACCTCACAAACAATGACCTATAGGGATAATCTCTTCTGTACTGTGAAAAAGCATCACCTGTCAATAAATCGCTGATGGCCTATCAGCAAAAGGGAGGAGGTGGAAGGTGGGAGTTCCGGTAGAGCGATAGGAACTCTGGGAAGAGTCCAGTAAGCCGGAAATTCACGCCAGGCTCAGAGGAAGTCAGACATATGAAACTAAGGAGAGGTGACTAGCCACGGGGTAGGCATAGAGTAGTGTGAATGGGTTACGAGTAGTGAGTAGTGTCACGAGCCGGTGGGAACAAGCCTAGCTTAAGGCCTAGGCATGTTAAATGAATAGTCGGCCCCTGAGTTGTTATTCGGGAACTGGGATGCGGATGAAAAGCCTGCGGCTGCAATGGCCCGCAAAGGCATCTCAATAAGTACCCGTATGAGGAAAAGACAAGAACCAGGCAATGTGCATTCTTCACTTCATCCTACAAAAGGCCAAGAAGTGATGCAGCATGCGCTCTCAGGAGCAGCAAGGACACGTGGGAAATGCACCAGACCCCAGGACCTCACCTGCTGCTCCCACATCACAGCAGACCACCCACCTCTACATAGGATTTAGAAGAGAGAAAAGACGAAGAGTAAGAGTCATGAACACTAACTAAAATAGGGCCTGTTCATCACAGTCGTGGAAAAATCAAGGTAGTCCCAATTTCTGAGAGTTTAGATTTGTGGCAGAGTCATTACCAGTGATGTACAAAGAGAAAGAAGCAAGAAATACAGGGAAAAGAGCAGTGTTTATGCTGGAACCACAGTGTACACAGATGGGGGGCTGCAGCTTCCAGATCAGTCTGCAGACTGAATCAGGAAAGCAGATCTCAGCACACAGGACTAGAAGAGTGTAAGTTCCTCCAGAAAGCTTGGGGGAAACCTAGCATGGATGCTGGAGGTCACAGGACACAAGGGAAGGTAGCACCAGCAGGTCTATTTGTAAAGGGATGTGGTATCTCTGCCCCTATCAAGGATGCTGGAGGTCACAGGACACAAGGGAAGGTAGCACCAGCAGGTCCATTTGTAAAGGGATGTGGTATCTCTGCAGGTCTGAGGTCTTGGGGGTATTTAGGATGAGGTCATCTAGATCAGAAGAGGAAAAAATAAACAAAGGGGAAGCCTGGTGTACTGGCTGGTTTTGTGTGTCAACCAGACACAAGCTGGAGTTATCACAGAGAAAGGAGCCTCCTTTGAGGAAATGCCTCCATGAGATCCAGCTGTAAGGCATTTTCACAATTAGCGATCAAGAGGGGAGGGTCCATTGTGGGTGGTGCCATCCCTGGGCTGGTAGTCTTGGGTTCTATAAGAAAGCAAGCTGAGCAAGCCAGGGGAAGCAAGACAGTAAGTAACATCCCTCCATGGCCTCTGCANCAGCTCCTGCTTCCTGACCTGCTTGAGTTCCAGTCCTGACTTCCTTTGGTGATGAACAGCAATGTGGAAGTGTAAGCTAAATAAACCCTTTCCTCCCCAACCTGCTTCTTGGTCATGATGTTTTATGCAGGAGTAGAAACCCTGACTAGGACGACCCCTGGCCATCCTCCCATCAGTCATTGCAAAGAACTGGGAAGAAAGAGGGACAACTAAGAAAGTTACTGTAGATTGGATGTTTATGCCCTCTCATTCAGCCATTGAAATGCCAGCCCCCAGTGGGGTTATATTAGAAGGAAGGCCGCTGGGAGATAATTAGGTAGTCAGAGCAAGAAGCTGAGAATTCATCTCCTAAAAGTGCGAGGCAGAGGCAAAACTGGAAATGGCATGAAGGCTTTCTTCAGTGGTGTATGCCCTCCTACGCGGCTGCATCTCCTGAGCCAAGTAGGGATCAGGTGTTTAAAACTATGAGCCTATCAGGGAGGTTCTCGTTCACACCACTACACTTTGCTGTCTTATCTGCTGAGATGCTGGGAAATGACTCCTGGAAACGGAGTAGCAACCAGCAAACGCTATGGGTCCGCCTAGGGTTAGATTGGTTCAACTCTGATGGGCTATTTCCAAGTCAGAAAGTCAGCAGCAATCAAAGCCCAAGAGAGCAGCCTGTGCTCTGCACGGTGAAGCATTGTCCTCGGGGCGTGACGTGGCCTCTAAACCCAACGCTGTGACTGACAGCCCAGGAGCTGAGCAGGACTGAGCCCATTAATGCTCCATGGTGGGGTGGGGGTGGGGGATAGCAGTTTTATAGGCAGTTAATAGTATCTGGGGGATGGGAAGGTGAGGCCTCACTCACCCCTCCACCCCTGAGGATGTGGACACGGCTGATGATTATTGGGAGAACGAGGGACATTTTCTTCCATGGTATAAGCACTCAGAAGTTGGGCCATGTTCCTGAAAAATAAAGTTCTCCCACGTTCTTCTCGGTAACCTACTTGCTCGATTAGCAAGCATAATGTAACATTGATTCACCGAGCTAGACTTGAGTGGAATCATTCCTCCAGTCTGCCACGCCTAGCGTAAACTAGTTGATCGTTTCCTTTAGAAAAGCTCATGCAACACCTGGCCAGTAAATGCCAGCGGTGCTGGTCATTTGGATTCCAAAGGAGACAGTGTTTTGGAGGAGTAAGAAGAAGAAAAGGAAAATCTGCCTTTGCTCCCCAACAGGCAGACCCAAACTGTCTCAAACAAGCTGCTACAGGCTCACATTTTGCCTGCTCTTAGAACATAACTTTCATAGTACAATATAAAAAGTTATAAGTCCTAAAGGCTTAATTCTCCTTACTCAAATAATTACAAATAAATATGTGTTCTATGAAGGTCATATGTAATGAGTACCAGAAACCATACTGAGGAAGCATTTAAATTTCAACCTGCTGAGTATTCCCCCCCTAAGGTGACTTTTGTGAACCTGGTACTTAAGTTCTTAGCTCCAACCTTCATTAGAAACACTATCACTTTTTATAGAAGAATGCACTTTATAACAGCCAATGCGTGTGTACACCATTCTGAGTGGGCGAATAGTGTGTGTCTCCTGTGAGCTCCACCGGCTCTATTTAATGTGCTATAAAATAGTGTAATTAGTTTCTCGTACATATGCCATAACTCACACCTGAAAGTGCTTTCTCCTTCAGGAGTCCTTCAGGAGTCCTTGCGGAGGCCACGAGAGCGCTGCGGTGATGCTGACGCTAGCCAGAGTTCATCTTCGGAAGTCTGAGACTGCAGCTCACTTGAAGCATCACCTTTCATAAGTCCCTGAGACAAGGAATGCTGAGTTTTTGAGGCCTTTCCTCCTTGTAAAGCACTAACATGTTTTGCGGGTGATGAAGACATTTATGAAGAAATGAAGTAACAAGGACCACTAATTGACCCACTAACGATTTTTTAAAAACCGAGTGGAAGTGCAGGACCAGTATCTGAATAAATACGTAGCCTCTCAAAGAGACACTAGGAAGAAGCTTTGTGCATAGTATCCCTTGGGTTAAATTTTCACGTATTTAATATCTCATATTTAATATTCCTCATATTTAATATCTGTCCTATACTGTAATGCTCCTGCTGGTGGAACCAGTTGAAAAACCCAACCCTTAAGTCTCTGCCCCACTCTTTGTCCTTGTGTTTCCTTAAGACAGGAGCAACTCTGGGTTAAGATTTTTGAGATAGATGGGCGAAGGAAAGGCCATCCAGAGCCTGATCAATACAGATGTGGATGCTCGTAGCCAACCATTGGACTGAGGGCAGGGGCAAGAATGAAGGAGTTAGGGGAAGGACTGAAGGAGCTGAAGGAATTTGCAACCCCACATGAAGAACAGTAATATCAACCAACCAGACACCCCCCCCCCAGAGCTCCCAGGGACTACACCACCAACCGAAGAGTACATAGGGTGGGACTCATGGCTCCGGCTGCATATGTAGCAGAGGATGGCCTTAGCTGGCATCAAAGGAGAGGTTTTTTTACTCCTGTGAAAACTTGATGCCCCAGTGTAGGGGAATGTGAGGTGGGAGTGGGTGGGTGGATGGGAGAGCATCCTCATATAAGCAGGGGAGAGGGCTGTGATAGGGGGCTTGAGGAGGGGAAACGAGGAAGGGGGATAGTGTTTGAAATGGAAATAAATAAAATAAACCAATTAAAAGAAAAAAGAAAAAAAAGAAAGAAAAGAGAAACAACCCATGTTCACTTCTCCTTCCCTAGGCTCAATGCTGAAGTAGCATTGATCAGCTGTGTCCCTCGCAAGGACCAGAGAGGAACTGCTGTAGTGACTGAGCAGTGGCCAACACTGTCATGGGTTCAGCTGAAGCAAGAACTGGATCTGCCACAAGCTCTACAGATTCACTGACCGGGGACAGCAGACCTCAGTGACACCTATACTAACAAGTCCAAAACAAATACAGTTGGGCAACAGCACCTCTGCAATCCCAAGCATTCTGAACAGCTAGGAAGCCCAAGTCCAGCTATGAAAAGGAGCAGCAGCCAGGTCAAGGTCACTGTGCCATTTGATCATATTTTGACTGCTTTGTCCTTGGTAAATGTGTGTGTTGCTTGGGAGCCATCGACTTCGTCGCTTTCTGTTTTGCCGTCTTGAGTGTGATTAATGAACCAAGACAGACAGACAGACTGGTGGTGCCTCTGAGAAGCTCTGCTCTTTAGTAACTCTGTCTAAACATCCTTGTTCCTTGAATGTCAAGAACCAAGTCAAGACTCAGTGCCCTGAAAGATATCAGTCTGCTGCCCAAAGAAAGAAACCGTAGCCAATACTGTTGCTCCTCCTCCTAAGTAAACTTTGAAGGTATGAGCTCATACCTTCAAAGACTAGAAAGAGGGCAGAGAGCAGACGAGAGCGAGCCACAGCTGGCTCAAAAGAGAACTGGGCTGTTTCAAAAACAAGAGTGAGAAACTGGCCCCATAGGTATAGACAACAATTAGCATTTTGAAACCATCAACCTTGCAGGGTCATGTCAAGATTAAAATGGTTTATTTTCCATGATGTCATTTCCTCAGCACCTCTAGTGATGATGATGGTGGTGGTGATGGTAGTGATGGTGACGGTGGTGACGGTGGTGATGGTGATGATGATGCAAAGGATGTGGAGAAAGAGGAACCAGGGGAATCATCACCCGCTGCTGGCGTGAGTGCAAAATAGTATATCTACTGTGGAAATTAGTATTTGGGTTTCTCAAAAAAATAAAAATAAAAATAGAACTACCACATGATCCACCTATACAACTCTTGGGATGTATCCAAAGACGCCATAGTCTTACGGGACAGATACTTGCACATCTGTGCCTCTTTCTACTCTACCTGAAGTAGCAAGAAGACGGACCCAGCCTTGCTGCTCACCAGCTGATGGACAGAGGATGGAAATGTGGTACAGATACGTCATGGAATTTTCCTCGACTATAAAGAAAATGCAAATTACAGGGAGACGGGTAGACTTAGAAAGTATAACACAAAGCAAAGTGTTCTATTATATTAAATTGTTCAAATTCAAAAACCACATGTTCTCTCTCATATGCAGTATCTAGCTAGCCTTTAGTGTGATGTGGTTCGGGGTGTGTGTGTGTGTGTGTGGATTAGGGTAAAAGCTAAAGCTAGGAAGGAGAGCAAGAGAGTAAGATTAGGTTATGAGGCAAGACAGAGGTGGACACATGGGACATAGGAGAAGGAGCTGGAATGGGGAGGGGGGATTAGGGAGGTGGGGGGGTAGGGAGAGTGGGGGTAAGGAGAATCTACTAAAACACACTTTGTTTGAAAATGCCATAATGATATACAGTATTCTGTATGCTACTTTAAGAATTTTAAAATTATTTAAAAAAAAATCAGAAGACTGGGCTGGGTATGGGTGCCTCCCTGCCCTTAGTCCCAGCACTAGGTGGGTAGGAACAGAACCCAGCAGGACTCTATAAACTAGGGTCTGTATATGAATTCCACAATAGGCCTTCCTGGTGAGACTGCGACTCAATAAACAGTAAAGAGTTCGTTCATTCATTCATTCATTCATTCAGCCAGGGCCACTGAGATAGCTCAGTGTTAAAAGCTGACAACCTGAGTTCAATCCAGGGGAGAGACCTCTACGTGTATTCCACGGTTTTGAAGGTCAGAGGGGATGGAGAGATTGTTCAGTGCCTAAGAGTACTTACCCCCTGCTTTGTCAAAGTCCCGGAGTTCAGTTCTAATCCAGGAGATCCGATCCCATGCCCCCCACCCCACCCCGACCCCTGCCTCCACGGGCATCTACACTCAAGGAAGGATCTACACATAGGCATACACGAACAAAAACAAAAATAACCCTAAAAAAACACTAAGAGATGTGAAATTGGAAGAAAAAAGAGAACGGAATGTAGGGGGAAGATGTTTGTTAAGGAAATGTAAGGGAAGGTTCATAATGAAAATATAAGAATCTCCTCGGGGTGGGGGTGGGGTATGGCTTTCAATAGGTAAAAATGCATTTCCTTCTTCAGCTGTGACTCAGCCTCTCCAGGCCTTGTCCCGGATGACACGCCCTGTGCAGGTGTGAAGAGCAGGCACTCTTAGCACAGAAGGAGAAGTAGGCCGTTTTCGCTTTGACTCACCCTTGTTTGTGTGTGACCGAAATACCGCTATCTACGAAAGTTTCTGGAATCAAAAGGTTAATAATACACGGGGAGCTTTCGAGGCAGTTCCCTGACCATTGGTGCAGTGTCTGCTCATTCGGAGCCATGAGCAGCCACGACTGGGAGCAGGGAGGAAGAGCTGCGGTGTGAGGATGAGGAGGGCACAGCTATGCTTCCCCATCTTCAGATTCTCTACACAGGCAACCCGCAGGCGCAGGACGCCCCGCGAGCGCCAGCGCATAGCTATCAGCTGCTGTGTTGCTGTCCTTGTCCTTTTTGTTACCGTGTAGTAAGTGAGCACTGTACGTGTTGGCAGCATCCCAGTTGTTGCTGAATAAACAAGAACTTTTTTCCTTTAACCCAGCAAGATCAAGTCAGTAGCTACTGAGGTTGACTGACTCCGAAAGGCCATACCAGCCGCTCGGAAACGGAAGGAAAGTGACAGCTAGCGGGTGTGAAGTTTCTTTCCCCGGAAATAAAAACTGGGCCAGATCTGTGGTGTGGTGACACAACTTTGTAAACATACTAAAACCCTCCAAATCATATACAGTTTAAGAGGGTAAACTTACGCTGTATGAGTTATATAGTCCTATCGTTTGACAAGATGATTAAAGAGTACCAGGAATCTGTACTCGGTTCTAGATTAATAATAATAAGTATTATTATTATTATTATTATTATTATTATTATTAAAAATTTGAAGCTCATCCTTTTGAGACACTTACTATGTGTCAAGACTTTGTCCTGAGTCCTTTGTAGATAGTCTCTGACTTTGTTTGTTTGTTTTTGGTTTTTCCAGACAGGGTTTCTCTGTGTAGCCCTGGCTGTCCTGGAACTCACTCTGTAGACCAGGCTGGCCTCAAAGTCAGAAATCCGCCTGCCTCTGCCTTCCAAGTGCTGGGATTAAAGGCATGCGCTACCATGCCCCGCTAGTCTCTGACTTTTTAAGAGAGCCTTAGGACCTTATTTAAGACAAGGGACAGATTCACAGAGCCCCTTGTTCAAAATCGCACATAAGACTAGATCAGATCAAATGAATCTGCAATTTTATAGGCGATTTTGTGTTCAAATGCCACCAGTTAGTTGGCTAGTTAGTTAGTTGGTTGGGTGATTTTGTGTTTAAATGTTATTAGGTTGGTTGGTTGGTTGGCTGGCTGGTTGGTTGGTTTGACATTGGGGACTGAACCTGAAACCTCTCACAAGTTAGACAAGTTTTACCACTGAGCTAAATTTGTGGCCCTCCTTACACTGTTTGTTTTTTTGCTTGTTTGGAGACAGGATCTACTAGGTGCCCAGGCTAGACTTGAACACTCCCTTTAGCTCAGTAAACCTCAAATTTGCAATCCTCTGGCCTTAGCTCCTTGAGTAACCTTGAGTATGACCCACCACGCATGATATTTTTGACTTTTTGAATCAGAGTCATAGTGTGTAGCCCGAGCCATCCTCAAACTTGTGGTCCTCTTGCCTCTTCCTCCCAAGCGCTATGATTACAGACGTTTACCATCATGCCTACCTTAAACATTATCCCTTTCTTATAGCTCACCTTAACTGGGAATGTGGGTCCGTTTTCTCCGTTGCACGGGTCAGACAGACTGTTGCATCAAGACTATGCAGCAAAGAACCACAAGAACATACGAGCCAACATCTATGAATGACAATACACTCCAGAAAGCACGTCACCGCAATAAGAGGTAAGCTTCTTTGTAGAGCCACAAAGAACTTGGGTTATGTCTGATGGAATGCCTGGAACCACTTGCCCTGACTAACAGACCAGAGCTATAGAACTCCAATGTACTCACTCACTGTTACCTGCTGGTCATTCAAATCTAAAGATGGCCAAATATACAATGCACCAGCATACTGGAATAAAAAAAAATAGAAATGAGTAGCCTCCCTACATTATGATGGATCATAGAGTTCACCTAACAGAGAACACAAAACAGTGGCTGACCCACGTAAATGGCTAGCTCTTACATAGCCAGAAGCTTGGAGGCCAGCAGTCCAGGCATGAAGGACTACCTCTGTGATTCTATTAGAGACCAGGCTACATCCTTCCTACTCCATGTGCTACTCTGGGGGGGATAACACTAATACTGTATGTCAGTCATATCCACTCCCATTTATTAACTGATTGGTGGATTTTGAGACACAACCCTATGTGGCCTCAAGCTAGGGTTTTGTGAACAAGAGCAACTTGGGGGAGGAAAAAGCTTATTTCAGCTTCTGTGTCCTAACCACAGTGCAGCACGATGGGAAGTTAGGACACGAACCTGGAGGGGGTAACTGAAGCAGAGGCCATAAAGGACCACTGCTTACTGGCTTGCTTCTCACGGTTTGTTCAGTCTGCTTTCTTATGACACATAGATCTACCAGTCTAGGGGTAGCACAACCCACAGAAGCTGGGCCCTCCTATACCAATCAAGAAAATGCACCACAAACTTGTCCATAGTCCAATCTGGAAGGGGCATTTTCTTGGTAAAGGGTACCCCTTCTAGCTTGTGCCAAGTTGACATAAAAGTAGCCAGCAGATTAGAAACTGGGAGTGACCTTGAACTTCTGATGTTCCTTCCCACAGGTATGTGCCACCATGTCAAGTTTCTGCAGTATTGGAGAATAGAACCCTAGGTGTCATGTATGTCCCAGGCCCTTCAAATCTCTTTATAAAGGGCTATCTCTTAAATCCTTCTCAGGTTTGACCACTTGGCAAGAACTCTATCAGTGGCTTCAATGAAGACTACAAAATGTGACTATTTTTTAAGCTGGCTGCATTTATTTTCTATTCATGATGGATAGTGAATATATAAAGTCAGCTAACACACTGAGATGCAAACAGGAAGAAAGTGCAAAAATGTGGGTAGATAAATATCGACAAATGTTTCTTATACGGATTTGAACTCACACCTTCTCATTGAGTCAGTATGATTAACTCCAGGATGTGTTGACTCCTTAAAAGTTATGTAGTCTAGAAACATATACACTCAAGCTAATACATCATTAAAAAGTATATAGTATATAGTATATAGTAAAAGTATATAGTATATAGTCCCTTCTTGCTCTTGTTTCATATTGACACAAATTTTGTACCTCTAAACAACATGAATGAATTACCTGGTAGTCTAGTTTGCTAGATCTCTGTGGCTGGGATAGAACACTGACCAAAGGCAACTTGAGGAGGGACACTTGACACTTCTGAGTGTCAGTCCAACATTGTGGGAAGGCAAGGCAGAAACCACAGAGGAAAGCTGCTCACTCGCTTAGTCTCCATAGCTCAACCACTTTGCTTTCCTATAGAACCCAAGACTAGCTGCCCCCAGTGGCCCTGCCCACAGTCCGCTAGCCCCTCTCACATCACTAATAAGAAAAATCCTCCCACAGACATGCTCATGGGCTAATCTGTTAGAGACAATTTCCCAGTCGAGGTCCCACTTCCCAGATGACTCTAGTTTGTATCAAGTTGACAAAAACTAATCAGTACATCTTTTTATTTATTTTATTTATATGTCTGTAGAAGTGAGGATTTTGAAATTTTGGTTTCGTTAAAACACACACACACACACACACACACACAAACATTAGAAGGTTGTTTGTTTGTTTGTTTGTTTTAATCCTAGGTATGGGGATATGGGACTGTTTCGCACTGTCCACAGCAGCTAACTATGACTTGCCTCGTGCTCTAGCAGAGGTGTGGTTTTGTCAACTGCAGACAGTTTCTGCAATTCTGTGACACGTGGAATTCTGGGAATTTTTCAGAGGGTGTATAAATGCTAGGGCCCTGAGCAGTGGAGTTGATGGTTGTTGGTGGTTCAAGGTGGTTGTTTGCAGTTTGTTAGTAGTCATGCTCACAGAAGAAACAAGAAGAAAGAAGCTAGATTCAAGGGTCTCTCTCTCTCTCTCTCTCTCTCTCTCTCTCTCTCTCTCTCTCTCTCCTACCTCTTTGTTTTCTGTCACTTCTGCTTTTGTAGTCTAATCTCCCTCTGTCTTTGCCTTAGTTATTGTTCTATTATTGTAAAGAGACACCAAGGGAACGCTTATGTAAGAAAGCATTTAACTGGGGGGCAGGGGCAGGCTTGGTTACAGAGTCAGAGGGCTAGTCCATTTCTGTCACAGTGGAAAGCAGATAGGCATGGCGCTAGATCAGTAGCTGAGAACTTTACATCCTGATCAGCAGACCACAGGCACTGGGGGTGGGGGCAGGGCATTGGACCTGACCTGGGCTCTTGAAATCTCAAAGTCAACCCTCTGTGACACATTTCCTCTAACAAGACAATACTTCCTAATCCTTCTAAGCTTTCCCAAAGAGTTCAACAATTGGGGGCTAAACATGCAAATATATGAGCGTGTGTAGGGGTCCATTCTCACTCAAACCACCACAGCCTTCTCTTTTAAAGATGTCTGTGGGGCTGGAGAGATGGCTCGGTGGTGAAGAAGGCTTGCTGCTTTCGCAAATTTCCCAGCACTTGTGTTATGTGACTGACAACCCCCTCTTAACTCCAACTCCAGGAAGCTTAACACATTCTAGTCTCCTGGTCTCCATGAGTACCTGTACATATGTACACATTCATACACATAGACACACACATGGGGGGGGGGGGGGGAAGAGGGGGGGGGGGGGGAGGGAGAGGGAGGGAGAGGGAGAGGGAGAGGGAGAGGGAGAGGGAGAGAGAGACTTTAGGGAAAAAAAGGTATTTGTACTTGTGATTATATTCAGGTTCCTTCTGACTAAATCAGGAAAATTCTCACCATTTCCGACCTTTAACCTAATTGCACCTGCAAATTCCTCTTGGTGTATACAGTAAAAAAATAGTCTCAGCCACTAGGACATGGATATTATTTGGCTTATTGCATTAATAAGGACAAGAAAAGAGGGGTGAGAACCATAGAGATTTGGAATGTAGACAAACACTGCTCTCAGACAGCCAGATAAAGGAGTATCAACTGATTGGAAATAGGAAGACAGTGGACCAGCACTGAGAACTAGGGAAATAATTGTGAAGTTTGAATGGGCTGATGTGGAGGGCTGAAGGGAAGTTTGAGACCAGAAGACATCATGGTTTATTTCCAAAGTGAGACGAGGAGATGCAAGATTACTCATGACCTGGGACATATCATCTAAGCATTTCCTGTCCTCCCATGTCCTTCATGACGGTTGTGTGCCATGAGAACAGGATGCTTGCACCAAGTAAATCAAGGGAGCCCCCAAGGCACTGCTGAGCAGACGAACATGCTGGCCCTGAATGTGGAGCACCCTGAAAGTGAGGGCCTCCCTCCTCCTTAAACTGTGTACCCATGGAGTCTCTCCTCTTTCCCAGTTCTGAGAGACTTACATATAAATGACACCTCTTTGAAGAATATACTGTGTGTGTGTGTGTGTGTGTGTGTGTGTGTGTGTTCATTTGTCATCCTTGTCAGCTGTGACAAAGCACCAGCCAGAAGCCACTGTTTATTTGGGCTCATAGTTCCACATGAGTTTAGTTCTCAGGCATACCGTGTGTCAGGTACATGGAGCAGAGAAGGCAGGACAGAAACGGAGGCTGGTATAAAATTCAAAGGCCCATGCCTAGTCCCCTACTCCCTATCAGCCAGACCTATAACAGCTCCATATCCTTCAAAACGGCACCAAAACCTAAGGACCAAACGTTCAAACGTGGGACGGACCTCCTCGAATGCAAACTGTATCAGTACTGAACAATTTGAAAAAGGATTTTGTTTGTAAAGACAATCTTATGTAGCTCAGGCTAGCTTATAATTTACTATGTAGCCGAGGATGACCTTGATGTTAGGATCCTCCTGCCTCAGCCTCCCAGGTTCAGGGACTACAGACTCACACCACCACGCCCAGTTTATGTGAGTGGTACTGTGACCAAAATCCAGGCTTCCCTACGTACTAAACAGGCTCTCTATCAGCGAGACTACATCGTGAGTCCTGAGGAAGGACATTTTAAACTGCCTAGTTTATGAGTCTTCTTAATATAACCCCTAGCCGGCACCTTCATTTCTGAGTCTAGACAATTTCAATGAAGCAAGAGATCCCTTCACCCAGGGGAGCACTCAGACAAAGGCTGAACGAGTGTCTCCCACCGTTTGTTTTAAGTTAACTTTGAAGACATCAAAGTTCCAGAGCCGTAAGCAGATATGAAAGGAGACCTCTACCCAGTGGGCTTCTCCCTGCAGCCAGCCAGCCTGCGGAGGCTCTCCTCAGCACATCTCTCGGGAGGCACCTGGGAGGCCTCATGCCCCAGGAGACCTTAATGCTGACAATGCGCCTGCACGACTCTGGTTTGGTTGTGAAATGGAGCAGAAGGTAAAAGATATCGTAAGGGCGCCAAGGTCTGAACAGGAGAGTCTTCCCTCTCTCCGTTTATAATGCTGCAGCAGCTGCTGGGGATCTCCTAGACAAGAGATTTCAAAAGGGAGAGAGAGAGAAAAAAAAAAAAAAAAACCAAGCCAGAGATGGTTGATGATTCTACCTTAAGCTCACGTCCTACATGAAGTGGAACGAGGGGCCAGTCTGGGGTGTGGCAGACTTGCTCAGTTTTGGCAACGGCAGACTTTCTCTTGGGCTGGGTCCTTCGACCCCAACGCTACTCCGCTTTGAGTCAGGTCATTCCTTGCTATGGGGACCACCAGCATCCTTAGCCTCTACTCCCTGGATGCCAGTGTTACCACCACCACCACCACCACCACCACCACCCTGGAAATAGCCAAAAACTCTCTCCAAACATTACCAAACGCTCCCTGGGGTTGTAGGGAAATGATCCTTGACCCAAACCACAACTTCTGAGACTTGCCATTGCTTCAGGTCCTGGGAACTTTCCAGAAACCCATAGAATGCCTAGGAACTCTGAGTTCGACCTGGCTGATCCCAGACCAGTAATCTTTCAATCCTATTACCACAGGCCAGTCTCCAAAAACGTGTTATAACTGTATTTTCAATATACTACATAGAAGCTGATTAGTGAGGGGGTAAGAGACGTGATACCTCTCCCAGAGGTATCTCTGGGAGATCTCTAAAATGGCACACACCTCCCCGTACCCCAAAGCTCGCTGTAGCTGTTCCTCCGCTCTGTCCTTCTCGGCTGAAAAGGATGCCAATAGCTGCAGCTCATCACACCGTAAATTGTATAATTTGGGAAATTTCAACAGTGTTGTCAGTTAAGAAATCATTTTTTTAAGAGCAGTGTCTTACCCGCACACATAAAATGAAACCCTGACATAGATGAACGTCTAAAACACGTATGGGCGTTTATATTTACAAAGTCATTTCATACAGCTAACCAACTGACAATAGGAGTTGCTGTTCCCAGGTATGGAAAACAGCAGTGAAATGGATGGTGGTGTGGCTTTAAATGCTCGTAGCACGGTGGTGAGTGGTGAGTGATTGGCACCTTTTCTTGTGCAGGAGGTGGGTGAGAAATAGGTCCTTTTCTGCCTCTGCCTCCTGGGCATGCACAGGGCCAGGGCCAGGCTTCTTGCCTTCCTCCAGCCCCATTCCCTCCTCTACTAGTTCTGCCTGCAACTGTTGCTCCCCAGCTCTCTGCTGACAGCATCAATTTTTTTCATTGCTTCAAGCTGGACCTCTGAGCATGCGCAGAGCCGCCCTCTGCCCTCCCCACCGCGCCCCTGCCCCCGCCCCCGCCCCGCCTCACAACTGACACCTCCTGTACCGCTGGGGGACAGAATAGAGGTGGACCATTAATTCCCAAAGTGTGAACATTGTTTCTGTGGCTGTCTTCCTGAGGATAAGTCTGGGTTAGTTTTGCAGATTCCCTGAAAGAGTGAGTAGAGGAGAGAGTAGCTGGAGGAGGAGGAATAACAAAAAAAGCTACAAAACGGGATGGGGGTGGGGGTGCGTGTTTTAAACCATGAACATTTTAAGGGCAGGCTGTATACATTCCTGGCACTTTTTAAAGGGGACTGCCCTCGTACACTGTATCCTGCTAAGCCTGTTATTGGTTATTCCTGCAGCTTTGCCCCTATAAGACTGGGCCCAAGGGCCCTGTAAATATCCACCCAAGCCCAAAATTCTAGAGAGTGCAAGAGTTATAGGTCTCTGGACTTTACAGTTTTTATGTTAAATTAATTAAGGCTCTCCAAAGAAACGCAAGCAATAGAATATAGGGGGGGGGGGGGCGGCGGGGAAATGCAGGGAGCGAGACTGAAAGACATTGGCTCAGGGTTGAACAGTTCAAATTTGCAGGGTGGTTCAGCAGGCTGGGGGCCCAGAGGCAAGGTGATGAAGCTGCTCAAGTTCAAAGTGGTGAGCAAGGCAGGCTCCCTGCCTCTTAGCGTCCGCGTTCTTTTTCATTAAGGTCTTTGACAGATTTGACACACTCTGGATGATGAGGGAGGTGTTTGACTCAAACCAGAAAAGCATCACAGCGATGTCCAGCCTGGGGTTTGTCCAGGTAGACGCATAAAATCAGCTGTCACAGTAGTCCTGTTCTACAAGAAGGTCTATCTAATAGACCAGGGCTACATCTGAGTGGAGGCAGACAAGCCCCGCCTACGGAGCGCCTTTGCAGAGGTCTGGACTCGGTCACCATAGAGAGTTGGTAGTGTCTGCCTCTGTGTGCCTAGTTACTCCATCTTGTGCAAACTACAGCCGCACCGGAATCCCGGGTCTCCTCCTCAGATAATCCCAATGTAAGCATGAGCCCCTCCCACTGGGTGTCTTATTGATCACCTCGCTGCTACTTTATGGCAAAGAGTGGATCCTCCAAGTGGACCCACACCACGAGTTACTGCAAGCATTAATGTGAGGGCCTGGAGCTGTTCTGGGGAGGTCACGGGTCAGGGTCCAACAGCCAACCAAGATAAGCAAGTGTAATGGAAAGACAGTTAACCAGGGAGCCAGACATTATATTTGCCACTAACAAATCTTAAGAAACTTACCTGTTTCTCTACATAAAATGGCAAGGTTGGACCCGGTGAGCCAAAGCTGTATGTTTTGTGCCAGCTTTAGTAAGTTCTTTTAACCCATTAGCCCACTGCACTGTAGAATCTGATAGCATGGAGTTACACCCATAACCAAACTGACAGCATTTTGATATTTTGTACTCAATATACGAAGAAACTACAGACTGCACCCCTGCATCGAGTGACTTCAAATCTAATGGAGGAATGATTCCATGATGGTGAATTCAGCAAGGAACACTCTGGGAAAACCTTAAACTGTGGAGATAGCGCAAAAAAATCAGTACTATCTGGGCGTTTCTGGGGACAGATGGGTAAGAGGCACAATGCATGGATTTTTAGGGCACTGAAATGTCTCTGTATGAGGCTACGTTGGAGGGACATATGGCTTCCCACATTGTCCAAAACGCAGGTGGATAGCGTCAAGAGCAGGCGGAATGAAAGCGATGTATTTTGGGGAGACTGTGCTGTGTTGATACGGGTTCACTGCTTCTAGCAAACTTACAGCACCCACGGAGGGGGGACATGCGGGGTGACAGTAGGGAAGGTGATCCACGTGCAGAGGCAGGAGTTCCGGGTGGAAGTGCTGAAGGGGGTGTGTGTGCATTTGTTACAAACCTAAAACCCCTATCCAATAAGCAAAATTTGGTTTTGTCGCCCCTTTTCTTGTCTTTTAACATCTAAACGTTACCGTGCCAGGACTGGTTGAAGTGCCGGTGATTCCATGGAATACCCATCTCTGACAGCCTTTTAGCTTCTTGTCCTCAGGCTGTCTCTAGCAGTCACAAGATGGCTGCCCCAGCTTCGAGCTCTGCATCTTTCTACGAGCATCGAGCATCGGGAGGCATCCTGAGAGAAAGCACACCTAATGGGCTATTTGCCTGATAGGCTCTGACTTCCCTCCCCAGGAAAGAGTTCTTGGCAAATGTACAAAAGATGCCCGCTTTTATCTTTTCAGCTGTAACTCCACCACGCTCACCACCAGAGGCTAATCCTGGGAAATGGACCTGCTATGATTTACCTCAGAATGCTTTTGCACCAGCTGACCAAAGAAGAAAGAAAATGGCTCGAAGGGTTAGAAAAAAAAAATTACATCCATATATAAATGCGTGTATACACAGAGATTCATTTATTCATTTAGAGAATGTGCATTTCTTTTCTATGTATAGCCAAAGGAAATTCAGGTATTCATATATTTAGAGGGAAAAAACACATTTACTTTCGATACATAAAATCAAAAGAAAATACAGCTCATTGTATTATCACGGAAAAAATACTTTTCTATATATTTTCTCTCTATTTTTTTTCAAAAGAGAATTCTAGAAAATGTTACTTTGTCAGGGAGACAGGCAGCTTTTCTCTATAGATGTGCTTAGCTGGACTATCCACAACAAAAGACAATTATGGAAAGAAACACAAGCATGCCTACTGACACAGACAGCACACGCCACACAGAGGGAACGTCAATGAAAGCGGCTCAAAGTGGTGCCCGAGAACTCTGGCCTCTTTAAAAATGAACAGTACATTCGTAGAGAAAAGCAGCAAAGAAAAGTGTCTCTCCGCTTCTAGCAGTGGGAAACTGTGGTGAGGTGGCCACAGAGAGGGCGCCATTAGGGTAAGATTTGGCTGCAGTGGTGGCTCTGGGATGATAAGAGCCCACGGCCATCCAGGAAAAGAGAAAGTCCAGTGTTCTTGTACAAAGTGGGTAAAAGGGGGAGAGCTTCATCACTTTGCAGCTTTCTGTCTTTAGCACAAATAGATTTTTTTTAAGGTAAGGGGGCAAACTTTCTATTCTGGTGTCCTTCAAGTCAGGTGAACATTTTCTTGACCAAGACACAAGCAAGGGGACCAGAAGAGCAAAGGGGAAAGTCAGCTCAGAGGCGAAGCACTTAAAGTATAAAGGGGACACTGGCGGTGGGCGGGGATGCTGGCGGTGGGTGGGGACGCTGGCGGTGGGCAGGAACTCTGGCGGTGGCCTGGCAGGTCTCCCTGGTTACTGTCTCCTGTCTTTTCCTCTTAGGGCCTACCTAGCTCCAGGTGACAGAGTTGAGTCAGGACTACATGAGGACATTGTAGCTGGTGTTCCCAGCAGCAGGACTGTTGGCTTGCTTCTGGGGACAAATTCCCCCAGCGCTTTCAAGGGGGGCTTCGGGGGGCTCACCAAGGTCTTCTGTGTTGAATGTGCAAATGAGAACAGAGGACAACCAGTTTCTCTAACATGCATGTACTGATTTCCTCAGGTAAGCACCCCTGTGGTAGAGTTTCCAATTTATAAATTGGAAAGACAGAGATTAGGGGTAACTACTACCCAAAAAGAAAGGTTATAAGAAAATATTATAATAAAAGTTATTTTAAACTAATGAGTTATTGAAGTGGGCATGCTAGTACACTCCAATGGCCTCTGCATACCAGAGGTAAAAGCAAGAGTTTGAAACCCTCCTTGACCACGTGGCAAGCTCCAGGCCAGCAAGGGCTATATTCAATAAAATAAGATAAGATAAGATAAGATAAGATAAGATAAGATAAGATAAGATAAGATAAGATAAGATAAATAGGATCACTGGCCAAGCCAGATGGCTCATCAGGTAAAGTCACTTGTCACCAAGCCTGACAACATGATTGCCAAGTCTGAGAAGTCTGATGACCTGAGTTCAATCCTTGGAACCCGCAAGATAGTAAAAGAGAACCTGGAACAGCTGCCACAAGCCAGCACACACACACACACACACACACACACACACACACACACATGCACACACAAATCAGTCAAGTAGTACATGAAAAACAGAAAGGCGCACACATACAGACACACACACACACACACCACAAACACACACAAATCAGTCAACCAATACATGAAAAATAGAATGAAACTTGCACTGAATTGTTTATTTCTAGAATTGACTTTTTGTTTGTTTCTTTTTCAAGACAGGGTTCCTCTGTATAGCCTCAGCTGTCCTGGAACTCAGTCTGTAGACCAGGCTGGCCTCGAACTCAGAAATCCTCCTGCCTCTGCCTCCCAAGTGCTGGAGTTAAAGGTGTGTGCCACCACGCCCAGCTTCCTCTTGACATCTTAAGACCACAGTTATCATCCACAGGTAGGTGCAGCCCCGGAAGCAAACCCGCAGATAAAGGGAGATCCCTGCATCTTTATTAAGCTGTGGTATGACCCCCAACACACAAAAAAGAAGAGGATTTGTTAGTGAGGCCCCTCATTTATTTCTGGGCCCCTCCACACCTACTTCTACTCCGCTGTCTATAGACACAAACTGGGAGGGAGGAGGGAGGAGGGAGGAGGGAGGAGGGAAGAGGGAGGAGGGAGGGAGAAGGGAGGAGGAGGCAGCCAGAGTGGGAGGAAGCATAGGAAGAGTCACTACTGAGAAAAAGGCATGATGATTCCTGTGTGACCACACAAGCATGCATCCTGTTCCTCTAAATGCTAAAATAAATAGCACAGGCTGGGGCCTATGGGGCCGTTCCCTTCTCTCAAAACAGCAATGGAAATCATGAAGACAGAGCAGGAGAATTCCCTATTCCTTCTTCTAATCAACAAGTTCAGTTCTTGCACTGATTCAGGGATACCCAGCCTTTTGATACTGGGGCAAGGCCTGGGGTTCCACATTCTTAGCTGTTCTGAGGCTGATGAGCCACAGATTAGACACATCTGCCCTAAATAATGCGGTGACTGCTCCAGGCGGCTATTTTTTCCAAATGTGGGCCCTGGCTGCTTGGCCCTTAACTCCAAGGGCACCTGACCCCTCCTGCCTTCTGCTGTCTGGCTAATCGTCCTGTCTTGGGCAAGGACAGCCCAGGCCACAGAGTAAGAGACTGCTAACTTACAGCTCTGGCTGGAGAGGCTTGGTAAGCCACCAAATGGCCCACTTCCCTTTCCTGTTGAATGAGGTGGTGTTCATGTCTCCCTCACAGTCCAATCCTGGAAAGAGTGAAGGACAGAAACTACACTAAACACTCAGAACACCCAGCCCAGAGTCCCTGCAATGTCCTACTGTTGAAGCTCAAATGTGGCCTTACCTCTCTAGACAGACTGGGATACTGAAGCATAGATAGTGTCTAATATCTCATTTGCATCCTGCCTCTGCCTCCGGAGGGCTGGGATTAAAGGCGTGCAGCACCACGCCCGGCTGGCCTTACCTCTCTAGACAGACTGATACTGAAGTGTAGACAGTGTCTAATATCTCATTTGCATCCTTGTTCACTGGCAGGTCCCTCTCTGCCCACCTAGCACAATATGTCCAGTGTCAATTAGGGATGAATGAGTGAATGAATGCCATCTCACACAATCCAAAACACAAAAGCAAAACAAACAAAACAGAAAATACCAAGTGCTCAAGACAGCTGGGAGAAATTGGAACTCTGTACACAGTTGATGAGAAATAGTGTAACTGACAGGAAACAATATGGTGGTTCCCCCAAAATTAAAAACAGAAATATTGTGCCATCCAGCAATTCTGCTTTTAGGTACCTACCTGAAAGAACTGAAAGCAGGGATTTAAATGCAATGTGTATGCTCTCATTCACTGCAGACACACATACACACACACACACACACACACACACACACATATACACATACACACACATACACACATACACATACATACACCTACTCACACACACATATACACATACATACACATACACAGAGACACATACACAGACACACATACACAGACACACACATACATAAACGTACTCACACACATACACACATACACATACATATACACATACACACACACATACCTACTCACACACATACACACACATACACATGTACACACACATAGACACACGTACACACACATACACACATGCACACATATATGCACATACATACACACAGAGACACATACACAATTAAGTGATCATCTAGGATAGCCAGAACCATAGAAACAGCAAAGAGATCTGGGGAGAGGTTTCTGGGAGATAAATCAGTGTGTAAAATGCTGTTGTACAAGTGTAAGAATGATTGTGTACATGCCTGGCACCATTGGAAAAGCCAAGTGCATCAATCAGCTGCATCTGTAATCCAGAGGTGAGGATGCGGAGACAGGTGGATCTCAGGGGCTCATAGCCAGTCTAGCTCAGAAGCCCTGAGCAACATGTTCAGTGAAAGACTACACTTCAAATAAATAAGGTGGAAAGCAAAACAAGACAGCTATCATTGTCCTGGCCTCCACATACAGCGAAGGTCAACAAGAAGTGCCTTAATGGATATCTTTTAGTTTTTCAAGATGAAAATATCAGAGCTTGGTTGGAGGCCAAGTACACTGACCTGTACAGTTGCGTGACTTAGATGATAAATTTTACATTATATACATTTTACATATTTTGTTTATTTAGAGAGGATAGAATGAATGCAATTGGTGCCATTCTATACACCAATCTGGAAAATATTACAGTAAGTGAGAGAAACCCAAACAAAACCTATGATAATATGTTCAATGCTCGCATGAAAAATCCAGATAAGGCAAACCCAAGAGTAACTGGCGACCAAGGGTTAAGGAGGGCAGGGAATAGGTGTGGCATTTAACAGGTGCAAGGAATCATTTGGGAGTGATGAGCAAAAGTTGATCAAGGAGTACCAAGCTACACGGAGGAGGGAGCTCCGGATGTGTTACTACACAGTTGGAGTCTATAGCAAATGACGATGTACAATATACCAAAAAGGATGCTAAGTGCTTTCATCATGAAGACGTGACAAATGCTGGAGGAGACAGTCTCAAACATTAACCCATGGGTACACGTGTTAGATTATTCCTGCCAACTCATACACCTGTATATTTTGTATGTGCCAATTGTTTAAAGTATAATAAATATAGGAAAGGGAGAAGAGACTGACTTGAGTCTGAAATGCTGCTGGAAGAAGTTCAAATAGGTCATCTTCACATGCTTCAGTCTCTGACCCAGGAGTCTTAAAAATTCTCAGGCTCACTGCCTGCCATCGAACCCTCAAAGTATGGGGCTTTCTCAGCTGACCAGAATATCCATCTCTCCACGGAGACACTGTTGATCTAACCTCAATCTCCTCAGAGCTCTAAGAATAGACCTGGTAGAGCATTCCCCGCAGAAACACCCTGCAGGGAATGCAACTCGCTCCTTGCCCGGTAATGATGTAATTATGCGCTATTCATTGATAATGTGCAAAAACAATCACAAGACAGTATAAACAAACAGCTGCTGAGAGCAGGCGTCCTGCAAAATGCTAAAGGCAAACTTAAAAAAAAAAAATTGCTGTAATCCCAAGTGTGCCGAAGAGCATATGTGACCACGCAGAAGTGACAAAGACACATTCTGCGGGGTTCCATATAGGCAAGAGCTTTGGGGATGGAAACCTGATACTGGAATGGGAGATAAAGCAAAGTGTGACTTGATTCACCCTCTGCCAGGCATCCTTCCCCATCCTTGCCTGAATCTCAGCTTGAAAACACCTTCTGTCCTAATACATTTCACACAGAGCACAGAGTCACCATGCTCCTCCTGGAAACACTTTCTCGACCAGCCAACAGGAGCCTGGTAAGCTTGTTCAAGGTGCTGCACCCAGTTGAAGCCTTGCTGTCTTGGTGCAGTGGGCAGGTGGAACCACCCAAGATCACTTCAAGACCACTCACTAGCGAGGGCCTGGTGAAACTTCTAGAATGGAGTTTAAGACCCGCAACTCCTAGTATTTGAAAACTACCAAGTCCTCCCTGCGGCTGAGGTTGAAACATATGTAAACAATGTAACGCTATCACAAGCAGCCACCCTCTTCTTGAACCTGCTGCCAAGGAGTGTCAGGGCGAAGGCATTTGTCATCTGAAGCCAGCTGCGCTCTCTCTGCAGCCTAAATGTGTGCCAACCGAGGGAGGGCATGCTGCGAACATTTTCTTAGTTCCTAGATTATATAAAATGCATCATTTGTCTTTTAGAGAAAGGGCTTCTAAAGCTCAGACTAGCCTCTAACTTACTTTGTAGTTGAGGATAACCTTAGCCTTCTATTGTAGGAGGCCAGAGCCCGTCCCCTGGGCTACCCGAAGCCGCACCTTAAAGATGGCACCAGTTGGCTATGGAGCTTGTGGTAAACAGGTCCATATTTGGTGGTGATATGTTCCCGCACTTCTGGTTGGCTGAGGCCGCGCGCCTGGTGAAGTGACATGGCTGGTTGGTGTGAATGATATAAAAGGGCTTGTAGCCCGGGGCTCGGGGGAGATGAAGAGGGAGATGAAGGGAGAGATGAAGAGAGAGATGATGAAGATTGTTCAAGGTTCCTGAATAAACTGCTGAGAGAAGAACTGGTGGTTGTATCTTTCTTGCTGGTCAAGAGGGGACGAGACAAATGGTGGCCCGTACGGGGAAACCAACTCCCCCACCGAAGAGTTCAGAACTTTCAGCAGTCAGGGTTTGCCGGCAGGGTAAGTCCCTGGTAAGTAGGACTTATAACCCCAAGAGTTTGGGGAAGGACCTCGGGGAAGCATAGAGGTTAAGGATCCCAGAGCAGGGATGAATTTAAAAGGTTCTCGGTAAGGAGACATATCATGCCCAGTAGAGAGACAAAAAAGGTTCTTGGTACCTAGACAAAGTTAAGGTAGGTTAAGGTTCAAAGTTAGGTTCCCAGGCACAGGGACAAAATTAAAAGTAAAGAGAGCAGGAGGCGATTGCTTTAAAAATGAAAGTAAGAACGTTGGTGCAGCTGCTAGCAATTTTGAATTTAATTAAATCTTGCCTGGCGGACAGGAGTAGAGGGTATCCTGCCAAGTTAGAAAAGTTTTCCTGTGGCCAGGCTGGGTATTTTAAAAGAGANTGCTTTCCCAATCGCCCACGGCCAACTACTGCAGCTCCCGTGAGATGTCTAAAATTATGTCCACGGTGTCGTAAAGGCTCATGCAGCAGAAGCAGAAAAATGCAAACGAGAAGTCAGCAGAGGAGAAAAGAGGCTAAAGAACAAGAAGAGTGAGGAAGGAAGTTTAGATGAATCATCTGACAGTGGAGACCCAGATCCATGTTTGGGCCAGCTGCCCTCATTACCACTTAAATCAAGGCAGCTGGCTCACTCCCTTGTTAATGCTCAACTCCCTTGTTAACTCTCAGCTGAAAACTGGATTCTTACTGTAGATATTCCGGAGCAATTAGTCTTTGTGTCAGGTG